>NC_034015.1:13258118-13618666 GCF_000346465.2 Prunus persica
AGTGATGATTCTAGTAATGAATTGGGAATGGATTTAATTTTGTCGTATCTTTTAATCACCCTATGTTATGTTGAATTGGGAATGGATTTATTGTTTTCATGCTTGGTTTCATGTATATGTTGGTTTCTTGCTTGGTTTCATATATATGTTGTGTTCTTAATGGGTTTTGTGTTCTTGAAAATAAACTGAGACACGACGAATTTTAAGGCGTACGACGACGATTACACGACGGTGTTTTTAAACTACCGTCGTTGTATTACTTATACACGACGGTTTTTTCATAAACCGTCGTTTGTATTACGTATAATAGACGACGTCTGTTGAAAATCCGTCGTCTATATATGCCAAATACGTCTGTTTTTGATTAAAACCCGTCGTCTCTGTTGTTTATTACTTGCGATTAGATCATTGTATAATCTGCTATAGTGATGGTCATTGCCTGTATTTTCACTTTATTATAGATAATAGGTTATAGTGTCGGAGATGGATAAGTCATGGATGCACTCGGATAGAAGATCGAAGGCATATGAGTTTGGGGTGGAAGCATTTTTGAACTTTGCTGTAGAAAATCTTCTAACTACAACACATATCCGTTGTCCATGTGTTAAATGTGTTAATTTGAAGTTGTTTGGGGTTGGAATTATAAGGGATCACTTATACTTTAATGGAATTGACCAAAGCTATAAGAATTGGACATTTCACGGAGAACCTTGGGAAGCAACTACTAATGCTAGCAGAAATGTTGAAGAAGATGATGGCCATAGTAGGTACAGTTTTGTGTCTGAAGAAATTGATATGGATGATAATGATTTTGGTGATTTTGGTTCGGATCCGTATGAGTTTGCCAATGTGATTGGGGATGGAGATCAACCAGTGTACCCTGGTTGTAGAAAGTACACGAAGTTATCGGCATTAGTGAAGTTGTATAATTTGAAGGCAAAACATGGGATGAGTGATGTCTGTTTTACAGAATTATTGATACTTCAAGGCGATTTGCTTCCAGAAGGAAATACAATACCAACCTCCATGTATGAGGCTAAAAAGACTTTGTGTGCATTGGGGCTGAGTTATGAGAAAATGCACGCATGCCCCAATGATTGCATCTTGTATAGGAAGGAGTATGAGGATTCAACTAATTGTCCTACTTGTGGTATCTCAAGGTGGAAGGAAGGCAAAGATGCAATCTTGAAAGAGGGTGTGCCAGCGAAGGTGGTGTGGTATTTTCCCCCAATTCCAAGGTTTAAAAGGATGTTTCAATCACATGAGACAGCTAAGAGTTTGACTTGGTGGCATGTTGCTAGAAAATCAATTGACGGTCAGATGTCTCATCCGGCGGATTCCCCGTCTTGGAAACTTCTTGATGATAAATGGCCTGAGTTTGGTAATGAGCCGAGAAACTTGAGATTGGCTCTTTCATCTGATGGATTCAATCCCCACAGTTCTCTAAGTAGCAGATATAGTTGTTGGCCGGTTATCTTAGTTACATATAATCTCCCTCCATGGCTGTGCATGAAACGAAAGTTCATGATGTTAACCTTATTGATTTCCGGTCCTAAACAACCCGGAAATGATATAGACGTCTACTTGGAGCCTTTGATTGATGATTTAAAATCCTTGTGGGTTGGGATTAGAGGAGTGTATGATGCACATAATGGAGAATACTTTACACTCAGAGCTGCATTAATGTGGACAATTAATGATTTCCCCGCCTATGGAAACTTATCTGGTTGTGTTGTTAAAGGATATAAAGCTTGTCCAATATGCGGCGATGATACACCTAGTCACAGGTTGAAAAATGGCCACAAAATTTGTTACATTGGGCATAGAAAATGGTTACCAATCAATCATCCATATAGGAGGCAACGTGCAGCTTTTAATGGGAAACCTGAATATGGCATACCTCCAGAGCCATTAACCGGAGAAGAAGTGCTGCATATGGTTGAAAATGGTGACAGAGTTTGTTGGAAGAAGAAATCAATATTCTTTGATCTCGAGTATTGGAAATACCTTCCTGTGAGGCATGCCCTAGATGTTATGCACATTGAGAAGAATGTTTGCGATAGTATCATTGGTACATTGCTGGAGATCCCTGGAAAAAATAAAGATGGGATTGCTGCTCGATTAGATTTATTGAACATGGGGGTCAAAACTGATTTGCAACCCGAGTATGGAGAAAGACGTACTCGTTTGCCTCCTGGGCCTTGGAATTTGTCAAGAGCAGAGAAGAGAGAGGTTTGCAATTCTTTCTATGGTATGAAGGTCCCTGAAGGTTATTCTTCAAATATTAAAAATCTTGTATCTGTACAAGATTCAAGACTTCTTGGCCTTAAATCACATGATTGTCATACCTTAATGCAACAATTGCTCCCTGTGGCAATTCGTTCTGTTTTGGAGAAGCCTGCAAGGTATGCAATAACTCGTTTGTGCTTCTTCTTCAATGCTATATGTGCAAAGACTGTTGATGTTTCCAAGCTAGATAAGTTGGAAGAAGATGTAGTAGTTACTCTGTGTTTGCTTGAGAAGTACTTTCCCCCTTCATTCTTTGATATCATGGTTCATCTAGTAGTACATCTTGTCAGAGAAGTTCGTCTATGTGGGCCAGTATATTTTAGGTGGATGTATCCGTTTGAAAGATATATGAAAGTGTGAAGGGGTATGTTCAGAATCGTACTCGTCCCGAAGGTTGCATTGCTGAGCGGTATATAGCTGAAGAAGCGGTAGAGTTTTGTACTCAGCATTTATCTGATGTTAGTACAGTTGGAGTGCCTTCAAGCCAAAAGATGGGAGTTTCAAAGCCATTATCAGGTTGCACAGTGAGCGTAGTTGATCAGGACCTGTTGAATCAAGCACATCTATATGTCTTGGAGAATACGGAGGAAGTCCTACCTTATATCGAGTACGTATGAGTTTTATTCTTTAAGTTTCCATTTAAAATTATTTCTTATGTTTATCTTATATATTTGGGACCGTAATGCTTGAATTTTTCGTGTCATGTAGGCAACATATGATCCACATCAAGACTGCTTATCCAAAATTTAGAAAGAGAACAAAGTGGCTGCAGGATAAGCACAATAGCACTTTCATTCAATGGCTACGCTTCAAGGTATATGTTGTTGAATAACGTATTTCTCTTTTAATTTTCTTCTTATTTATATGTTAGGATGAATTAAGATATGATTAATTTGCAGGTTCAAAGTGAAGTTGAGGAAGACAATCATGGCGTATCAGAAAATTTAAGGTGGCTAGCAGCTGGTCCAAACATGTCAGTGCCATTATATAGGAGCTATCTTATTAAAGGTATTAAATTCAATATCAAGGCACAAGATGATGTGCGGACAACTCAAAATAGTGGAGTTTATTTACTTGCACATACCATGCAAGTTGCTAGTGCCAAGGATAAAAACCCAATTCTCTCAAATATGGGTTTCTATGGTGTCATTCAAGAAATTTGGGACCTTGACTACCAAAAGTTTACAATCCCAGTCTTTAGGTGTGATTGGATAGATAGTTCTGGTCTTGTAGTCGACGAACTTGGATTTACCCTTGTAGATTTGAGTAAAATTGGACATAGGAATGACCAATTTGTTTTGGCTTCTCAAGTCAAACAAATATTTTTTGTTGACGACCCGATGCATCGTGGTTGATCGGTAGTGTTATCAATGCCTAGTAGAGAATATAATGATGTTATTGGTGATGAAGTATTAGGTGATGTGATAATTGAGTGTGAGCCATTTACTAGAGGGATGCCAAATGTTGACACATTTGATGAACTGGTAGGTGAGTTAGGCGGTCAAAATATTCGAGATGGGTGTGAAGATATATGGATTGAATGATGCTTATGTAATTGGCAGTGTATGACATTAATTTTGTAATATATTGTAATGTGATTTCTTCACTTTCTACGTTCAAATAAAACACGACGTTATTGTGAATCAGTTATTCAGCATATTTACCGACGTCTTAAAGCAACGTAACAATGAAGAACCACGACGCTATTGTGAAGCAATTATTCAGGATATCACGTCGGTGAAGGATAAAGAACCGCCATGTAATTCAAAATAACACGACTCCAATCCCATAATACCGACGTCTAAAAAACGAGATATATAATCTGAACGTTAAAAAATACGACGTCATCATACATTTTCCACGTCGCAAGTTCTTTTATAAACGAAGAGGAACGAAATTAATTCCGACGGAAATTCATTATAACCGCCGTCTAATAACAATTAAACGACGTTATTTGTAATACGTCTCCCATCATAATCTACGCCGTCTATATGTTCTGTAATACGGCTCTCATTTATTTGGAACCGACGTTGTTTAGAAGTTCAACGTCGTCTATATTATTAAGTGCGTCGTGAGTAATGATGATAGATATAAATACAACGTCGACTATATAAATGCCACCGACGTTGTTTCGCATTTCAACGTCAACTGTATAAATACATACGTCGTAAATAATGACACTGACAACTATTTCCACGTCATCTTTTTTAGAAAAATCGAAGTGGAAAATTTATTTCACGACGGTTGTTTGTAAATAAGAGACGTAGTATATTTCAATAACGTCGTCTTCTCATGTATTTAAAGACGTCATATTTTTTCTTGTCGTGTAAATTATATTTAACGGCGTAAAATTTTAGTTGTCGTCGTTGTATGTATATCTTGCGGCCTTTTTCTTTTAACATGTGTCATATTTTTCCTTTTTAACGACGGTGATTTGTTTGAGTTGGTCGTCTATTCTCATCCTCGACTATTTTCTAGAACTTTAACAGACTAAACACGTCTGTTTTTATTGTTTTCCGACGTTGTTTTATTTAACAACGTCTAATATTTATCGTCGTTGTTTGTTTCTGAAAATATGACGTATAAATTTTGTAATACGACTCTCATATATTTGTAACTGACGTTGTTTAGTTTTTCAACGTCTACTCAATAAATACATACGTCGTAAATAATGACATTGACAACTATTTCCACGTCATCTTTTATCGAAAAATCGAAGTGGAAAATTAATTTTACGACGGCTGTTTTTATATATGCGACGTAGTAGGTATCAATAACGTCGTCTTCTAATGTATTTAAAGACGTCAAATTTTTTATTGTCGTGAAAATTATATTTAACGTCGGCGTATTTTTATTGTCGTCGTTGTATGTCTATCTTGCGGCTTTGTTCTCTTAATATGTGTCATATTTTCCCTTTTTAACGACGGTGTTTTTAGAGAATTGGTCGTCTATTATCATCCTCGATTGCTTTTTTTAGATCTTTTTGCAGTACAAAGACGTCGTTTTGTATTTTTTGATGACGTTGTATTGTTTAACAACGACGGTTATTTAGCGTCGTGGTTTATGAGGGAAAAGATGACGGTGGATTCCACGACCATTGAAAAACCAAATACACGACGGTGATTTACCGTCGTCTTTTTGCTTTTTTGTAGTAGTGTGAGGGCACGCCCAAACATGTTTCTAATGGAACAGAATTTGAAACTTACTCCCACAGATGGAGCACTGTTGCATGATCCAACTAAGTACAGAAGACTAGTTGGTAGACTAATTTATCTCACTGTCACAAAGCTTGACATAGCCTATTGCATTCGAACATTGAGCGTGTGAAGACCCGTATTTTAAAAAAAAATATATGAAGAATAAATATTTTGCTGCATATTTAGTTATATATTTAAATTGATTATATATATAGTTGTTTTACCATTTTAATAATTATTTGTATTTTATTATATTTAAATATGTATATAAGAAGCATGAGGTGGATAACATAAGTTGGAGGTGGCACCATTCCTTGGTTGCTTAAGGGACGCGTAAACACAGAAGGTTGTTGCCTTGTTATCCAAGTGGCTAGCTGTCTTTACTTCATCAAAATATTATCCTAATTCCAAATGTTAGCACTTATCCTCAACCGCCAAACATATCAACCAAAGATAGAATGATAGTTGCCGACTTTATTCTAGTATAAATAGGGAGCTTGCATTTACAAGTTGTTTACTACTACATCTAGAAATAACATGCATGCAACATGATAGTTGTTAGAGATGACTAAAGAGAGATGCAAGGAAATTTGATATTGGAGGAGATAGGTAAATGGGTTGTCCTTGCCAATTTATTTTAAGGGCTTTTATTATTGAGGTGAGTGGTTTATGTAATGTATTCTAAAAGTTCTTATTTTGTGGTAAAATATGAAAATCATGAATTATCATGGATTTGTTATATTTACAAATATCTCTATATTTCAAGTCAAGCATGTCTAATTTGGTGCAATCTTTTACAGTATATATATATATATATATATATATACCAGAGGAAAATGCACCTAAGATCAAATATTTCGAGCCGGCTTCGGTGGAAAATTCAGACTTTCTTTTTTATGCTGCGATCACATAAAAACATAAACTTTGAGGTTCAATAGCTAAATACATGGCAATTGAATCATGAGCCGAGATCATAAAGAGCATACTGCCAGTAGGAAGTGGAATTAATAATATGAATTCAAAAGCATCAAACCTCTCTTGCGAAACACAGCCCCGGGGCTATGGAGAAAGATGTAGATCGATCGCCCTAGATAGACAACTACATAGAGGGTCTCTACAAGTCTATATATTCTATTGATTTCGTTCCCCCCGTAAGATCAATATCATAACCAATGAGGTCTGCAAGTTTCACATCTAAGTAATACCTGATCCGATAGTTAGGCATGTAACACCCCGACTCCAAATTTAATTCCTATTTTAAATTATTTAAGTGAATTTACGAATTTACCCTTAGGGTAGGGGTAAATTGATCATTTTCTTGTCCGAAACGTGTTTGGGGCAATGACTGGTATTTTTGGGAGGATTGTACTGAGATGAATTCGTAGACATGCGGTAGGCTTAATTCGGAGTTGTAACGAAGAAGTTACGATCAAAACATCGACAATGACAAAACCGTAAATATTTCAAAATTTGGGTTTAAAATATCTGATCTATCTCTCTCTCTCTCTCTCTCTCTCTCTCTCTCCCCCGCGGCTGAACCCCCTCCCCGGTTTCGATTTTTCGCTGGAATTTCAGACGGCGAGAACTTCGCTGTCCGACCTCCATTTCAAGTGTCGTTTCTTGCAACAGCTTCCTCTCTTCCTCCTCTACCCAGCCCACCCCTTTTCTCCGATCGAAAACCCGACAAACGGCGGTGGCAACGACGTGAAAAACCAGCCGAAACTACCGACGTCACCGGCGACGTTTCCGGCTATCGCGAGCTGCGCCGTCACTTGGAGCAGGTAGCTCTCCTCCCCTTCTAGCTATTTCCTAGGTTGTGTGACGACTGTGGCGACGGTGGTCGCCGGATCGAGGCCGTGAAGTTCCGGGTTAAACCGTGAGTTTCCGACGCCGATTCCGACCACTTGCCGTCCGAATTGGACTTGGGTGTAGTTGAATAAAATATTCCACTCGTCGAGTAGAACCTGTAGCCGGGAGGGTGGCTTGTAGTTTGGAGATTTTCCGGCAAAGCTTTATCGCTTTGGACATCCGCGCGCTGCCGGCCCGTGTGGCGGCGCGTGGGCACTGTAGCAGAGGGGCATTATTGTCCCAATGCAATCTCCTGGTTTTCACGAGTACATAGGATTTCACGGATCTCAATTCGGACATCGTTTGACTATCGAACGGATTTTCGCATATTGTGCGTTATCCGGGTTCGATAGGTTCTGACCATTGGATCGTTTCCCAATTAAAATATGTTGTTCTAGGTATTCCTAGGATCGTGTAGGATTTCACGGATCATGAATCGGAGCCCCGGATGTTCCAATTCAATAACTTAAAGCTTGTGTTTTATAATAACCGTCCGATCGTGCGATCGTAAGCGATCTAACCATCCGTTTCAGACCAAACTTGCGAGATGGGTATCTTAGACCTTGTGAAATCTTCAGGAACTTTCGGATTGTAAAACGGAGGTCGTGGGTCCCGTGGGCCCGGTTGACCTGAATTGGGAAGTTTGACCGCCAGTTGACCGAGTGTCTCCCGAAGCTGTTCCATCGTCCAAATTGAGTAGTTGGACCTTAGAACGTCTCATTCCTAGTACACTTACTGGAAACCTGGGAAATTAGGATGCTTAATTTAAAGTACTCGTTCGAAATGCTTTGTATTAATCTCGTATACGTATTCTGAAATAGGTACTTCGACCACGCATACGCAGCATGCATGACTCTCTCAGGGTCAAGCAGCGTGGGACTACTTGTGAGTGAACTTTGTTTTCAAATCTTATGCATGGTTTTATTAATGAAAGATTTATGCATAATGTTTTTAACGATTTATTGAATATATTATATTCCTGGGTTGAATTTGATGTTTGTATAGCGCTTTGGCAATATATTGTGGGTTTGGCATAGTTGGGTATTGAAAGTATATTTTATATGGATTTGAGAAATATTACGCATGATGTTTTAAATGGTATTTTGGATTTATTATTTATTTAATTGTTGAAAGTGATATTTTTTTAGAGGCATTGAAAATATATTTTGGGTTTTGACATATTTGAGTATCTTGAGTATGAATATATGGATTTTGAGGATTTCTATATATATTTGGCTATGTGTGAGGTACTTGGGTTGTTGAGATGAGATTGTGGAAAGTGGTGAGTATAGAATGTTAGTTTGAAGTACCCTATGTACCTCCCCAGATTTGGAACTTGGATACGGAGACTTGAGATACTTGGAATTGTCGGAACCCGGGGCATCCTTGACGGGATGTTGTTGTAGACCCTTGATTGGGTAGTCTGCGCGTGTAGGACTGGTCACAGACGTACGGGTTTTGAGGTTATCGACGGTACGTGCTGGCTGAGAGTTGGTCCCCCAGTTGGACCGCTCGTTCCCTAGTCACATGGTGGATTGAGGACTCTTCATGAGGACTCTGCCAGGGTGACTAGTCAAACAATCCCCCGGTTGGATTGTTTCCCCGGTACAACTAGGTGATGGTCATATTTATATTATATATATATCTCTCTTATATTATATATATATATATATAATTCATTCATTCTTGTTTTTCGGTGAGGATACTTCCTTGCCGGTCGTGCCAATAGGTACGCTTTCGAGAGTTTAGTTGTGGGATTTATAAGTTTTGGATGGTGGGTTTTGTAAAGCGTTCTTTATTGATTTCGAACTTGGCATCCGGTATTGGTTTTGTTTTGATATATATATTTTTATATATATACATACTTGAGTATGATGGTTTTGAGATGCATGAGATTTCTTGCATGATTTTCTAAACGGTGGGGTTATATTACGTTGGTTTACACTGAACTGAATTTATTTTTGTCCACTCACAATTTTCTGTTTTGCGCCCCCCAGCCAGTAGTTGACTGAGTTCTGCAGCAGAGCCGAATCATGCGCTTCCGAGCCTTGAGCCTTCGTAGGACTCTTTCTTCATGTTATTCCCTTTGAACTTTGTTTTGTTGAAATTGAAGTTCTTAGACATGCTCTGTTATCGCCCTGTTAGGGTTTGATTTGTGAGGCCGGAGGCCATTTTGTTGTAAACCGTTTATTCGCTTTAAAGCAAGTTGCTGGTTGAGATTATTTTGTATTTTTATGCAGGTTGAATTTTGTTGGGTTTGTTTAATGCACAGGGGAGACTCTGCCAAAATTTTGGTAGAGAGTCTCGGTTTTTAGTAAGTGGGCCCAGCATCGGGGTGATGTCGGAACAAAGACGGAATTCGCTCCGGTTTCGGGGAAATTCCGGGGCGGGTCCTGTCAAGGCAAGTAGCTTGATTGGTTCGAATCCAATTCGTGAGATGGTTTCTTATCTTCTTTTTTTCCGGTAATATATATATTGATTGGAATATTTGTGAAGTACGTATTATTCATGGAACATGAGAACTTCAATGTTGGGGTATCCGAGGGATAGATGTACCACACGGGGACATAAGGCAGTGAGGCCAATAAGGGTCACGTGGTTGGTTACATGCTATGAAGGATAACCGAGATATGAAGGGATGATGTGATATTATTTGTATTGGTGTATCTTTTCTAGAGTGTGTAAAATGGCATTGCTTGATTGACATATTACATAATCTATTCACTGAGCGGTAGTTGCTCATCTCTAACCCTGTTTAACTTTTCAGATAAATTAGTATGCAAGACAAGAACTAAATCAATTGAGGCTAAATTAGATGAGAGTGACAGAGCTTTATTTATTCATTGTAAAGTTGTAAGATTTTGGAGCTCTTTTTATAAGAGAAGTTTATTTTAAACCATGTTTCCATTTTTTTTATCTTTTTTTTTCTCATGCACCGGGTGCGGGATTTTCACCGACCCTCGGATCTGGTGCATGACAGAGCGAATTCATGCATCAACCTTGAAAACCTCATTGGGATACTGCCTTACGAATCCTTAAATATATCAAAGGTACTCATGGACAAGGTTTATTATTTCTTGCCTCTAACAATCTTGCCTTGAAAGTTTTTTGTGATTCAGATTAGGTAGGTTGCTGTGCCACAATAAGGTCGGTTATAGGAAATTGTGTTTTTCTTGGAAATGCCCTTATCTCATGAAAATCCAATAAACAAGCTAATGTCTCTAGATGATCAGCAGAAGCTGAATATCGAGATATGGCTAATGCTTGTTTGGAACTGACTTGGTTGCGCTACATATTACAGGATTTAAAGGTCCCACAGACAACTCATGTGCCATTATTTTGTGATAATCATGCAGCTCTATATATTGCAGCAAATCCTGTTTTTTTACAAACGTAGAAAGCACATTGAAATAGATTGTCACATAGTTCGAGAAAAACTGCAAGCTGGAATGATTAGTCCTTCATATGTAACTACACGCTTCCAGCTTGCAAATGTGTTTACGAAGGCCTTGGAAAAGGATCAATTTGTGATACAATTAGACAAGTTAGGTCTTCATGATATTCACTCTCCAATTTAAGAGGGAGTATTACGAAATATTGTTGTATTAGGAAATATTACTGCAATATATTTACTTTCCTGTATTATTCTAGATCAAATCCCACCTAAAGTGGATCATGGCTTCTAAGCCTGGGAAATAGGAATTGTACATGTATATATATCTTGGTTTGTAGACCTTTGTCAATACAACGAGAATATTCAAATAAATCTCTAATTTCTTGAGAGATAACACAAAAAAAAGTACACAGTAGTCGTAATGCCAAATATGAGTACAACATATTCAGTGACCAAACACCAAAATAAATCGGTTTGATCCGAAGAGAATTGTGCATGCCAGAAAAACCTAAAACCTCCAATTTAGCAGACAACAGTACATGTACTCAGACCTACAATACAAATTCACCAGGTACTGGCGGTAACGGCAAATCCAGAGTTTAAAGACATATTTTATGCCTTAATATGCATTAAATCTTTCTCCTTTTTCTTTCTCTGATTTGAAAATCAACTTCATTAATGAATAAATGTTTACAATAAGTACATGATTAATTTAACCAAGCATGAATTTTCTTGTGATTAAATCCTAAACATTCTATTATATATGCTCAGAATTCTAAGTTTTGGTTCATCTGTTGAGGAGCATTCATACTCCATGCGGAGAGGGTCTGGACCGTAACAGGCTTAGTTCCATTGTTGAAGACGAACAAGTGAGCAGCATCGTTAACGGCTAGTGTGGGATAAACCCTTGAGGTGATGCATGTTTTTCCTCCAGCTCCGAAACTTTCAACAACCGAATGATCAATCTGCAGTTTAAAAAAAAAAAAAGAACGAAAATAGTTATTAGTTATTAATTAAGGATTTAATAATATAAATGAGTTACTAATTGAGAAAGGAAGTGAAGGGATTAAGTGTTTGTACCAAACTCCTGAGTGAAATCTTCTTATCAGCAGATAAATCTACATCTACAAAGCCAGCAAATGATGGTCTATACAACTTTTCATTAAACGGCCTCAATGAAGAACTGTCACATCCAATAAAATTAAGGGTTAACGAATGTGAAGGAATAGTTCCCCGGTGAGTACAGAAAAATAGAAGTAGATCGATATTATCAAATATCAATAATGTATCAGATACTGTAAACTACTATCATTTTTCGATAATAAATTAAGAAGAGTAAGACAAAGACAAACCTTTTTGCGTCAGAGCACATGAGAACCTTATGCTTAGTCTCTTTAGTTTTAAAAACTCTAAAGAAGATAGGAGTAAACTCCTCCAGGTTTTGAGAAGCCAGTGTCAAGGCGTGGACGATAAACCCGCACCACCCTTTTAAATAAATGTAAATGTGCAGTAAATTAAATTCATAAATTAAATTGCTTGCTGTATGGACGTTAATCCCGCACCATACCTTAAATAAATTAAAAGCTTGCTGTATGGACGTTAATCCCGCACCATACCTTAAATAAAATTAAATGTGCGGTAAAGTAAACGTGCTTGTATGGGCACTAATTCTGCTCCATACATTTAAATAAAAGCAAAGGCGTGGATGATAAACCCGCACCACCCTTTAAATAAATATTGCCGTATGGGTAATAAACCTACACCATACCATAAATAATACTTTAAGTAAAAGTAAATTTGCGATAAAGTAAACGTGCTTGTATGGGCACTAATTCTGCTCCATACATTTAAATAAAAGCAAAGGCGTGGGCGATAAACCCGCACCACCCTTTTAAATAAATACTATTGTATGGGTAATAAACCTACACCATACAGTAAATAAAATAAATGTGGGAATAAAAACCACCACTGAACAAGATAAGGAAAGTGTTAGTATTAGTAACGGTCTCCCACTGATAATATGTTTAGTATTACCAAGGGTCCATTTTTGTTAATGGTTAGTAATAGAAAAGCAGATAAATATAGTATATTATATTACCATCAACTTTTCATATATATAATATATATATATATTATACTGATATATTAGTGGAAAGCTAGATGCGTTGGCTTTTCTTCTTTACATCAACATAATGGTTAGTAGTATAAATAATAGTGCAGCACAAAAATTATACCCGAGAGCTTCTCGTGCTGATAACGTGTTATAAAATAACCTGGAATATGTGCGAATATTGAGCTGCACGTAAAGTAGATGAGACACAGTATTTAACGAGGTTCGGCTATGCCTATATCTCCGGAGAGCAGCAGTAGTAACTTTTCCACTATGTAAAATAATTGGGCTACAACTTTAGAGTTTACAATATGTAAGGCTCACTAAATTTTCTCTCTGCTCACTCACCCTATTTCTTCCTTCTCTCCCTCTTCTCTGCCTGACTCTCTTTCCTGTTTTCTTTCCTCCTTTCCCTTTCCTCTTTTCTTTCCTCCTTTCCCTTTCTTCTTCTCTTTCCTCCTTTCCCTTTCTTCTTCTCTTTCCTCTTCTCTTTCCTCCTTTCTCTTTCTTTCTTTCCGTTTCTCTCTTTCTCTTCTATCTTCTCTCCATTGGAGGTGCAAAGGCACAATCATGTAATATTTATAGGCAAGGAAATGTGATGCCCGTGAATGTGCAATAACTTCATGCACCAAATAGTAAGTGGGCTCCACTACTTTATACTTTACAACAGGAAGTCCATTTTACTTATTATTTTCACAACAAGGTAAGATTTGGTCTCAAGATACTCCCTTCCCTTCAGCTTCACGTACCTTTATGCTTTATTGAAATAACAAAACAAAACAAAAGTTTAAACGTTTGTTATTATTACTTTTAATAAGAAAGAGTCCGCTTGTTATCATTCTGTAATGTCGGCTATCGATCCTCCACCTAACTTGCATATCAAATTATTTTCAAAAAAGGAAAACACAGGAAGAAAAAAAAGTTGTGGTGTGTATCCTATACCGTAAGCACGAAATGACGATGCAAATCTATTGAATCCAACCAGATTATAAACTCACACTAGATCGGCATGCCGCATCGGTGTATTAGAGTTTTAAATGTTATGTTATTAGATTCGGAGTTGAATTTACCTGAAGAAAATCTCCAACGTTAATGATCAAACCACCAGGCACAGGCTTCACATCCAACCACTCATTCTCATGCCTAACCTGCAACCCCGGCACATGGTTTTGCAACAGAACCGTCACGATCCCGGGATCCGTATGTGCCTTAATCCCTACCGTCAGATCAGGCTGAGGACAGTAAGGATAGCAGTGCCCCACAAGCACCCTTGAATCCGAAAACGTCAGCTCCTTAAACCTCCCACGCTCCAACCCTAACCCTTCCGAGAGCAGCTCCATAACGTCATCAGCCACCTTGGTTGCATGCAAATCCCATGCAGCCAACTCTTCCCTGCACACCTCCGGGATCTCCTCCACGTTGGGCGGCTCCGGCCCCATCCACATCTGCAGCGAGTCGTGCCAGCTGGCGGCGGTTGTACGGTACAAGTCGTTGTTGCTGGCATACATAACTCCCTTTCCTTCATCTCGCTTGTAGTACTCGGCTTTCACCTGATGGGGCTGCTCGTGGAAAGCTTTGACCGCGTTCACTGTCTCGTCTAGGACCGAGACGGGCACCCCGTGGTTGGTGACCTGGAAGAAGCCAAAGGTTTTGGCGGCGGCCTTGACCTGGTCAACGATATTGGGGCGGTGGGCAGGGGAGGTGATGTGGGAGAGGTCGATGGTGGGTTTGACAGCGGCAGTTGGCTTGGAGGAGGGTTTGAGGTCGGATAGGGTTTGAGGGTCGTGGACAAAAATTTGAGGAATGGAAGTGATGCCGGAATCGGAGAGGCCTTTGACTCCCATCTTTGACTCGTCAAATTCCTTCACTTCCTTCATGCGATCATATGAGCTTGAACTTGCATCAACACTGGCTGCCATTTTCTCACTATGACTAGTTTTCGACAGAATTGCAAATATATTTCTTCTATGTTATATATATAGGAAAGGGAAAGTGTTCATTTTTCTTTTATTTATTTATTTATTTTTATATCGTTGAAAGTTTCAAGTTTACCGACCGCATTCATTTCCCTTTTCATGGAGTTGGAAAAAAGAGGGTAGAGAATGCACATCCATACATGTGTCATCATCCCCATCATGCACGTTATACTTATTTCAGTAAAAACGTCCATATTTTCTCCACGAAAATTCTAACTCGTTTGTATTTTATTTCAGTTTTGTCAAATTATTCTTGGTGCCAATAAATGATGATTATGTAGACGTTTTTTTTGGTTGAAAACGTGCGCCCATTCACAATCACAAAAAGTATTTCAATATTGGGATTACCAATCTCCTCCTCCATAGTAATTTAAAATTAATATATTTGTTCACACATTTCAATCTCCACCAGTTATCTGGATAATGAAGACTTAATAATTACAAAAAAACACTAAGAATGTGCTCATTCTTGCATTATAGAAAACAATACTTAGCGCTACTTTGTAAGTCCAACGATCGAACCTTTATGTGTAAAGAGACTCATCTATTTTTCTAAACTTTAATTTCTTTTTTATCGGTTACTTCCTATTCAATAATATATTGATGCCTTTTGCACCCCCAAAAAAAAAAAAAAAAAAAACTTGAATGCCAAAATAATTCCCCGTAACTATTGTACTTGAAGAGCTCAAAGCAAAAGAGCTGCCAATATAATTTTCATACATTAGCCTTATAATTATGTTTGATTAACCGTTGACCGAAAAATAAATATGTTGGATAACCATGAGTTCAACCATGAGTTTCCACTCATCTAGTCTTGTGTGTTTTTCATTCATCTTTGGTGCCTATTTATAGGCATAGAAAATACATAGTTTACTACATAAGTGGTAGGTTTCAATCGCATCACAAAGGTATAGTGGAAGAGATAGGTATTACATTGTGTATGTAGGTATGGTGGGCATCCATCTTATCATGGATTTACAACAGGATATTGTTGTCCTATGAGACTATGACAAACGACACCGTTTGTGGGCGCACTCTTTCTCACGATGAAAATGAGCCAAGTTATGCGACAGGGGAATATTGTGGGTTCCAGGGGTACGTGTGTTGTTGCTGTTGCTGTTGGGCCTCTGTTTTGAGCAACAAGGCAAACATGAATTCACAATAAGGAGTTTAAAGACATTAATTCCTTCTCCTTTTTCTTTCTCTGATTTGAAAATCAACTTCATTAATGAATAAATGTTTACAATAAGTACATGATTAATTTAACCAAGCATGAATTTTCTTGTGATTAAATCCTAAACATTCTATTATATATGCTCAGAATTTAAGTTTTGGTTCATCTGTTGAGGAGCATTCACACTCCATGCGGAGAGGGTCTGGACCGTAACAGGCTTAGTTCCATTGTTGAAGACGAACAAGTGAGCAGCATCGTTAACGGCTAGTGTGGGATAAACCCTTGAGGTGATGCATGTTTTTCCTCCAGCTCCGAAACTTTCAACAACCGAATGATCAATCTGCAGTTTTTTAAAAAAAAAAAAAAGAACGAAAATAGTTATTAGTTATTAATTAAGGATTTAATAATATAAATGAGTTACTAATTGAGAAAGGAAGTGAAGGGATTAAGTGTTCGTACCAAACTCCTGAGTGAAATCTTCTTATCAGCAGATAAATCTACATCTACAAAGCCAGCAAATGATGGTCTATACAACTTTTCATTAAACGGCCTCAATGAAGAACTGTCACATCCAATAAAATTAAGGGTTAACGAATGTGAAGGAATAGTTCCCCGGTGAGTACAGAAAAATAGAAGTAGATCGATATTATCAAATATCAATAATGTATCAGATACTGTAAACTACTATCATTTTTCGATAATAAATTAAGAAGAGTAAGACAAAGACAAACCTTTTTGCGTCAGAGCACATGAGAACCTTATGCTTAGTCTCTTTAGTTTTAAAAACTCTAAAGAAGATAGGAGTAAACTCCTCCAGGTTTTGAGAAGCCAGTGTCAAGAGCCCGAATGGACCGACGCCACCTGGAACGTCCGAACGCCTTAGGCTGCAGACGGTTTGGGCATCGAGGTTGGCCCAATTAGGATCAAACTCCTCGGCTTTTTCCAAACTCCCAAAGGAGAAGGTAACTTCAACGTCGGCCTGAGCAGCAGTTATTCCTTTTACTTCAACATGCTGTCCCTGTTCCACATTTTGATTGTTGATGTCCACCTTTTGCCCCCTCAAAGTTTCTAATTCTTTGATAGGCCATTGCACCACTTGTTTAGCATCGGAGCTTAGCCACACCACCCTTGGAATTGTCTACAAAATTATAACAATCCAAAAACATGAAGCTATCTTAGTATATATGGTAGTGCACATATATGATTGCTATACAAAGTAGGAAGAAATAAAACTATGGGATCAGTTGGTGAGTTGGATTATATGATTGGAAACAATTCACAATCCTAGTAAGATATATGTTTGGTGGTCTTAAAACAACATGGATTTGATTATGTCTAATACTACTAGGCCCAAATCTAATTGGATTATGAATCCCACCAAAGAGTTTGTTTTCACTTGGATGAGATTATGTCAAATCCTGTTAGGCCATGTAAATAACACACTTCAATCCAACATACCATTGGATTAGTGTTATCCGCTCCAATCCAATTTTACCTCATAATCCAACTCAATCTCAATCCCGAAACATGTCCTTAATCGAATGAAAAAAAAATACAAAATAAAAGGTTAGCAATCATGCACCTGAACTCCAGCCCATCCCTTAGCTTTATCATCGTCAGCAGCATCTGACTCGTTAGCCCAGCCCCACAAAATCCTCATATTCTTTGAAGGATCAAAGAAAGTCTTGGAAGCATAAAAGTTTCCATAATCCAATCGCAACCCAGCTCGACCATCCACCGAAGTATTATCAGGCACGTACCTATCTTTCTCAGGAAAATATTTTCCAAGTGTATAGTACTCATACCTAGTCTCATCAAGGCTCACCTTCAAAATATGTTTCACATCCTCACCAACTTTTGATGTGTCCACTCCACTCCTCCCATTCAATGCCAAAGCAAAAAAGTCGGGGCACTCCCACATGCCAGTTTCGGGAGCAGAGTGAAGAGGGTGCTTGGCCTTCACCCAGTACTTGAAATCAATACTTCTGTACAACCAAGCCATCCCTCTATGCTTTCTCTTGCCACCCACCAAAATCCTCCAATGACCATTATGCCACCATGCAGTTTTAGATACTGAGTGAGCCCGCACAATGTTGCCCCACGCTGCACCTTTGGGGTTGTACTGGTAGAACAAGTCGTAGATACCATTGAAGTACATGGGTGCTGTAAATTTGCAAAAGAGAAATTAATTTGAGGGTTATATTTCTAGATTTTGGAAAGAAAAAAAAAAGAGAGAGGGAAAAAGTCTTCAATTTGTTATAATAATTAAGCACTAATTTTCCAAATTTACATGAATTCAATGTCGGGGAAAGAGTACTCACCATTTGGGTCTGTTGGTAATTATCAGAATATTGGCCGGCATGGAAAAAAACACAAGATTAAAGTCAGTGAGTGTAACATTAATAATCAATGGTTAAAGGGATGATAGAATTTATATAAAACACAGTGCGTATTCGTATCGTACTTACCGTTAATCCAGTGCTTGGGAGGTTGAAAGTGATACCCAGTTCTATGGAGTTGATTCACCTCAACGGCAGCAGCATTCTGAAGCCTGGAGTATATGTTGTGTGAGGCCTCAACTCCATTGTTGTTTATGACCAGAAAAACAGAAGCAGCAAAGACAAAAACCAGACCCAACTTTTTATTGAACATAGTATCAATTAGAGCCTGCAGAGAATGTATCAAGGGGAAGGAACTAGATTGAAAAAAGATCGGGAAATACTTTGGGATAAATAGGCCTTGGGTTATCTATATATAGCAATCCGAACGGTTGCATGAAGATAACCTGAGGCCTATTTGGAGCTGTTTTCGTTATTGGATTAGAGTTGGATGTTCGTTTTTTCGTTAAGGTTTACGACAGGATATGCTTGAAACAGAAACAACCTTATTATCTAATATCTGTAGACCGAAGTGCTATCTGGCAAATGATTCGTATGAATGGTTTTCCCGGAATTCCTCAACAAGAGCTTCCATAGGCATGGCTCTAAATGACTCGATCGTGCCCTTGCTTGGAGCTTCTGGCTCAGTCTTTTCGGGTGTAGATCCACTTTGTTCATAATCCTACATATTAATCACCAAAGTCATGAACTGAATTGCAAATGCACACATATACTAAACCAGTAGGATAAATTGCCAATCTCAGTTACTTTTCTTACATATCAGGCACAAAGTATATCCACTTCATGAAGATAATCATGAGTGATAAGTACATTAATCCTCATCATCATAATGACAAATTGTGAGAAAAAACAGCTTACTGCATACGGGTTCTGGAAGGTATCCCGTGCCCTCTCTTCAATTGATGCAGCTTGGCCAGAGTGATCCTCCCGGAAAGTCTCAAGGGTATTTGAATGAGCCTTGATATTCTCCGAGATTTCTTAAATAGATTCGCGCTCCTGCTCATGCACACATTTAGGAGGTTTCGTAAATTCTATGCTTTGAAAACTTATATGAATCTTTATCTACATTTCATGACGTTCCAATTTCAACATTGTTCAAATCGAAAGGCATAAATCCCAAAGGAAAACAACCAAATTCTACAGTTGAAAGCAAAGCAGCATAGTAGATTGTATAGGAGATACAATCCCAGAGTATGAAACAAACAAATTATTTGTATGTCATCTACTCTCTCAGCCACTTTTCAAACCGCAAAATTTTTGGAATGTGTACAACTAACAGGCACTTGATTACCAATTGGATCACGCTAACATTTCATTCACACAATTAAAACATTTATTAAAGAACACTGATCATAAACGTTCTCACACATTTACATAAAAACTCATGCTGCTTTTGATTTGTTACATTGTGATATCTAGGGTCCACATAAAGTTCCCACACATTCAGAGGCACGTTTCTTTCTTACCATTGTAGATGATTTTACTAGATGCACATGACTGTTTCTGATGCAACACAAGTCTGAGACACAAAATATTCTCAAATCCTTTGTCATATTTGCTCGTACTCAGTTGCAGGCCACCATTAAAGCATCCGAGTAGACAATGGTTCTGAAATTTATGTTAATGAGAGATTTTTTCCAAATTACAGGCATTGAATATCAACGCACTTGTGTTTACACTCCACAACAAAATGGAGTTGTTGAACGCAAGCATCGCCATATTCTCATTGTAGGGCGCGTCTTGCGTTTCCAATCCCAATTACCTCTTACTTTATGGGGTGAATGTATCTTCACTGCTGTCTATCTCATTAACCGCCTACCCTCCCCACTATTATCTACCAAATCCCCTTTTGAACTACTATACAATTACCCATCATCATTTGATCACTTGAGAGTTTTTGGTTGCCTCTGTTATGCAATGGTTGTGCAGCCTACTCATAAATTTGACCCTCGTGCTCAATGTTGTGTCTTTGTTGGCTACCCCATTGGTCAGAAGAGTTACAAACTTTTCAATTTAGAGAGGAAGAAATTTTTCAGATGTCGCAATGTCAAATTTTGTGAAAACACTTTTCCTTTTTCCTAAATTCCCAACCCCACTGCTTCTGGTTTTGTGCAGCCCCACTTTCCACCTCCTGGCCTAGACAACGTTGACCACTGGGCCCAGCACACCCAACCCACTGAGCCAAGCCCACCTGACGCGCCTTCAACAGCCTCACCCCATGCCCCAGCGCTTGACAAGCCTGCCAATCTTGACAACCTTATCCGACCCGTATCCCTCTAGCCCTCCTCACATGGCCCATCACACCCATCCCCTCTTCTAGCTGATCCTACCTCGCCTTTTTCACCCACTCCAGAATTCTCTCTAATGCTTAACCATCCCGCCAACCCCACTCCTTATGTTCCCCTTCCACGCCAGTCACTTCGCCCTAGGCAACCTCTTGTATGACATAAAGATTAACACATGTCCAACCAAGTCAGTCGCTCAACCTCGGCGCTTTGTTCTGCATCAGGTACTCGATATCCACTCTATTGCTTCCTTTCATATTCCCGTTTGTCTTTTGCACATTCTTCTTTTCTTGCTAACATTTAAGGTCACAACGAACCTACATCATATGTTCAGGCTATCCTTGATCCAAATTGGCAACGTGCCATGAGTACAGATTAGAGGCTTTGCAGCACAATAATACTTGGAGTTTGGTTCCTCTACCCATTGGTCATAAACCGATCAGTTCAAATGGGTTTACAAAATCAAATATAGGTCTAATGGCACCATTGAGCCCTACAAAGCTCACCCTGTTGCTAAAGAATACACTCAAGTTGAGAGCATTGACTACCAAGAAACCTTTTCTCCTATAGCCAAACTCACCACCCTATGTTGTCTGCTGACTGTTGCTATTGCCTGTCACTAGTTTAGAACATCTTTCTTCATGGTGATTTGCTTGAAATGGTATACATGGAACCTCCTCCTGGTCTTTGCGGACAAAGGGAGAACACTGTCGGCTCAACAAGTCCCCTTATGGACTCAAACAGGCTTCTAGAAACTGGTTCTCCACTTTTTCAGACACCATTCAGAAAGCTGGTTATCCACAATCAAGGGCTGATTACTCAATTTTCACCAAAGCTCAAGGTACTTCATTTACTGTAGTACTTATCTATGTTGACGACATACTTCTCATAGACAATGATCTTCAAAAATGGAACATCTCAAAACATTTCTTCTCAAATGTTTCCACGTCAAAGATCTTGCAAATTTGAAATATTTTTTTGGTATTGAATTCTCCCGTTCCAAGAAAGTTTTTATGTCTCAGAGAAAATACGCACTAGATATTTTGCAAGATTCAGGACTTCTGAGGGCACGCACTGCTGCATGATCCAACTAAGTACAGAAGACTAGTTGGGAGACTAATTTATCTCACTGTCACAAAGCTTGACATAGCCTATTCTATTCGAACATTGAGCGTGCGAAGACGCATATTTAAAAAAAAAAAATGAAGAATAAATATTTTGCTGTATATTTAGTTATATATTTAAATTGATTATATATATAGTTGTTTTACCATTTTAATAATTATTTATATTTTATTATATTTAAATATGTATATAAGAAG
The DNA here is from genome assembly GCF_000346465.2 of Prunus persica. NCBI lineage: Eukaryota > Viridiplantae > Streptophyta > Magnoliopsida > Rosales > Rosaceae > Prunus > Prunus persica. The sequence continues at coordinate 13,280,113 of NC_034015.1, forward strand.
CAAAGGACCCACTAGTGTAGTGGTTTGAAGTATTTACTCCCTCAGGCAAGGTCCTGGGTTCGAGTCCTAGCATCCGTGTTGTGTGTGTGAGTTTAATATGCTATCGCCCCTTTCAATAGGAAAGGACCTCAAAAAAAAAATGTATATAAGAAGCATGAGGTGGATAACATAAGCTGGAGGTGGCACCATTCATGGAACATGAGAACTTCAATGTCGGGGTATCCGAGGGATAGATGTACCACACGGGGACATAAGGCAGTGAGGCCAATAAGGGTCATGTGGTTGGTTACATGCTATGAAGGATAACCGAGATATGAAGGGATGATGTGATATTATTTGGATTGGTGTATCTTTTCTAGAGTGTGTAAAATGGCATTGCTTGATTGACATATTACATAATCTATTCACTGAGCGGTAGTTGCTCATCCCTAACCCTATTTAACTTTTCAGATAAATTAGTATGCAAGACAAGAACTAAATCAGTTGAGGCTAAATTAGATGAGAGTGACAGAGCTTTATTTATTCATTGTAAAGTTGTTCATTGTAAAGTTGTAAGATTTTGGAGCTCTTTTTATAAGAGAAGTTTATTTTAAACCATGTTTCCATTTTTTTTATCTTTTTTTTTCTCATGCACCGGGTGTGGGATTTTCACCGACCCTTGAATCTGGTGCGTGACAGAGCGAATTCATGCATCAACCTTGAAAACCTCATTGGGATACTGCCTTACGAATCCTCAAATATATCAAAGGTATTCATGGTCAAGGTTTATTATTTCTTGCCTCTAACAATCTTGCCTTGAAAGTTTTTTGTGATTCAGATTAGATAGGTTGCTGTGTGACAGGACCCGCCCCGGAATTTCCCGAAGACCGAAGCTGACCCCGTCTTTATTCCGACATCATCCCGATGCCGGGCCCACCTACTAAGAAATCGAGACTTTCTACCAAAATTTTGGCAGAGTCTCCCTTGTAATTTAAGCAATCCCAACAAAAATTGACTCAACCTGCAACATACACACAAATATAATTCCAACCAGCAGCATGCTTTCACAATTCTATAAGTCACTAAAGTGGCCTCCGGCCTCACAAGTAAAATCTATCATGGGCAATACAGAGCATCTACTGAATTTAGATTACAAGAACAGTTGAGTAGAAGAATTTACACAGTTTCTAACTAGAAAGATGCGTAGTTTGAGCTTCGTACACCACTCGCACGCTTCCTGGAGCGACTACTGGCTGAGGGGCGCAAAACAGAAAACATGTGAGTGGACAAAAACTAGATTTGCAGTTAAAAACAATATAGTAACCCCACCATGTAAAAATAATACTCAAGTCATGCAGGTTCACAATTCAATAACTAATTACTCAAAACATGATTCATTAAAACTCTTCAAAAACACCAGTTATTTCTTTCAAAAAGAATCCCATTCTCTCAATCTTACAACTCCTGTCAAACTACTAGTTCCTTACACACTCAACTATACATATACATATAAAGATACCTATATATATAAATATAACTATAACTAGCTATACGATATACACAACACACCACCTAGGTACCGGGGAAAACAATCCAACTGGGGGATCGTTTGACTAGTCCGCAGGATTTCCAGGTGCTATCCTGCGTCTAGGGATGAGCGGTCCAACCGGGGGACGAAACTCCAAAGCTCCCACATCGGAACATCCAACGCCATGTGTAGCTTCCAAACTATGTCCTACTCGCGCAGACTGGGTCATCACACACCGGAACATCCAACGCCATGGTGATGACCCTAAACATTATACAGAGTCTTTCCATACGCCGGAACATCCAACGTCGCATATGGAAAGTGTCTCACACGCCGGAACATCCAACGCCGAGAGTGAGACTAGTAACTGGGGAAGGTACTTACGTAGTGTAATCACACAACTTCTCTCCAAAAATCACATTCTTCCACATCACCCTCTAACAACCCAAGTATCTCGTCTATAGAGATTATATAAATATACATTCCCACACTCCATATAGAATGCACTCTCAAAAACCCAAAATGCCAAACTCACAATATATTGCCAAGTGCTATACGACCGTCAAACTCAACTCATGAACATAATATACATATATATCCGTAAGCCATTAAAACATTATGCAAAAACTTTCATCAATTAAAACCATACATATGATTGAAAACAAAGTCCACTCACAAGTATTCCCTCGCTGCCTGACCACGTGAGGGTCCTGCTTGTTGCGTACGTGTAGTCGAAACACCTATTTCGATATACGAACCGTTAATTAATATAAAATTATGTCAAAGCGGAAATCACAAATTAAATGCTTAACTCCCCAAATTCCCCATACGTGCACGTTGTAGAAGGTATCCTAAGGTCCGATTATAGGTTTAGGAATCGTTCACGATTTTACGGTTATCGCTAACCCGCAAACTTTACATTATTGAATCGGAACATCCGGGGCTCCGATTCAGAATTCGTGAAGTCCCAAATGGTCCTAGAAATTCCTAGAACAACATATTTTAATTCGGGAAAGATCTAACGGTCGGAACCTATCGAACCCGGATAACGCTCAATATGCGAAAATCCGTTCGATAGTCCAATGACATCCGAATTGAGATCCGCGAATTCCTATGCGCTCGTGACAACCTAAGGATCTCATCGGGTTAATTTACAGCTTCACCAGCCTCGCCCACGCGCCGCCACAAGCGCCGACAGCGCGTGGGTGTGTAGAGTAATTCTGGCGCCGGAAAAACTCCACACCCGAGCTCACCCTTCCTACCCTAGCTCCTACTCGAGGTCAGGATCACTTCATTCAACTACGGGAAAGCCCAATTCGGGAGGCAACTGGCCGAAATTTTATTTTGAAATTCGGCCAAAACGTAGGTTTTCAAAATCAAATCCTACCCAACAAATCAATCCAAACCTATACCACCATCAGCTAGAACTCGAAAAATGGATGAGAAACCATACCTCACTCACCGGGTTTGGGCGGCGGAGGCGGCGGCGCGACGGCGGGAAAGCTCCTGTTCAAAACCGTCGAGCTCGCGGCCGAATTTCGTAGTTTCCGACGGGGAAAACAGGCAGGTCTTGATCGGGGCGACGAGGCGAGTCGATCGGGACCGGTCTTGGGTCCTGCCGTGGCCGGAGCTGAGAGAACCGAGGAGAGAGAGAGCGGACGTCGGGGAGAAAGAGTGTCGAGCGCGCGCGAAGAGAGAGAGAGATGAGGTGAAAATCTGATTTTTACTCTATCCCTTTTTGAAATATTTACAGTTTTACCACTGATACTATTTTGCCCGTAACTTTCCAGTTACAACTCCGATTCAAGCCTACCGCGTGTCTACAAATTCGTCTCAGTACCATCTACCTAGAAATACCATTCGTGGTCCCAAAATCCTTCCGAAGAAGAAAGTGACCAATTTACCCCTACCCCTAGGGGTAAATTCGTAATTTTATTTAAATCGATTAAAATAAACATTTAATTTGGAGTCGGGGTGTTAAAATAAACATTTAATTTGGAGTCGGGGTGTTACAATGTGCCACAATAAGGTCGGTTACAGGAAATTGTGCTTTTCTTGGAAATGCCATTATCTCATGAAAATCCAATAAACAAGCTAATGTCTCTAGATCATCAGCAGAAGCTGAATATCGAGCTATGGCTAATGCTTGTTTGGAGCTGACTTGGTTGCGCTACATATTACAGGATTTAAAGGTCCCATAGACAACTCATGTGCCATTATTTTGTGATAATCATGCAGCTCTGTATATTGCAGCAAATCCTATTTTTTACGAATGTACAAAGTACATTGAAATAGATTGTCACATAGTTCGAGAAAAACTGCAAGCTGGAATGATTAGTCCTTCATATGTAACTACACACTTCTATCTTGCAAATGTGTTTACGAAGGCCTTGGAAAAGGATCAATTTGTGATACAATTAGACAAGTTGGGTCTTCATGATATTCACTCTCCAATTTGAGAGGGAGTATTACGAAATATTGTTGTATTAGGAAATATTACTGCAATATATTTACTTTCCTGTATTATTCTAGATCAAATCCCACCTAAAGTGGATCATGGCTTCTAAGCCTAGGAAATAGGAATTGTACATGTATATATATCTTGGTTTGTAGATCTTTGTCAATACAACGAGAATATTCAAATAAATCTCTTATTTCTTGAGAATAACACAAAAAAAAGTACACTGTAGTCGCAATGCTAAATATGAGTACAACATATTCAATGACCAAACACAAAAATAAATCGGTTTGATCCTGTTCACCCGTTTTCATGTTTAATCCTGAGGTGGAAGGGTGAAGTTCCCCACTAGCTTGGAGACCATTTGTTGGTCGACAAGTCAGCTTTCTTTGGTGTGTGAGCGTGCCACTGCTAGCAATGCAAATTCTAGCAGACTTCTTTTAGAGTGGATAACTTGCGCCCCAAGTTACTGACTTCTAAAAACAAATGATTGTGAATTTGGGTGAGGAATATCTCCCAAGTAAGTTCTTTTCTTGCCTCAGACTGGTGAGGACTTTCATAATTTATCTCAGTATAAAAGTGGTAGTTCTAGCCAGAATAGAAAATAATAAAGTGGACTGTTTTTAGGCAAAACTGCCTTTTACAAAAATAAGAAGGGAGAAATCAACTCTAGAAAGACAAAAAGATGGCTAGAATCCCACTTCTGCCTGGGTAGAAACTTCTGATCCAGGCTGGACTGAGTGTTTATGTGCTGGACTGAGCTGTCAACAACTTCAACTGCTTAGTTTCAGCTGTAAATCGATACCAAAGTTCAATTTTGGCAGAGCTTTAATCTACTTTAAGCCTTGGGAGACTTTTGAGCGGGCAGAACTGCGACTTCTTCAGTCTGAAGGGGCAGGAGTGGCTAGACTTGAGGACTTGATAAGCTGGAATTGTACTGTAAAATTTGTTGAGGTTTTCATATTTGTGAAAACTCAAACTCTGCTGGCCTTGGTTTTTGCTGAACCAAATTTGTATCGAGAGAGATCTCGTCTTAGAAGACTTATTTTTCAAGTCTGAACTTTGGATTTCTGATCTAAAGCTGGTTTCTCTTGGAATCCAAGTGAGCTTTTGGTTGTTTTTCTGGTTGTTGATTTTTTGATTGATTGATGAATTGAGTGTCCCTTGTCTTCTTGCCTACTTTCGTTTTTATAAGAGACCCTCTTGGGGAGGTGATTTTAATCCTAAAAAAATGGGCGGCAAAAAGATCTCTCATAATGTAAAGTAAAGATTTTTTGTCAATCATGGCAGATAGGCTCTGAGCAGTCACCTCCTAAAGCAGTCTCTTCCCTGGTTTCCTGGGTGGCAGCCCTCTAATTCAACCAACGCCACCATCTGTGTGGACTTTTTATGGCGGTTGGCCCTTTTCTTTTGTATCTTCTGAATAGTTCCCTGTTTTCCGTTCTAATTTAGAAAGCGTGATCCGTGAATTCTTCGGAAGATGGTGTATTGATTTGGAGCAAAATCTCGAATACAGATGGTTTTTGATCTTCTGTTGGCAGTGTTTCAGAGATGTCCCTCTCATATTTTAAACTTAGTTGGAATCGCTGACTTTTCAAAGTTGAGGCAATCACGTGTGTGTGTTTTTAATCCCTTGGGTTTGAACCCAACAAAAATTACGGGCTGATCTTTGAAGTCCAAATGAGAGTTTGGTCTTTCTTGGGCCGGGGGCTTCGTTTTTGACATCCTGGCGTGAAGCCCAATCTGTTTTGATTTAAATTTTGTTATCCTCAAACTTTTTGGGCTGGGCAGGTAATGGGCTTGTCTTTTGATCTTGGCGTGCTGAATTTAGGCCCAAACAGATCCGAAGAGAATTGTGCATGCCAGAAAAATATAAAACCTCCAATTTGGAGGACAAAAGTACATGTACTCAGATCTACAATACAAATCCACCAGGTAATGGTGGTAACGGCAAATCCAGAGTTTAAAGACATATTTTATGCCTTAATATGCATTAATTCTTTCTCCTTTTTCTTTCTCTGATTTGAAAATCAACTTCATTAATGAATAAATGTTTACAATAAGTACATGATTAATTTAACCAAGCATGAATTTTCTTGTGATTAAATCCTAAACATTCTATTATATATGCTCAGAATTCTAAGTTTTGGTTCATCTGTTGAGGAGCATTCATACTCCATGCGGAGAGGGTCTGGACTGTAACAGGCTCAGTTCCATTGTTGAAGACGAACAAGTGAGCAGCATCGTTAACGGCTAGTGTGGGATAAACCCTTGAGGTGATGCATGTTTTTCCTCCAGCTCCGAAACTTTCAACAACCGAATGATCAATCTGCAGTTTTAAAAAAAAAAAAGAAAAAAAAAGAACGAAAATAGTCATTATTTATTAATTAAGGAATTAATAATATAAATGAGTTACTAATTGAGAAAGGAAGTGAAGGGATTAAGTTTTCGTACCAAACTCCTGAGTGAAATCTTCTTATCAGCAGATAAATCTACATCTACAAAGCCAGCAAATGATGGTCTATACAACTTTTCATTAAACGGCCTCAATGAAGAACTGTCACATCCAATAAAATTAAGAGTTAACGAATGTGAAGGAATAGTTCCCCGGTGAGTACAAAAAAAAATGGAAGTAAATCGATGTTATTAAATATCAACAATGTATCAAATACTGTAAACTACTATCATTTTTCGATAATAAATTAAGAAGAGTAAGACAAAGACAAACCTTTTTGCGTCAGAGCACATGAGAACCTTATGCTTATTCTCTTTAGTTTTAAAAACTCTAAAGAAGACAGGAGTAAACTCCTCCAGGTTTTGAGAAGCCAGTGTCAAGAGCCCGAATGGACCGACGCCACCTGGAACGTCCGAACGCCTTAGGCTGCAGACGGTTTGGGCATCGAGGTTGGCCCAGTTAGGATCAAACTCCTCGGCTTTTTCCAAACTCCCAAAGGAGAAGGTAACTTCAACGTCGGCCTGAGCAGCAGTTATTCCTTTTACTTCAACATGCTGTCCCTGTTCCACATTTTGATTGTTCATGTCCACCTTTTGCCCCCTCAAAGTTTCTAATTCTTTGATAGGCCATTGAACCACTTGTTTAGCATCGGGGCTTAGCCACACCACCCTTGGAATTGTCTACAAAATTATAACAATCCAAAAAATGAAGCTATCTTAGTATATATGGCAGTGCACATATATAATTGCTATACAAAGTAAGGAGAGAAATAAAACTATGGGATCAGTTGGTGAGTTGGATTATATGATTGGAAACAATTCACAATCCTAGTAAGATATATGTTTGGTGGTCTTAAAACAACTAGGCCCAAATCTAATTGGATTATGAATCCCGCCAAAGAGTTCGTTTTCACTTGGATGAGATTATGTCAAATCCTGTTAGGCCATGTAAATAACACACTTCAATCCAACATACCATTGGATTAGTGTTATCCGCTCCAATCCAATTTTACCTCATAATCCAACTCAATCTCAATCCCGAAACATGTCCTTAATCGAATGAAAAAAAATACAAAATAAAAGGTTAGCAATCATGTACCTGAACTCCAGCCCATCCCTTAGCTTTATCATCGTCAGCAGCATCTGACTCGTTAGCCCAGCCCCACAAAATCCTCATATTCTTTGAAGGATCAAAGAAAGTCTTGGAAGCATAAAAGTTTCCATAATCCAATCGCAACCCAGCTCGACCATCCACCGAAGTATTATCAGGCACGTACCTATCTTTCTCAGGAAAATATTTTCCAAGTGTATAGTACTCATACCTAGTCTCATCAAGGCTCACCTTCAAAATATGTTTCACATCCTCACCAACTTTTGATGTGTCCACTCCACTCCTCCCATTCAATGCCAAAGGAAAAAAGTCGGGGCACTCCCACATGCCAGTTTCGGGAGCAGAGTGAAGAGGGTGCTTGGCCTTCACCCAGTACTTGAAATCAATACTTCTATACAACCAAGCCATCCCTCTATGCTTTCTCTTGCCACCCACCAAAATCCTCCAATGACCATTATGCCACCATGCAGTTGTTGGGTCACGAAATTGGCTCGAGTTCATCTCCTGGCTAGGGACAACTAGGGGGTTGTCATCGGGTTTGATCCATTCCCGAAGGAATGGGTCGGAGTAATTGGCAGGAACGGCGTAGTTTTGGATCTGATGCTTGTCCGCGTCGAGTCCTGTGTAGAGGATGATGGGCTTGTTGCCTGGAAGAATGGTGGCGGAGCCGGACCAAGTGCCGTTTATGTCAAAGGGTTTGGAAGGGTATATGGCTGGGGGGAGGGCTTCCCAGTTGATGAGATCTTTTGATACTGAGTGAGCCCACACAATGTTGCCCCACACTGCACCTCTGGGGTTGTACTGGTAGAACAAGTGGTAGATACCATTGAAGTACATGGGTGCTGTAAATTTGCAAAAGAAAATAAATTTGAGTGTTATCTTTCTAGATTTTGGAAAAGAAAAAAAAAGAGGCAAAAAGTCTTTCATGTAGGGAAAGAGTACTCACCATTTGGGTCTGTTGATAGTTATCAGAATATTGGCCGCCATGGAAAGGAACACAAGATAAAAGTCAGTGAGTGTAACATTAATAATCAATGGTTAAAGGGATGATAGAATTTATGTAAAACAGAGTTCGTATTCGTATCATACTTACCGTTAATCCAGTGCTTTGGAGGCTGAAAGTGATAACCAGTTCTATGGAGTTGCTTCACCTCAACGGCAGCAGCATTCTGAAGCCTGGAGTATATGTTGTGTGAGGCCTCAACGCCATTGTTGTTTATGACCAGAAAAACAGAAGCAGCAAAGACAAAAACCAGACCCAACTTTTTATTCAACACAGTATCCATTAGATCCATAGATCCTGCAGAGAATGTATCAAGGGAAGGAACTAGATTGAAAAAATATCGGGAAATGCTTTGGGATAAATAGGGCCTGGGTTATCTATATATAGCACTAGACTTTGAGAGAAACAAGAGTTTGAAGTTCTTGACGCCATGCATACCCTACATTACAAAACAAGAAAAATCAACCAGGACGGTTGCATTAGAGTTGTTTTCCTTGTTTTCCGTACTGGATTAGAGTTGGATGTTTTTGTTTTCGTTAAGGATTACGACAGGTATGTTTGAAACACAAACAACCTTATTATCTATAGAAAGCTTGTGCAGGGTTTTTGGACATTTGTTTTCTGTTTCAGTTCTTATCTATAAGCTTAATAGTACTTCATATAAACTTCGGTTTTATCGGTGGGATTGGGTTCTTATCTCATTTTTTTGGATATCCATACCTTTTGTAGCAGATTGTTTTAGGGTATAGAATCATCTTTTTTAGGACTTTGACCCTTGGACATAGGATTTAGGATAAGTGTTATCAGGCACACTATTGATGTTGGCAATCCAAGTATTTTAGCTTTAATGTTTATTTTATGTGAAAATTAGTTATGCACTACAAGAGAATATTGATATATGCTTGGAAGAAATATTTATAATAAGCCGATTTGACTTAAGACCAAAGATATTTATTCCAATCGTGTGGTAACAGGATTGTTTTGTGCCTTAATGTTTCCCATTGCCTTTTATCTATTTGATACAAAAGAAAAAGTAAGGGGTTTAGGAGGGCGCGAAGATAAAATGGTCCAGTTCAAAGAAGTGTGATTCTTATTATTGAATAAATTGTTACAAAGGGCTTTATACACAACAACTATGTTGAGCTGTCATAACTAATGACAGATGAGAATATATTAGTAAACCGAAAATATAACTAATCTAACAGATGAATAACTAATTATTGTCTTTATCAGAATCTCTAAAATTGAACAAACCGGTCCAGTTACTTTCTAACAGTGATACTGAACAACTCTCGTGTCACTTACTGACAGTGACAGTGAACAAGCCAGTCCTATTTTGCATATAATTTTTGTCAGTGGACCAGAAACATGGCCAAAGGGTGCCACACTTGACTAATTGTGCCTCTATAATCAATCGGCATGCTAGGTTCAACTACTTCAAAGCTATTACGACGCTTCAATGGACAACTATTTTTGTCCATTTTCCTTTTCTTTTTTTTTTGGTAATATCTCAGTTACAACCCGACCATTGCTTAGAATTCATAATTGTACATTTAAGAGCTCAAATCTTGGTTTCTAAGCCGGCCTTGGGTTTTAGACTCTACAAATTTCGTAAAAACCTATTCAAGCGATATGAGTCGATCAATTGGTAAGAGAAAAAAAAAACATGGATGGATTGACCACCGATGGATCAGAAGTTGCATCCCAAAAGAAAGAAAAAACAGTATCTGATCTTTAAGATGAGAGAAGAAATGTATATAGTCAATCAAAATGGGATTCAAACATCACATCCTATATATGGTGAGGAATGACAGGACCCGCCTCAGGATTTTCCGAAAACCGAAGCGGACCCCGTCATTATTCCGACATCATCCCGATGCCGGACCCACTTACTAAGAAATCGAGACTTTCTACCAAAATTTTGGTAGAGTCTCCCCTGTAATTTAAGCAATCCCAATAAAAATTAATCAACCTACAACACACATAAAATAAAAATAATCCCAACCAGCAGCATTCTTTCACAAATCTACAAGTCATACTAGAGTGGCCTCCGGCCTCACAAGTAAATTCTACCATGGGCAATACAGAGCATCTACTGAATTTAGATTACAAGAACAGTTGAGTAGAAGAAATTACTCAGTTCCTAACTAGAAAGATGCACAGTTTGAGCTTCGTACACCACTTGTACGCTTCCTGGAGCGACTACTGGCTGGGGGGGGCGCAAAACAGAAAACATGTGAGTGGACAAAAACCAGATTTGCAATTAAAAATAATATAGTAACCCCACCATGTAAAAATAATGCTCAAGTCATGCAGGTTCACAATTCACTAATTAATTACTCAAAACATGCTTCATTAAAACTCTTCTAAAAACACCAGTTATCTCCTTCAAAAAGAAACCCACTCTCTCAATCTTACAACTCCTGTCAAACCACTAAACAAACTCTAATTCCTTACGCACTCAACTATACGTATACATATAAATATACATAAATATATATATGTAAATATAACTATAAATAGCTATACGATATACTCATCACACCACCTAGGTACCGGGGAAACAATCCAACTGGGGGATTGTTTGACTAGTCCGCAGGATTCCAGGTGCTATCCTACGTCTAGGGATGAGCGGTCCAACCGGGGGACGAAACTCCAAAGCTCCCACACCGGAACATCCAATGCCATGTGTAGCTCCCAAACTATGTCTTACGCGCGCAGACTGGATCATCACACACCGGAACATCCAACGCCATGGTGATGACCCTAACTCTATACAAAGTCTTTCCATACGCCGGAACATCCAACGCCGCATATGGAAAGTGTCTCACATGCCGGAACATCCAACGCCGCGAGTGAGACTAGTAACTGGGGAAGGTACTTACGTAGTGTAATCACACGACTTCTCTCAAAATCAAATTCTTCCACAACACCCTCCAACAACCTAAGTATCTCGTCTAAAGAGAATATATAAATATACTTCCCCACAACCCATATAAAATGCACTCTCAAAACCCACAATGCCAAACTCACAATATATTTCCAAGTGCTATACAACCATCATAATCAACTCATGAATATAATATATATTCCATAAGCCATTAAAACATTATGCAAAAATCTTTCATCAATTAAAACCATGCATATGATTGAAAACAAAGTCCACTCACAAGTATTCCCACGCTGCCTAACCACGTGAGGGTCCTACTTGCTGAGTACGTGCAGTCGAAACACCTATTTCGAGATACGAACCGTTAATTAATATAAAATTACGTCGAAGCGGAAATCACAAATTAAATGCTTAACTCCCCAAATTCCCCATACGTGCACATTGAAGAAGGTATCCTAAGGTCCGATTACAGGTTTAGGAATCGTTCACAATTTTACGGTTATCGCTAACCCGCAAACTTTGCATTATTGAATCGGAACATCCGGGGCTCCGATTCATAATTCGTGAAGTCTCATACGGTCCTAGAAATACCTAGAACAACAAATTTTAATTCGGAAAAGATCTAACGGTCGAAATCTATCGAACTCGGATAACGCACAATATGCGAAAATCCGTTCGATAGTCAAACGACATCCGAATTGAGATCCGTGAATTCCTATGCGCTCGTGACAACCTAAGGATCTCATCGGGTTAATTTATGGCTTCACCAGCCTCGCCCACGCGTCGCCACACGCGCCGGCAGCGCGTGGGTGTGTAGAGTAATTCCGGAAACGGAAAAACTCCACACCCGAGCTCACCCTTCCTACCCTAGCTTCTACTCGAGGTCAGGATCACTTCATTCAACTACGGGAAGGTCCAATTCGAGCGGCAACTGGCCGGAATTTCATTTTGAAATCCGACCAAAACCTAGACTTTCAAAATCGATTCCTACCCAGCAAATCAATCCAAACCTATACAACCATCAGCTAGAACTCGAAAAATGGATGAGAAACCATACCTCACTCACCGGGTTTGAGCGGCGGAGGCGGCGGTGCGACGGCGGGAAAGCTCCGATTCAAAACAGTCGAGCTCACGGCCGAATTTCGTAGTTTCCGATGGGAAAAACGGGCAGGTCTTAATCGGGACGACGAGGCGAGTCGATCGGGACCGATCTCGTGTCATGCCGTGGTCGGAGCTGAGAGAATCGAAGAGAGAGAGAGTCGGTATCGGGGAGAGAGAGAGACTGAGGAGAGAGAGAGTGTCGAGCGCGCGCGAGGAGAGAGAGAGCTGAGGTGAAAAATCTGATTTTTACTCTAACCCTTTTTGAAATATTTACAATTTTGCCACTGATACTGTTTTGCCCGTAACTTTTTCGTTACAACTCCGATTCAAGCCTACCGCATGTCTACGAATTCGTCTCAGAACCACCTACTCAGGAATACCATCCACGGTCTCAAAATCCTTCCGAAGAAGAAAGTGACCAATTTACCCCTACCCCAAGGGTAAATTCATAATTTACTCTAAATAGGTAAAAACAGACATTTAATTTAGGGTCGGGGTGTTACAAGGAAAGCCAAGGAGGACCTTCCAAGTACAATCCAAAAAACACCCATAAGACTAAGTCCGTGTTTGGCTAATGAGTGGGCCATCTCCAGCCATAAGGCTAAATGTAGTCTAGGGTTAAAAATTTAGCCCCCCAAAATATTAATTTTTTAAAGAATAGTGCATGGTTAAATTTTTCCATCTCCAACCATACAATGCTATATTTTAGGATCCTTCATATTTTATTATTTTGAGAAAAACTATAGTACAACACTCATACATTCCACAACTATATATTGTTTAATTTAATTAAACTACTATTTATAGACAATATTCCATATATGACACGTAACAAGAACAAGATTTCTGAATGTGGAATGAAATGAGTGGGAGAGGTATTTATAGACAAATTTTAGGTTTTTAAATTTTTAAAAGAAATAATAATAAAGCCAACAAAGGCAATTAAAAAAAATAAAAAACTGGAAGGGTTCAAGGGTCTAAGCTCAACGGTTATGAACAAGACTTTTTTATTTATTTTTTTAAACAACACTTGAAAAGATGGCAAAAGCTGACCATATTTATTATTATTATTATTATTATTATTATTATTATTATTATTATTATATTTTATTTTTTGAAAGGGGGAGTGGATAGGTATGGATTCCAACAGTCATTGTCAACAAGAAACATTCAAAAAGCTTTTAAAAATATATAATATATATCCAGCTTTTAAAAAAGAGAGTGGAGAGTGCTTCAATGATTAGTTGTTGAAAAGTACATAGATGGGGCGCCCATTATAAATTTGGCCTAGGCCAAAACTGGGCTATATTTGGCCCGGTTGGAGGGCTAAAGGGTTAAATGTGGCCCTCCAAATTTGGCCAAAATTTTATTTAGCCCATGACTGCAGATGGGTTTTGCATTAATTTAAGGCTATATTTGGGATATAGCCCATGACTGGAGATGGCCTTAGATTACTATAACATGCCTGATTACATCATATCTATTCTCTGCTCAGAAGTCTAAATTTTGGTTCATTAGCTTAGGAGGACTCATGCTCCATGCGCTGAGGGTCTGTACAGAAACAGGCTCGGTCCCATTGTTGAACACGAACAAGTGAGCAGCATCGTTGACAGCTAATGTGGGATAAACCCTGGACAAGATGCATGTTTTTCCTCCAGCTGCGAAACTTTCGACAACGGAATGATCAATCTGCAATTGGAAAAAAGAAAAAAAGAAGGATATTAGTTATGAGTTCTTGAAAAACTTTTTTACTTATAAAAATGAGTTGCAATTAAACTGAGAAAAAGAAAGGGTTAAAGGTAATTCGTACCAAACTCCTTAGAGAAATCTTCTTCTCAGCAGCTAAATCTACATCTACATAGCCAGCAAATGATGGTCTATACTGTTTGATGTCAAACGGCCTCAAAGTTGAACTGCTCCATCCAATTAAATTCAGTGTTAATTTTATTTTTAAAAAGAAAAATAAAGAAAAGTTGAGCTAATAGTTGGAGATAGGAGGACAGAGACAAATAGGAGGACAGAGACAAATAGGAGGACAGAGACAAACCCTTTTGCATCAGAGCACATGAGAACCTTATGCTTATTGGCTTTAGTTTTAAAAACCCTAAAGAAGACAGGAGTGAACTCCTCTAGGTTTTGTGAAGCCAACGTCGCGAGCCCAAAAGGACCGACGCCCCCTTGAACATGCGAACGCTTTAGGGCACAAACTGATTCGGCGTCAAGCTTTTCCCAGTTAGGGTCAAACTCCTCAGCTTTGTCCAAGCTCGCCAGCGAGAATGTAACATCAACGTCAGCCTGAGCAGCGGTTATTCCTTTAACTTCAACAAGTTTTCCCGGTATGATATTTTGAATACTTTTCAAGTCGACCTTTTGTCCCCTCAAAGTTTCTAATTCTGCAACAGGCCATTGGAGCACTTGTTTCCCATCAGGGCTCAGCCACACCTCCCTTGGAATTGCCTGCAAAATTATAACACCCATAAAAAATTAAGAAATGCCAATATATAGTAATGTTGTCTACAATGGTTCATAAATATAGTATTTCTTCAACAACAACAAAAAAAACACATTTTTAATACGACAATAATTAATCACCGTCAGCTGAAAGGAAAAAGATATAGGCCCAGAAACCATACCTGAACTCCAGCCCATCCCTTAGCTGTATCATCTTCAGCTGTATCAGACTCATTAGCCCAACCCCACAGGATCCTCCTATTCTTTGAAGGATCAAAGAAAGTCTTGGAAGCATAAAAATTCCCATAATCCAATCTCAACCCATCCCTACCATCAACCGAAGTGTTATCTGGCAAATAGATATCACCCTCAGGATCATATTTCCCGACTGTGTAATATTCATAGCGAGTCTCATCAAGGCTCACTTTGAACACATGCTTCACGTCCTCACCAACTTTTGATGTGTCCATTCCATTCTTCCCATGCAACGAAACGGGGAAAAAATCGGGGCACTCCCACATGCCAGTTTGGGAGGCAGAGTGGAGAGCGTGCTTGGCCTTGACCCAGTGCTTGAAGTCCTTGCTCCGATAAAGCCACGCCATCCCTCTGTGCTTTCTCTTGCCACCCACCAGCATTCTCCAATGGCCGCCGTGCCACCATGCAGTCGTGGGGTCACGGAATTGGCTGGCGTTCATGTCTGAGCTGGGGATGACGAGGGGATTGTCATCCGGCTTGAGCCATTCCCGGAGGTAGGGGTCGGATACGTTGGCCGGAACGGCGTAGTTTTGGATCTGTCGCTTGTCGTTGTCAAGGCCGGTGTAGAGGATGACGGGGCGGTTGCCGGGGAGGATGGTGACGGAGCCGGACCAAGTACCGTTTACGTCGAAGGGTTTGGAGGGGAAGACGGCGTGGGGTAGGGCTTCCCAGTTGATGAGGTCTTTGGAGATAGAGTGGGCCCACACAATGTTTCCCCACACAGAACCTTTGGGATTGTATTGGTAGAAAAGGTGGTAGAGACCATTGAAGTACATGGGTCCTGCGCAATTTGCAGTCAAAAGTTAACTAAGAAGATCCAATTAACTGCTATTGAGAAGTTTTGATATTGTTAATGCCAAAGATTACTCACCATTTGGGTCTGTCGATGGTTGGTTTATCAGCCGCGCGCCATGGAAATATCCGAAAGCAAAACAAGAGTCAGTGAGTGAAGTAATTTATGAATGAACAACTTTAAAATACCAATTGCTTGAATTAATATTGTTCGTGATCACAGTCAAGATGTTAGGGACGAAACAAGCAAATTAACGAATCTCACATGCATTAATTACGCATAAATGCATCTCAACCCCGAGAAAAAGAGAATATTTCCACTGTTCCATGTGTATTGGATGATACACCAGCCGTAACATACAAAAATTACACCAAAAAAATGCAACCTATATAGACATCAATTTTCTTTCCAAATATATTTTAATTTCCTTTATTAAATGAAAGTGAAATATATATACCAAACTCTTAATTCTTTTTTTACAATTTATGTACCCCTAGATCAGAAAAACTTAATGATTTATTTGAAAAAACGATAACACTAATCATAATGTTTTATAAGACAATACCGTTAATCCAGTGCTGTGGAGGTTGAAAATGGTAGGCAGTTCTGTGTAGTTGCTTCACCTCACCGGCAGGAACACTTTGAAGCCTAGAGTATACCCTATGCGACGCTTCTACTCTATTATCGTTAATTGTGACCAACAAAACACACGAAGCAAATAAAAAAACCGGAACTAGCTTTCTTACAAAATCCATATTTACAACATGCAGTGATGAAAGAAGAGGAAAAATTATGGGATAAATAGGGGTCGATATATCTATATATAGCGCTGGAGACTCAGCGAGAGACAAGGCGGTACTGGCAGTAGCGATATATAAGGGTAAAGCGAGAGGCCCAAATTAAATTAAGATGGAGGTTTTAAAATTTACATCTAAAAATATTTATGGTATTTGCTTGTTAATGTGGAGAATAATAAGGGTTAGGTTTGGATTAAGTCTCCTATTACATATTAATGGAAATTCAAAACCTGACTTATGACTCGGCTTTGACGCCTGACCACCTAGCCATCTACATATCTCCTTCAAGTTCCTTTCAAGAAGAAGGGAAATTTGGATTATTAATTGGGTTATTTTTTTGTTAGGAATATTTGGACATTTTGGTAGTCTCATTTTCTTTTTCTAATGATGATTGGACAACTTAAAATGATTTATTAATGGTGCTTTACTATATAAAGACAAATAGAAGGGCACAAATAGTTCAATCTCTCAAAAATTGGACAAATCAGTCAAGTTATTGTCTGATAGTGACATGAGATACCTCTTATGTCACTCACTAATAGTGACATTGAACAACACTCGGGTCACTATCTGACAGTGACACAAGAGTTATTTAATGTCATTGTCAGACAGTGACTGGACCGATTTGTCCAATTTTAGAGAGACTGAACCATTTTAACATTTTGTCTTGTATAAATAACTTTTTATTTATTTATCATTTTCTATTTATTAATTGAATGGTTAGATCATCCGCTACGTACCTTGATTATCTTTTTTCTTTTGGTACAATTGTTGGTGCCATCTGGATTGCCTTTTCTAATGCACTATTATTATGAATAATTTGGATGTTTTTGTTTATAATTGAGTGGCTTCTCTTACTTTCTTTACAATTTTTAGATGTATATGCGTATTGAATAATACTTGTCTTGGCTCCTGAAAAAAATGAGGAATTCCTTCTGAAATGAATATGTGACCAATTGAAAATGGACAGTTGTCCAACCAATGAAAAGTAATATAAACAATAAATAATTCGGTATAAGTCCAATTCTTATGATAGAATTTGTGTGCAATTCACACACATATTGTTAGTAATTCAAGTCCTCTGACTTCAATGCCACATAGGATTACATTCCTTTTCTAATTTTATGAAGTAATCATATATATTTTTTCTTTTTAAATTTATTTTTATGTTTCAATTATGCCCTTATGATTTAAATCGAGAAAGACTGATTTATATCATAATAATTAGCTAATTAATACAACTATTGATACTTATTGCAATTTATAAACGGGTAAGAAATTAATTTTAGGTCAATAGTTACTATATTTGATCTTTTAGTTAATTATGATTTGAATTTATAAAATATTTTCTTGTCTATCCATTTTAATTTTGAAAATCCCATAAACATGTTGTTCACCCGTTTTCGTGTTTACTCCTGAGGTGGAAGGGCGAAGTTCCCCACTGGCTTGGAGACCACTTGTTGGTCGACAAGTCAGCTTTCTTTGGTGTGTGAGCGTGCCACTGCAATATAAATTCTAGCAGACTTATTTTTAGAGTGGATTGCTTGCGCCTCAAGTTACTGACTTCTAAAACAAATGATTGTGAATTTGGGTGAGGAATATCTCCCAAGTAAGTTCTTTTCTTGCCTCAAACTGGTGAGGACTCATAATTTATCTCAGTATCAAATGGTTGTTCTGGCCAGAATAGATAATAATAAAGTAGACTGTTTCAGGCAGAACTGTCTTTCACAAAATTAAGAAGGGAGAAATCAACTCTAGAAAGACAAAAAGATGGCTGGAATCCCATTTCTGCCTGGGTAGAAGTTTCTGATCCGGGCTGGACTGGGTATATCTGTGCTGGACTGTGTTGTCAACAACTTTAGCTGCTTGGCTTCAGCTGTAAATCGATACCAAAGTTCGATTTTGGCAGAGCTTCAATCTACTTCAAGCCTTGGGAGACTTTTGAGCAGGCAGAACTGCAGCTTCTTCAGTTTGAAGGGACAGAAGTGGCTATTCTCGAGGATTTAGCAAGCTGGAACTATGCTGTAAAATTTGTTGAGGTTTTCATATTTGTGAAAACTCAAACTATGTTTGTCTTGGCTTTTGCTGAACCAAATTTGTAACGAGAGGGATCTCGTTTTCAGAAGACTTGTTTTCTAAATCTGAACTTTGGAATTCTGATCTAAAGCTGTTTTTCTCTTGGGATTCAAGTGAGCTTTTTCTTGTTTGTTTTTTTTGATTGATGAATTGAGTGTGTTTTTGTTTCTTTGCCTTCTTTCGTCTTTATAAGAGATCCTCCTAAGGAGGTCATTTTTAATCCTAAACAATGGGCGGCAAAAAGATCTCTTATAATGTAAAGTAAGAAGGGTTTCTTATCAATCAAGGCAGATAGGTTCTGAGCATTCACCTCCTAAAAACAGTCCCTTCCCTGGTTTCCTGGGTGGCAGCTTTCTAATTCAACCAATGCCACCGTCTGTGTGGGCTTTTTATGGCGGTTTTGGCTCTTTTTCTTTTGTATTCTCTGAGTGGTTCCCTGTTTCCCGTTCTAATTTAGAAAGCCTGATCCGTGAATTCCTTGGGAGATGGTGTATTGATTTGGAGAAAAATCTTGAACACAGATGGGTTTTTGATCTTCAACTGGCAGTGTTTCAGAGACGTCCCTCTCACATTTTTAAACTTTAGTTGGAATTGCTGACTTTTCCAAAGTTGAGGCAATCACGTGGGTGTGTCTTTGATCCCTTGGTTTTGAATCTATCGAAAATTACTGGCTGATCTTTGAAGCCCATTTCGAAAGTTTCCACATCTGGGCTTTCTTTGGGCTGAGGCTTTATTTCCACATTCTTGGTGTGAAGCCCAAAACTGTTTGGATCTTTATTTTTGTTTCTCCCAAGTCTCTGGGCTGGGCTGGCATTTTTATCATGGGCCTGTCTTCTGGTCTTGGGCGTGCCGAATTTGAGCCCAAACACATGCACTAATACAAAAAATAAATAAATAAATTTTCTATAATCTTTCTTCTTCTTCTTCTTTCGTCTTCCTTCTTTTTCTTCTTACAGTCCTATGGAGGAGGTTTAATTATCTATGGACTAGGAATATACATGAATGTTAATTAGGTATGGATAGGTAAATTACCTATGGAGAAGGTATACATATGAATGCTATTTATCTATGGAGGAGGCATACATATGAATGTTAATTACCTATGGAGGAGATATATGATATGAAATTACCTATGAAGGGGGTAAATCAAACCACCCAAAGACATATATATAATATACCTCACCATAAAGTATTCACTGGTTGAAAGCGTTTCATAAATTGAGATTAATTATCTTCATTTCATATTTTTTATGGGAGGGGAACAAAATATGTAAGGCCAAATTTGTAGTTTTTATCCATAAAAAAAACTCACGCCATAGACACACAGATTAATCTCTTCTTAGGTTATTCCAAACAAGGTTTTAACAAAATATAAAAGTATCAGCTCTTCATATAATTAGAATATGTAGATGCTAATTAAACTTAACAATAGATGAAATTATTTTTTGCTGTCTACAACCACCAACAACGCCATGTGTTATGATACATAGATCCTTATTTCCTAGCTCTCAGGCTAAATTATTTAAACAAGCATAATTTTACATTATTCTACATTATCTTCTTCTAGACCCTAAACCCTATGCGTTCATCTGTTTAGGAGCATTCATACTCCATGCAGTGAGGCTCTCTACAGTAATAGTCTCAGTCCCATTGTTGAACACAAACAAGTGAGCTTCCTTGTTAACTGCTAGAGTTGGATAAACCCTAGATGTGATGCATGTTTTTGCTCCAGGTCCAAAACTTTCAACAACAGAATGATCAATCTGTAGTTTTGAAAAAACCAGAAAAAGCAAATTAATTAATAAGAATTTATATCATTGCAAATATTAATTGAGTTTAAAAAGGGTTTTAAAAAAACGCACCAAACTCCTGAGGGAAAGCTTCTTGTAAGAAGTCAAATCTATATCCACAAAGCCAGCAAATGATGGTTTGTACAGGTTGTTCTGCAAAGACGAACTGTCCCAAAAAAAACAATGGAAAATACAAATGGCAAGAGTTAATTACATGGTAATTACAGTAATTAAGGGAATTAAATTACGTACCTTGTTGCATCAGAGCACATGAGAACTAGGTGCCTGCTGCCTTGAGCTTTAAAAATCCTGAAGAAAACAGGAGTGAATTCCTCTAGGTTTTGTGATGCTAATGTCAAAAGTCCAAAAGGCCCGAGGCCACCTTGAACTTTTGAACCCTTTAGGCCACAAAGTCTTTGGGCATCGAGGCTGGTCCAGCTAGGGTCAAAATCTTCGGCTTTGTCCAAGCTAGGGATTGAGAAGAGAACATCAACATCGGCCTGTGTGGTCCAAGTCCAACAACATAAGTTAATGCAAATCAATAATTCACAAAATAATTCAGTTCAGAAAAGTTAATTTGTATTGCAACATGCATGCATGTTAAGAGGGTCAAACCTGAGCCGCAGTTATTCCTTTAACTTCAACATAATCTCCTAGTTTGAGCTTTTGAATGTTCAACTCGACTTTTTGCCCTCTTAGAGTTTCTAGTTCTTCAATAGGCCATTGCAACAATTGTTTCCTATCTGGACTGAGCCACACCACCCTTGGTATTGTCTGTAGAATTAATACCCAAAACAATATATATGTTCAACAAATCAAAATCAACAAACTAATCATAATACTGATTGTTAGAAATGTGATCAGCAATGTAATCAGTACAAATAGTCTTGTACGGTTATTACCTGAATTCCGGCCCATCCCTTAGCAACATCTTCTTGAGATGTATCAGACTCATTAGCCCACCCCCACAAAATTCTCCTACTCTTTGCAGGATCAAAGAAACTCTTGGATGCATAAAAGTTGCCATAGTCATATCTCAACCCAGACCAACCATCCACCAAGGCTTTATCAGGAACATACCTATCTTTCTCAAGAAAATATTTTCCAATTGTGTAATATTCATACCTAGTCTCATCAAGGCTCACTTTCATAACATGCTTAACATCCACACCAAAATTTGATGTGTCCAACCCAAATTTGCCAACCAATGGAACCGGGTAAAAATCCGGGCATTCCCACATACCCGTATGGGGAGCCGAGTGAAATGGGTGATGGGCCTTGACCCAATGCATGAAGTCCTTGCTCCTATACAAATGGGCCACTCCTCTATGCTTCCTTCTGCCACCCACCAACATCTTCCAATGCCCATCAATCCACCAAGCTGTTGTCGGGTCGCGGAATGCGGTTGCGTTCATACCGGCATCTGGGACCACTAGAGGGTTGTTATCGGGCTTGATCCATTGGCGGAGGTACGGGTCGGATGCGTTTGCCGGGATGGCATAGTTTTGGACCTGGCGGTTTTGGGGGTCGATTCCAGTGTAGAGGATAATGGGCTTGTTGCCGGGGAGAATAGTGGCGGACCCGGACCAACATCCATTTATGTCAAAGGGCTTGGACGGGTATATTGCAGGCTCAAGAGCTTCCCAATTGATCAGATCCTTGGACACTGAATGGGCCCAAACAATGTTGCCCCAAACCGCACCTTTGGGATTGTACTGATAGAACAAGTGATACAGACCACCAAAGTACATAGGTCCTGTTTGCATTCAGAAAATAGTAAATTAAGAGAGTGATTAAGGAATTAATTTAGACTATAATTGTTAATTGAAATAAAGGGTTGCAAAATCTGAACGTTGGGAAAGAAAGACTCACCATTAGGGTCTGTGGTTGATTGGTTCATGGGCCACCATTGGAAGGACAAAGTACAACAACAAAAAAGTCAGTGACTCTACTAACTAGAAGAGGATTTAGGAATGAATATAACACTTGTTCCGTAAACATAGAAAGGTCATTAATTATTTGCCAACGGGTCTAGCCTAGTGGAAAGGGTCTTGATCACTGTGATAGTGTGTGTAGGAAACCCTTCTTCTTCAACACCGCTTATATAAATATAAATAAAAAGATCCGTAATATTATTTTATATTTATGATATAATATTTTACTATGCTGTGATGATTTAACTGTTGATTTTCATAACTTTAGAAAGAATAACCATAATGAGTTTTGACTGAGGCAGATCTGGAACATATATCGGTGAAATTTACAGAATGATATGACACCAAAACCTGAAGCCTTCAAAAACCACATGAAGCCTGTGATCAAAACTGACCAACACTAGCTATTTTCCAGGACACAGTAATCAATGGCCGAAAGAAAAGAAAAAAAAACACCGCACCCATTTATTTTTATTTTTATTTTTATTTTTATTTCAGCTGTAGGTTACTAAAAAGTAAAGCTATAATGAAATGTGACATGGTCTCACAGATAAATGACTAGGATGTTGATTTTCTGAGGACCATTCAAGAACCAATAGGGTAGCTAGGCATGCCAAGATGGTGGTCCATGCACCGCAATATTTAAATTGAATCATATCCATCCATATTTACCAATTAGATATGTACGTCTGTAAAGTGCAAATAAGTTGGTAGCAACACATCAAAAATGCAATGAACACCTAAAAGATTAACCCAACTAAAATAGAAATATAGGTACCAATGTCTAATACCTAATTATGAACGACACTCCGAAAAAGTCATTATGTATGAAAAAAAAATTACATTTCACTGAATACATATGTAATGACTTTTTCACAATGCGAATAACAACTATTAAAATTCTGAAAGAAATTTTAAAAAAAATTAAAGTAAATAAAATCCTCGATCTAGTGGATAGTTAATGTGTCGAACTAGTGCTCTCAGTACATAAAAATAGGCTCATTTATTTCTTGCACAAGATAAAAAGGGTTAAAGCACTTAAATTCACATACTCTGATAATGGCATCCATATTGAGCAAAATAACAAACCAAAAAAATGTTCTGAGCAAAACAATAAAAACCCTTTTATTATTCTTCAATTAGGTAATTCCCACTAGCTACCAAAAAAGAAAGGAAAGATAAAAGCCTAGAGAGCTTAAACACTACGGCAAAACAAAAGATTAGTGCCTGTAAACGTCTCTTCATAATCGCATGCTTGCTTGTTTTCTTCTGTTTTGGAAAGTGCTTGCTTGGCTCGATGTTCATAAGTAACCGTGTAATTAAGGAAGTTATACAACATGCAATATTGTGCAGATGAAAGAAACAAAAACCAAACTTGAAGATCATCATCATCTTAGAAAGTTCTAGAATTGATCAACCAAAGTAGTACCAGTACCAACCGTTAATCCAGTTGCTTGGAGGTTGAAAGTGAAACGCAGTTCTGTGGACTCGGTTGACTTTGACGGCAGCAAGAGACTGAAACTCGGGGTAAACGTTGTGTGATGCTTCGACGGCGTCGTTTTTTATGACAAAAACACAACAACAAGCAAGTAAAAGAACTTGAAGGAACTTTTTTAAAGTATCCATTAAAACACAAGTGGCAGATTAATTATAGCAGAGAAAGGAAGAAGGGCTTGATATAATGACATAGAGAGAAAGAAAGGATAGTGGGGGTGTTTAGTGATATCAAATTAAAGGTTGGCTTGGCTTATCATGTTTATATATAGTGTGAGGCTCAGTGAGAGAGAAGGTTGAGAGAGAGAGAGAGAGAGAGAGAGAGAGAGAGAGAGAGAGAGAGGTGGAAGGAAGTTTAATAAAGAAAGTGATGCTGCTAGATGTCGAGAATAATAAGGATTGGATTAAGGATAACTTTGTTATTAGTCGAGCGGTTAGTTATGGGAATTTAAAAGACAAATAAAAGTTTAAAGGACTTCGTGGGTAAAAGTTTAAGTTGATAAAGTGTGAATTAGCACACTCAATGTTGCCAGATTATTTCAATCTTCAGAGTTCTCAAATAAATAATCGATGGTACTCATTCCTGTCTTCTCTTACGTTTATTTCACATACAAAATTATTTAATATATAAGTCCATCTAAAAATCTTTAATCAAAATACCCCAAGGATTGGGATGTGATTCTCATTCTTTATTTATGATATTCCATCTTTTCCTATACTGATTGATGGTAAGTAAATATGCCATGAATTTTTATCCAAAATAAATCATCAACTAAACTAAAAGAGCTACAGTTAGTAAAATATCAATACACTTGAAAAGTATTTTCAACATTGAAAAGTAAAATATGTTCTGAAAACCCTAGCCACTAAGAGAGAGAGACAAAGAAAAAGAGAGAGAACGCTTCAGGATCTCATCGGATCTTAGGTGTTCTTTAACTTTTTGTGGACCTATGTCAATCTACTCTTCTTTTGGCATATCTATTGTCTCATATCTGGGCTGGCTCTGGTTGTGATCTTGTGAGACTGCTCTTTGAGATGTTGCGGCTTGATCATGATAGATCCACTACTCATTGGTGCGTTGAGACCCTGAAGTAACTAGATGGCGCTCTCTATGTCATTACCAAAGGAAGATTAGTGGCGCGGTTGGTTTTCTTTTTGCTGATATTGGTTTAGTTTGTTCAATAAAGTCCAGAAACTCTATGAGTTTTATGTATTTTTTCTCTCATGATTCCAGAAACTTAGTTGAATTCGTTGGGTGTTCTTAGTCTCTTTGAGAAAGTCATGTTGGTTAGCGACTAGTTTTTGTCTTTGATGTCATTAGACTAGATTCGTGGAAATTATGGTTGTTGAAAGAGGTTTTAGAAAAGTTTTTTTCGAGTGTGATTCTCTCCAGATTGTTTCAGCTTTTCAATTAGCTCAAGTCACTATGAAGTTTTATCCATGGTTGCCAAATTGATATTGGAATGTTTTCCTTTATTGTCTATGTCCTTCGTACTCTTTATTATTCGTATTGATCTAATAAAATTCTATCGCTTTTTTTTTTTATCAAAAAAATTTGAAAAGTAAAATGTCACTAAACTAAAAGAGCTATAGTTGGTAAAATATCAATAGACTTTATCTAGTGATACCTCTCTTACTAAAGTTAGAAGATATCCCAAATTTGAATCCTCCTACACCACTGATGATTTTTAATTTTGGTTACAAAGCTCAAATTGAAGTGACTCTAAATCGATTTGAATGGTTTAAATCATTTCAAACAATAAAGGTGGACCCAAAGAACCCTATTCGATGATGATGTGGTGGAATATAATACAGAATCAAATTGTAACAAGTTCTGGATATTGTACATTCTCATGGCATGTTTGGGTCGGCATTAGATCAGATTGAAGAGTTTTCCAAAGAAATAAAGCCGTAGCTGTCTTTCTTCTTTCTATTTTTCTCCCAGCTCTCCTTTGATTTGTGGTGTTTTCATATTTATGTGGGTACAGGAATACTCTATCCACTTCTCGGACATTAAGGTGGTTCATGTTCAAACTCGAGATCAAAAGAGTAGTGATCGATTTTAGTTAGTGAGATTTCCAACCCACTTTTAAGAGATTATTTAGGGCAGCTGATTTTGAAATGAGAGCCCCGAGGACTCATGGCGTCCGACAAGGTTCAAGAGATTTATGTGCAGCCATCAATCCCGCACTTTGATGGTCATTATGATAATTGAAGCATGTTAATGGAGAATTTTCTGAGATCCAAAGATTGAAACTGGAATTGTTGAACCATAACCAGAAGCAGGAGTAGTGTTGATGGAAGCACAGAGAAAGAATCTAGAAGATCAAAACCTGTTTTTTCAAAATGTTTTAACTGAGGATGAACTAAACCTTAAGAACAACAGCAACATTATTTTCTTTTCAAAATTGAAACCTTAGCCTGTCTATAAAATGTCTGGTAAAAAAGGTTATACACAAGAATTTGTCATCTAACTGGTTTGTTTTCTTCTACCTGTGATAATGTTTGGTGGGAATAATTGATGTGTGATGGATACTGTCTCTTGTTTTCCAGTTTAGGGTTCTTGACAATTCTCATCTAATCTCCACATTGCAAAGATGATAACTTTTAACTAAAATCTGCATATGCTTTCATATTTGTTGTGTTCTGTACCTTCATGCTCATTACCTATCTTCCACTCCAAACTCATGCTTGCTTGGGACAAGAAGACTTTTATGCCGGATACCACATGGGACAACTTCTCCAATTCACCACATCTGTGCACAAACGGGGGTTTAGGAGATTATGTCTTTATCTCCAAATTATTTGCGAACGAGATGATAGAGATTCTTTTTGAACTTTATGTCCCATCTCCAAATGTAAAACCAAGATGGTAAAGAATACAGATGGTCACCGAACACTGCATTTGCTAGTGGGTGGGTGCATGTCATTCTCTTAATGTGCTTGCATAAAATTACATACACCAACACGTGTGTGTAGGGTAAAACGTTCTCTTGCAAGACAAATATTTATATTGTGAGACTGTCAATTTGGAACATATATTCAGGCAACTTGAGTTAACAATCAACCCAATCAATGGTCCAAATTACTAGCAACATGAGCATCGTATATTGACCGAGAGTGTAAACAAGAGAACGTTTTATTCGTAAGTATATGTTTGGTAACTTGAATAACAAAAAGATGAGCCTCGGGAGAGCAGAGACAATAGATTGGTTTTCAATCAAATGTGCTTAGCAGATGAAAAGACCAACATTTCATTTGGGCCCTTCACGAGGTGTTGGCAAGGCTTTTAACTCTAAAAGGTAATGTGAAGTGAGAGTTTAGCTCAAGTGAAGTGATTAGACTGCATATTGTCTTCATCACGGGAATTGGTGTGGAAAGAAGTGAACAGAATTTTCCAAATCATACAAATATGCTAATGACTATATTCTCCTCCTCAAATAACACTATTTGAGATCCCTCAACCGAAGGTGACTATGTACATAGAGTCCTAAACAATTTGATTTCATAAAACGGCTCAAAAGGAAGAAATCCATAATAAAAACAACTCAATATTCTGTTTTGTGACATATAAATTGAACTAATAATTAGGGTAAGCACAAACTTGATTTCATAGAAATGAGGAGACAAAGACAAGGCAGTGAAGGACTTAAGGTATGGGAAATCCAAGAAGCAGGGTCTGGATTTGACATGGGGAAGGATCATGAACAATTGGCAGAGTGAGCATGAAGACGGTCGCGAACAATTTAAGGAGGCTTTGTACAAATAGATCACTGTGTGATTTGTTTGAAGGACACTCAAGAGTATTGGACAAGTTAGCATCAGTTTGTCCATCTTGTTTTTCAGGACTGTCGAATCTTGGACCTATGGGTTTAATCACTAAATATGCTTGAGAAAGGGATCTAAACTTGGTTCTGTTTCTTTGCTTAGTCCTAGTTACAATCGACTTATATGTGTGTACAAGTTCAAGGCTAATATGTATGTATTGGAAACGTATATAATCATCCATGTATTCCCTTGATAAGCAATTTAATATACTGATTTTTCCTCTTCCTCTTTCTAAATTCTCTTTTCAGCGACTTTTTTTCAACAGAACAAAAAAATTTGAGCCCAGGTTATCATATTTCTTCTATATTGTTCAGGTTCATCAGTATAACAATATATGATATCCGGTATTACCAACAACTGACTAAAGTCCCTAATGTAGGATATGGGTGAATTGAGTATTTAGGTAGTTTAGTGGAAGCGAAAAACAATGGAAAACAGAAAATATAACAAAAGGGATAGGTCTGGAATCACTCCAGGGGTTTGACTTATAAACCCTACTAAAATCAGGAAAACTTTAAAATCTTACTAAATCTGGAAAACTTAGAGAACAAGTTAGAAACTAATCGCAGGAATAAAAAAATGCCAGATTTAAAGACCAAATTAAATGACTTCCTCTTCCATCTCTTTCTTTTGTAAACCCTAATGGGTTTGACAAAGATGTCAAGATAAAGCAAGAGAGGAAATCTCACCTTTTTCTTTAGGCTTTTGGAAACTAACCAAAATCACCATCAAATAAGTGAACTACCAATAATCTCCACATGAACAGGTCCCTTCCCTGAAGTGGTGAAACCGGTTTACGTCTCGGACAATGATCACCCTCTGTGTGACAGCTGATACAAACTTAGTAAATGTATGGCAGTCACCGCAAACCCTCAGATTCTTTGTAATTCTGATAGGAGTTCCATCAGCAGTGGCAATAAGGCCAAATGCAATTGCCAACTTCTCACTATGTGAATACAACATAGCCAGCTTCACTTCCTCATCAACATCATGTAGCACAAAATTTGTATCAGGAACATACCCAGCCAGCTCCAACTTCTTACCCAAACTCTCGAGCATAGCATAAATCTTTTCTGACTGCGGATGAATCCTATCTCCAGTGCTAAATTGGTAAGTTTTATTATCCACCTCAATCCATGTCAAACCAGGTACTTTCTTTAGTCTCCTCTGGCTCATCAGATCTCTCATCTTTGCTACATCTTTCCACCTACCTGCTCTTGCATAAATATTTGAAAGCAATACATAATGTCCTGCATTTTCGGGCTGTAGTTCAAGAAGCGAATTCACTGCCTTTTCTGCTAGGTCTATATTCCCATGGATTCTACATGCCCCAAGCAAAGCGCCCCAGAGTCTCTCATCTTTCTCAACTGCCATACTCTCTACCAATTCTAAGGCCTCATCAAGTCTCCCAGCACGGCCCAAGAGATCGACCATACAAGTATAGTGTTTGATGTCTGCTCTGACAGCAAATTCATCCCACATCAAAGAGAAAATCCGAAGACCCTCTTCAATCAAGCCTGAATGACTACAAGCATACAGTAGTGAAACAAATGTGATCACATTTGGTGATACTCCACTATTTAACATCAAATGAAAAATAGCAATAGCTTTTCGGCCATGTCCATGATAACCATAAGCTGCAATCATGGCACTCCATGTTATAACATTCTTCACTTGCATCCTATCAAAAATTTCCCTCGCGGAATCAATGCACCCACACTTAGCATACATGTCAATCATTGCCGTTCCTAAGATCACATCCAAGGAAAACTGATTCCTGCATATATAATAATGAAGAAGTCTAGCCCTATGCATAGCACCCAATTTTGCACAAGCATTAACAATAGTCACCATAGCAACCTTATCCGGCACAACACCTTCTTCTATCATCCAATCAAACAAAACCAAGGACTCATCAGCATTCCTGCACTCAGCAAATGCACCAATCATCACCGTCCACGTTACAAGATCCCTGTTCTGCATTTTATCAAACAGTTGACGAGCATCATCTACAACCTTGCATTTTGCATACATGTCCACGAGCGCTGCACAAGCAAAGTTATCTGCAAGCAACCCATGTTTCAAAACAATGTCATGAACCAATCTGCCCATTTTCAGGTCCTTCATATCCCTACAAACCCTAATCACAAAAGGCAATGTATAAATATCAGGGGTCACCCCACTTCTAATTAGCTCCCTAAATGTTGCAAAACCATTAGTAAAATCACCAACATTTACAAACCCACCAACCATTACACTCCAAGTCACTGAATCTCTCTCCCCCATCCCACCAAACAGAGCATAAGCATCACCCAAAACTCTACGCTGGGCATACATGTAAAGCAGCTTGTTTGCAACAGTGAGATTTTGGAGCATCCCATTGACAACCACTTGGGCATGGACTTCTCTAATGTGGGAGATGTTTCTAGAGCTGAGCAGGGCAGTGACATAGAATTTCGGCCGAGAGCGTGACAAGAGAGGCTGCGGTTCTTTATGTATTTGTGTACGGGCGATTCTGGTATCTGCCATAATAGCAGCTGTAGAAAACAAGTAGAGTTTAAGGATGCCATGGCTTGCAACAAGGTTGGTCTGGTTTTTCAGTTTGAGCATAATAATGGTTGAGGGAGTCGAAATGTTTCAAACTGCCATGAGCTTTATAGTTTAAGAATGAGAAGGAAAATGAGCGGGAAAACGAAACCTTGACAGATACTTTTTTGGTCATCCGTTTTAAAGAAATTAGTATTTTTATAATAATAAAAAAAAATTTAAAAACAAACATTTTTATTAAGAAATTAGCTAATTACACTATACAAAAGTACTGTAATCCAAAGAACTTAAGATGTGTTTGAAAAAAGAGCTTTCCTAAAACAAAAGGAAACCAAACAATGATCACGTACACAATTGGCTTAACAAAATAGCATATATGGAATAAAACTTAAAACACATGTAGGTAGGTTTCTGCCTTCAATATACATTCCTATATTGAGCTACACTTCTAAATCCAAAGACTGGATTTATTGATACACTGACTTGAGATAGGAACAAGCAATACACCCTTCTCTTACATCCTTTTTCTCAAAAGCAAGAAAAATTGTAGGATAATGATACAAATACAAATACCAATTTAATGCAAGTGATTGAGCTAAAATCACACCACTACTAGTTTAGTTGTGTAAGCGGTGACCGGGGTATAAGTGACGGTTTCAACTCCTTCACATCGAATGATTCGTATGAATGGTTTTCCCGGAATTCCTCAACAAGAGCTTCCATAGGCATGGCTCGAAGTGACTCAATCGTGCCCTTGCTTGGAACTTCTGGCTCAGTCTTTTCGGGTGTAGATCCACTAGGTTCATAATCCTACATATTAAACACCAAAGTCATGAACTGAATTGCAAATGCGCACATATACTAAACCAGTAGGATAAATTGCCAACCTCAGTTACTTTTCTTACATATCAGGCACAAAGTATGTCCACTTCATGAAGATAATCTTGAGTGATAAGTTCATTAATCCTCATCATCATAATGACAAGTTGTGAGAAAAAACAGCTTACCGCATACTGGTTCTGGAAGGTATCCCGTGCCCTCTCTTCAATTGATGCAGCTTGGCCAGAGTGATCCTCCCGAAAAGTCTCAAGGGTATTTGAATGAGCCTTGATATTCTCCAAGATTTCAGAAATAGATTCACGCTCCTGCTCATGCACACCTGTAGGAGGTTTCATAAATCGTATGCTTAGAAAACTTACATGAATCTTTATCTACATTTCATGACAACATTCCAATTTCATCATTGTTCAAATCGAAATGCATAAATCCCTAAAGAAAACAACCAAATTCTACAGTTATTATAACTGCATTATTTCTAAAATAGAAAAGTATATATAGCAAAGAAGCATAGTATATTGTAGGAGATACAACCCCCAGAGTATGAAACAAAACAATTATTTGTATGTCATCCACTCTCTCAGCCACTTTTCAAACCGCAAACATTTTGGAATGTGTACAACTAACAGGCACTTGATTACCAATTGGATCACGCTAACATTTCATTTACACAATTAAAACATTTATGAAAGAACACTGATCACAAACACATAAGCACAAATCATCTAAGCTGGACTGAGATTCAGAGTATTTGTGCAATCACCAGTTGATATATTAGAATAAGAAAAACAAAAACTCACAATCAACATGCTGAATGACATCCTCACTATTCTTTGCCACATCTTGCTCAACTGCAGCCCTCACTGAATTGACCTCAACATCATGTTGCTCATTACAATCAGAAGCATTCCTGCACCAAAATATAATAGATTTAGAGCGATCAACAAACAAAATCTACACTTTGCATAGAACTGAAAACATGTCCCTATATTGTTTAACAAGAAGTGCCCTTTTTCTGTTAAGGTTAACATGCAATGTTCTTTCTCCTGTATATACTTTTTTTAAAAGAACATTAAAGTGGGTTGCCCACACAAAATTTAGGCAAAGGCAACAAAAATCCTAATGAACAGGATGTGAAAAGGGTTTCCCCACCTGATAAGTGAAACCATGGCTGAAACATGTTTATTTCCCATATCATTCACAGAAGCCTGCGTCATTTTCCAGTGCTCCAAAGCTGAATCAACAGTACTTACACTAAACAAATAAAAGGACAGAACAAACATCAACATTCAAGAAAACAAAGTATATGGATCAAGACTCGATATATAACATAAAGCATTAACTTACCTTTTCTGTAAAAGAACCTCCATGCGACAATGCTTAGCAGCAGAATAATCAGCACCATCCTTAGCGTCATTCTCTGCTTGCATTGAAAATTCCATCCATTTTCTTTTTGCATCTGTGGCAATACCCTCCATGGAGGAAACATGACCATCCATGAAAGATTTGTCTGCAATGGCACTTTCTCTGAAACCAACAAGCTTGGAATCCACCTGGCAGTTCAACCAGCAATCATTTTGGAATGAGATTGAATACAAGCCTTAGTTTGAAAAACTAATAACAAAAATAAAAAATCAACACAAACAAACCATCTCTTTTTGGCGACAAATGTGAATAGAGACTAAGCTAGAGATATCAGCAATAAGCTTCTCAGCATCAGATTTCGACTGCTCCTGTGTGGCACAAACACTTAGCATGTCAGCAAAATTCCAAGAAGACGCTACATATGTACAATAATTGTGTATACATACCTCATAAGCCTTCTGAAATTCAGCAATACTATTCATTTTAATATCGCTCGTCTGTGCCACATGATCTTCAAGCCTCTTTGATTCTTCCAAAAGCTTGTGTAGGAATCCTTGAGAGTACTCAGAAATGTCCTTTGTTTGCTTAATACTAGAATGGAACCTCTGTTATACAAAATTTGCAGCAACTAAATAAGAAACTTTTATAAAAAGCAATTCAGAGAAATATAGGTGAGAAGCAAAGTTATTTTTCCATGCTATGCAAAATAGTTGATGCACAACATAGATTTTCATGCATGAACTTTATAAGAACCTCCAAAGCTACCAAAACTTGAAAATGCAATACGGTACATGTCAGATCACGTACCTGTTTCAATTCCTTAGCAAAGGCTACCATTTCACCCTGCTGTGTCGAGAGACCACTCTGAAGATCCTCAAATATTGAAGCTGCTTCACCAGCGTCTGAAGCTAGAAACTGGTTACGGAAAAATAAATAAATAAGCTCGTTATCAATCAACAGAAGTTGCAAAAATAAGAAAATTAAAATGGTGCAAAACTGATAAGTGCAACAGGTGAACTCCTTTGTTGCTACCTACTTCTTCAACAGAATTTGCATTAGAAGAAGCCAAAGATGAAATTTCCTCTAGAGCAGCATTAGAGCTCGCCTTGTGCAAACGCACAACGTTCTGCACTGCCTCAATATGAGAAAGATACAAAGTCCTTGAAGATGTCAATTTGTGCTTCATATCCATAATCGCCTAAAAGCAGGAAGTCCAAAACCATGAACACATCATTAAAACACAAACCAAAAAGTAAACAAACATAAAGAAAGAGAAAACTGTTGAAAACATTCAAACAATACCTTAACGTGTGCAGTTAAAAAAGAATGACAGAGGTTCTCAACACACTGAAGGTGCTCATTCTGACGAGACATTGATGTTGCCACCATCTGGCAAAGAGAACCAATTTGTTGGGCAAGATCTGCCTGGTAATTATTCACTACCAACCTATTATCAGCACTCAGCTTGTCCTCTCTACCTGCGCAGTATCACATCATAAACCAAAAATTAGAAAAATTTAGTCAATTTAGTAGACAATTAAAATAAGTTGAAAACTAATTTCTTAATGTACAACACGAACCAATTTTTAAGAACAAGGAAGCATTATCATGAAGTGCCTTCTCCAAGTCAGATTGCAACATGCATGCTTGATGAGCCAGGGCGCTTTCTGCCATGCATTCAATATATCAAAACAAACGACATAAACGCAGAAGACAATCAAATTCAAGAATTTAAGGATTCAGATATACCCGCTTTCTTCTGCTCAGAGATAATAAAATCCCTCTCTTTCAGAGCATATTGACATTTCATCAATTCTTCATCAGCCGTAGAAAGCAACTTAGTGGTATGATTCAAAGATTTCTGCAAAATTGTTTTTGCACTTAGTTTCAGAATCTACAAACAAACAAAAATCCACAACCAAGAATACAGTATATGGAAATATCTCACCTCAGTTGAATCGAGTTTGCCACTCAAATCATGACATTGTCGAACCTGGACATTATATTTCTCCTGCAACTCCTCAAATTGCTGTGTGTAACATCCCATATATGTAAAATTGAAGTTAGATATAACATAAAACCAGTAGAGTTCAGTGACTCATAATTTGAAAAACAAGTATCATACAAACAAACCTTCTGATGGGTCTCTAGCATAACCCCCATATTCTCAATCTGATCAGCCATGGACTAGACACAAGAAAAAAGAGCATAAGTATATAGAAAATGGAATCCATAAGACCCCTCAGAAATAGATAATCAACAAAAAAGGAAACAAAAGCTTGTATTTCAACATATATGGCAAGAGTTGCTTATCTAAGGACATAATAACTACCACCACCCTAGCAACAAGCAAAGAAGGGAGAAACGGAAAGTTAAGTTTCACAAAGCCAAAAGATAATTTCAAAAGCAGAAAGCAACTCTTGTATTCATAGAAATTGAATCAGGAGTTAACAATACCTCAAAAACACTATCAAACAGATCCAAATACCAATACGATCATTAAGAAACTGCAGGACAATGAAGTAATAATCACACCTTCCTTTCACTTTCCTCCTGATAGTAGCGCTCCTTTGGGATATAGACACCGTTCTTTTCACGTGCAGCATAAACCTCTGAACGCAATCACAATATTAGAACAATCACCTCAAGTTACACAGACAACTTTACTTAACAACTGGAATCCAAAGTGTCTGACCTGCCTTAAGCCGTTCAATTTCACCATAAAGATCCTTGATAAGAGTTGATTTCATCATTTTTTGATTTACCTACAAACAACCACAACAAAAATAATTTCAATAGATAAAGATGCAACTCCTAATAATTTTATGAGACACTATACAATACTAAAGGATTTGACACATACCACAGATCACATACAACAATAGCATTGTGCAATAACATAAAAAAGAATATTGCAAAAAATTGAGCCTCATACGGCGATCATAGCTACAGTCTTCACAGAACACAGACAATTTGCTAAAACAGAATAACCATTCCTATAAGTTTGTAATAATGTACAAACTTCACAAAGAAAATGACTTGATTATTACATTTCTTCCAGTAACCAAAAAGCTTATAACTTTCTATGCACCCACAATCAACTTCCCCAAAACTATACAAACTTACCCAAAAAGGACATATTAGATCAACAAATTGTGAGTACCAGTATGGAATAACAAACCTCAGGTTTATTTCTTATATTTTTCGCCCTGTGTGCATAATCCAGTGTACTCAAAGTTTCCTCCAGACAGTGCACAGCTGGCGAAACTGTAGCTATGATGCACGTCTTGGTTCTTCCTCCAAGTGAATCCCGAAGTAATCGTGTTAGCTTGCTATCCCTGATTCCAAATACAATCTGTTATCACAATTGAGAAGAACGAAGAACATAGGTATAAGGATAAAAAGTGCATGCAAACCTGTAAGGGATATGTCCAAGATGTTCCACCAGAGCATTGATTACTCGCCCTAAAGTCAGTAAACTTTTGTTGATTTCTCCGGCTTCCCTTGCACGACCCTAATAATTGTATAACACAAAATAAGAACAGTTTCAAGGATAGAATTAATAAAGCAATTCCCAATCACACTAGAAAAAACTAGAACAGTCAAACTAAATATTTGCACCTCTCGAGCACCCGAACGAGAGATATTTTCTGAGCCTGCCAAATCAACCAGATTCAACTTTCCACATTTGATCAACTCTTCACCTTCTGGGGTTGCTTCCTTAATGTGTATCGTGATGGAAAAGAGAGAATGTGACCGACTGAATTTAAAAAACGAAAAAAAAATTATGTAACACTCGGAAAAGCTGACACTCCAAAAAAAATGACAGTAAAAGAAGCATTTGCATTACCTTGATTGTTTGTTCAATAAAGTTTCTGCAGTGCGACGCTTCGAAGACCCTCTTTCGAGTAGAGTGAAAATCTCACTAGCACTCGTCACAATTTCCTCCTCTAAACCTCTTACAAGTACTCCACCTTTCCCATCCTCCATGAGAGGCAACTGCTTTTTCTGCTTCTCCTCCAAAGAAACTCTGGAAAGTTCCTCTGGAGCAAGCAGATCGGTAATCTCTTCATTGTAAAGCTCTAAGAAAGTGACTTTTACACTGTACTCTGCGTTCTGGCCCTCAAGGGTATCAAAAATCTGCTGGACAGCCCTCGGAATAACTCCAGCTTCGGGGGGCAATTCTCCCTTTGGCCCACTCTGTTGCAAGGGCCCATGATATCAACCGTTTTTATAAATGAAAAAGTATAAAACGTCACCACGAAACTAATTACAAGACAGGGGACACACAGTACCTTTGCCCTTTTGCATTCACCCTCCATTGTGTAGGTCTTTCCTGTACCAGTTTGACCGTAAGCGAAAATGGTACAATTGAAGCCTTCTAAGACTTCATTCACTATCGGAATCACAGCTTGCTCATAAAGATCCCTCTGCTGAGCATTGGGACCAAAAACCTAAAAAAAAGCAACAACAAAAAAAAAAGAAATTGGAGCATTACTCTACCAAATTGAAAGTTTTCATACAAGAAAACAGCATATGGGTTGAAGGAAAATACCTTATCGAAAGTGAAAACCCTATCGATATGCTTGCCTGCAATGTTCTGGGACACAGCCACTTCTCTCATGTATTCATTGCAAGTAATAACCTGCGGGGCATTGCTCCGCAACTCATCGTCACTAAACGGCCTAAAGCAGAATTAAAATTAGCAAATTAAGAATATGGGCAAGTAATTGGGGATTTCAAAATGATGCCGCATAAATCGGTAACAATTTTCAAAAACCCTAACCCTAGAGAAGGGAAGTACCTGCAACGAAGGAGGACCTGGACGTTGACGCCCTTCTCCTTATCGTGGCGACCCGACATTCTGATGCGATGGCGAGAAGGCGAGGGAGAGCCGCACGAACCTATGATGTTCTCGCTTGTACTAGATCCACTTCCCCAAATGTTTCTCTGTGCTTCTCTCTCACACACACTCTCTCTCTCTCTCTCTTTCTCTCTGTATCTCTGTGGAGAGAGTGTGAAATGCGAAATGGTTTTCTCTCCCTCTTTTGGTCTGAAATGGAAAGAGAGCGGGATGAGAGTGAGATTTGAAATTTTGAGAGGCGCTCTCTCTCTCTAAATATTATATCGACGGCTCCACTTCAAAGATTCAAAGAACGTAGATCGGACGGTTTTGATGATGTGGATATGTTCAATTTCAATTTCAGGTTCGTGGATTAGACTATATTGCCCTTATTTTTTGTCGGACCAGGGAATATTGGGCTCTGTTTGTGTTTTGCGGGCTCCTGTCGCGTAGTATTGAACGAAGTCACTTGTGAGTCGTATATGGGTATTGGATTACTAGTTTTAGGCCTTTGGGCTTGGCTTTTCTTGCACAAAGCTAATTTTATAGTAAGGGAAACATATACGGTAGTCGTAAATTAAATATCAAATTTACGACACATATGTGATGCTTTCGTAAGTCGAACATGAGACATCCTCCAATAAAGTGAAGATAACAACCACTACATCAAAAGTTAATAGATAGTCGTACAATTTTGTTTAGTTAACAATTAAGTGTTACAAGTTCAACATTAATTATGAGAAATAAACGAAATGCATACTTTTGGGATGTTTCTAAAGGTTTTGGATAAACAAAAAGAACATCACAATGGTGATGGTACGACGCGACGTCGAATTCCATTGATTAATATGACGTAAATTACAATTTTGGCTTTCTTTGCAAATCAAACAAGGCTACAAAGACTAAAATTGATCAAACAATATGGGCCAAACATGTAGTTCAACTAATTTACAAAGGGCATTTTCACCAGAAGTCCGAGGCAAGTAAGTGAATAATAAAATTTAACTACAGTAAGTCTTTCAAAAAAGAAAGTTTATATATATCTTATAGCATCCTTTCTTGATGAAGACCATATATAAGTAAGACTGGCATGACCAACAACACACGATTATAATGAAATTAATACCAAGTTTTGATTGAAATTGATCATTGTTTATCATATTTGTTCTCCTAGCCGTAATCAAGGGTCATATTCAAATAAGACTTGTATTACTATTTTACTTCAGTGTTGTCTTACAATTTTAGTCTCAATGTTTTACTTTTAAGGTATTCTGTCTTTATATAGAGATTTTAATTTGGACTGGGGTAGATGTTTGGGTGCATTTGAATTTGGGCATCGAAATAAACAAAGCTATCCATTTAGTCAGGGGAGGCCCTAGGCACAAGCAAGCAAGACAGCCGTCTTGGAAGGGTAGAAGGCCTTAAAAATTATATATACATACCTATATATATTATATAAATATTATGTTAGGTCCAAATGACATAATCATTCAATTCAAAATAAAAAAGAGGAAACTCAATAAAGACCCAATTATTTTTTAAATTTATAGCTTAAAATAATTAACTTAGTTGAATCAATTAGAAAATTTAAAAATACATTATAGAAAAATTTGATTATGTAAAGTTAATTGATATTTTTGAATCGAAAAATATAAGATTAGTGATATTTATTAAGTGATGTTTTAATGGATTTTATAAAGTTATTGTGTAAATTACATATAGATTGTTTCTTTTATGTTATAATTGTGAATTTGACTTCATACAATTTTTTTTTTAACTTACCAAAAAAAATCACATAAATATACATACAGAATAGAAGACCAATTGGATTTGCATTTAAGCCAAATCCACCGTATATAAGCTTTTGCATTGTGACTTTCACAACCTCTTCTAAATCAAAGAGCACTGGGGTTTGATCTATGAGCCTCTTTGATGGGTCGTAAGAAAAGGCGTGGGTTACACTCTAATATTGAATGCCAGCCTAGACTGCTCCCAACATAGTGGTTGCTATTGCACCAGTGACTTAGCTGCCGTACAATTTCCAGCATTGATATTGTAGACAAAGAAATTTTGGTGAAATAAATTCTATTGGACGAGAAAATAATTAGGGTTCAGTGAATTGAATTGTGGGCCTCATAATTCGCACATCTGGTGTATGACTCATCAAAATCGAATTAGTTGTCAAAAAATTGATACGTGGCGACATCCGATGGAGTGCATCAACGGTTCAAGATGAAGACAAAATTAAGGGAAAGAATCTTCTGTGATTGACTTTGATTTAAATCAAATATTAATTAGGTCAATCAATTGAAGATAATCTAGTTAAATTGTCAGATTATGAGAATTGATTTAAATCAAATCAAAATCCCACAAAACAAGGTTTTAAATAAGGAAAGTTATTTAGGTCAAGCATCCTACAAAAGCCTATAAATAGGAGGCCTCAAGACGAAAGAAGGGGCAGAGAGAAAAAACCTAGCACTCAGAAGAAACAGAAAACTCTCTGCATTCTTCACCCTATTTTGGAAGAGCCACCAAGCACAACAAATACGTGCCGGTTCCTTCACCATAGAAAAATCCCAAACACCAAACAAGCTTCGTGCTACCCGTTTGATCAAGATCAAGTCTCTACGACCCTTGTATCAATACACTTTGAAGATCGAATCAGAGGATTCAATACAGAAATTGTAACCCTAAATTTCATTAATACAATATTATTTTGTACACGTGTTCTTATCTCATTTTTCGCAGGAAATTCGTGTTTACATATATATAAAAAAACCACTTGATATATAGTTATTTGACAAATCCTTCAGTCCTGTTGATGCGTAAAACCCAACGTGAGCCTCTTTTTGACAACACAATCTTTCTATGTTGTGGTGTGATCTCTCATACGTGTTCTTGTTCTCTCTCTTAGCTCTTCGTATCTCCTGCTCATCATTCTCCTATCTACACAAGCTGATGAGTCCGACAGAGACGACATTAATGGCGTAAATTACAGTTGTGGTGTTTCTCATATCGATCATATGCAATAAGTCTTTGCCAAATGACATGCAATAAGTCTCTAACAAAGACTTCATTGATTTGTCGTCTCTCATATCGACCACATGCAATAAGTCTCTGAGAGAGACTTAATTAATTTTTCGTCTCTCATATCGACCACAAGCAATAAGTTTGACAAAGACGACATTAATTAACCTATCTACACAAGATGATGAATGTGACCCTCATCAATGGGCAAAACTATGGGTCATTTGGCACGACAGACTATCATGGACTGGACTAAATCTTGGGACTGTCTCGGATTGGGCTAAGCTGGATTAAGTACTGACCTACATTTGGTGCTGGGTCAAACTAAGAAGCTGGATTGTAAAAATAGTGAAGACCTATGTTTGGTGCTGTGTCAGATTAAAAAATAATTCTTATAATATTTAAATTTAATTGAGATTTTTTACCTAAAAGATAAATAAATGCTACAAAGAACCCCAATTTAAAGATTTATAACAATACCTGGCAACAACAAAAAAAAGATTTAAAACAAATAAAATTCTTTTTTTTTAAAGAATAAAATTATGATATTTGTTTTTTGACTTCTTAAGATTAATCTTAGTTGGTCGAAACATTGTTAAATGAGCTACGCTCACTCTATATAATTCTAGGTTTTTCAGGGACCAAGTAAAACAATAATTAATATATATATATATATATATAATTTTGGTATATTTAACTTTTGACTTCAAACTGAAAAATATAATTTGACAAAAATTGCTTGTGATAAAGAAAGCATCACATCATGAATTATTAAACTTGTTTCAATATCAAAAAAATATCAAACATTTGTAAATTACTATAGTTTGATTTTCCAAATGCAATATCAAAATAATTATTGTAATATTTAAATTTAATTAAGGATTTTTATCTATAAAAAATAAATGCTGCAAAAAAAAAACCTCATTCAAAGATCTAAAACAATAATTAAAAGAAAACAAATAAAATTATGATATTTTTTAAAGAGAGGCGTCGACTCACTGTTCTATTTAGCGAAACACTTTTCAATCTCAATGTATTAGACGAGCGAGTGAGACATTTTTTTCACTATTGGACTATACAGTCTCATTTAAGTTAGTCTCATCTCCTACCGAACAAGGGTTTCAAGTGTTATTTAACTCAGTCTAATCCAGTGAGGCATACCAAACATGGCCTCAAGGGACTGTACTGGGCCTTAGTTTGGTGCTGAGTTTCACTTTAGGTTTTTTTTATTATTATTTATTTTATATTTATAGAAATTCTAAAATTGCATTCATTAGCAGATCTATACCAAGGGCAGGGTAGGCTACTGCCCAGCCCAAATTTTTCCAAATAAACAAATAGCTACATATGTTAGCCTACAAAAAAATACACTGCCCACCTGAGTCCCAACGCACAACTTCTCCTATTCTCCTTTTGGTTGGGCATAGCTTTTCCTAATAAAATAGTATAAAAAATTGCTCTTTTTTTTTTTAATTCTAGGAAAGTTTAAAATCCAACCCTTGTTATAAAACTAAAGAAGAAATTTGGAGAGAATTGAGAGAGAGAGATAGGAATATTTTCTCTCTTCATTGAATTGAATGTTCAGATGAATATGTGTTACAATGAAGAGGATCACTCCTTTTATAGGCAAAACCTATTCTAACTTGTGGGCTCCACAATTATTTACAACACTCCCCCTTGGAGACCACAAATGATACAGAATATGTCTCATTA
Organism: Prunus persica; assembly: GCF_000346465.2. Classification (NCBI taxonomy): domain Eukaryota; kingdom Viridiplantae; phylum Streptophyta; class Magnoliopsida; order Rosales; family Rosaceae; genus Prunus; species Prunus persica. The sequence continues at coordinate 13,322,387 of NC_034015.1, forward strand.
AAAATCTTGCCAGTAAAAACCCAGTGGGACAAAAACTGGTCAAAGAAAAAAAGAGTACATAATCATGTGTAACATAAAATTCTATGTATATTGACGCGCGTGCGACACTGCCTCGTTAAAACCTTGCCAGGAAAAACCCAGTGGGATAAAAACCTGGACGAAGGAAAAAGAGTACAGTGTTTGAAGATCTTTATTGATAGCACGCTCCCCCTGATGCTTGGCAAAATATCTTTAAGTCATACTGTTGATCACCTTTCTGAATATCGTAGTTGACACTGCTTCTGTGAGTCAATCTTGAGCGACACTGCTTCGTTAAAACCTTACCAGGAAAAACCCAGTGGGATAAAAACCTGGATGAAGGAAAAAGAGTACAGTGTATGAAGGTCTTTATCAAAACCATGCTCCCCCTGATGAATATCTCCCCCTGAAAAATTTAGGACTAGCTTTTGTCCAGTAAGCGATCATAAAAATTTTCATAGTATACCCTAAACCCTTGAGCTACACTGCCTCGTTAAAACCTTACCAGGAAAAACCCAATGGGATAAAAACCTGGATGAAGGAAAAAGAGTACAGTGTGGAGCTGAGCTCTATCTGGTCTAGTATACTTTCGGAAAAACATTGAAGGACCAACGGATAATCCTCATAAAAATGCTTCAATACTTTCTTAGTATAAGCAAGAATCTCGTTGGCACAATGCTCGATCCTTAAGTCGAGACAAATATTTCGTGAATTCTACAGAATCTTTAATGTGTTGCAATCACATCAATGTACTCATTGAGGTAATTTATGCATATTAATATTGAGTACAAATTTTGTGCTTCAAGCACATGTCCTTTAGGGACTTGCTTTATGCAATATCAATCCTCTCAACGGATTTTATCTAAAAGGGGATTAAACTTTATGACACATTATATAGCTTTAACCCAGCTATTTATACATCTTTAGGGAATCGCTTCTGGCGATATGCTCTGTGCATTTAATAACCCTTAAAGATAATATGTTGGTTTCCGTAATTGTGTAATAAGGGGGGCACAATTGAATCTGTAAATATGGAGAAAACCCAACATTCCTTGTTTCTGCCAGAAACATTGTGTCATACAAAGTAGGTATATTCCCTTTTATTCCGAACACCCAAGTATAACTTTCAGTATTGACAAATTTGGGGTTCGTACTGTGGGTTTGTTCTTTCACGTTCATTCTCATTTATAATGGAATTACCTCGTTCCATTTTGGCCAATGATATTGTCGACATTTAATAATTGAACGTGGTTCCAATCAACACAGCCCATTGATGATTTGACTAGCTACTCCAAAACCAAAAATTGTCATTCATCAATTCATGATCTCACCATTCTCATGTGCATGCGCATGCATCGATTATAAGCATTTCTTTGCTTTTGGGTACCCAAGCCACTGCAGGGGGCTTTTATTATGTGAGAATGTGGATTATAACCTCCAATGGAGCGTTATTTTACATAGGGCGTGGAAAATCTCCATTTAGGGAGTTGGAACATTTAGAACCATATATCTGTCATACTGCAGGCATGCCACAGATTAATACATACATGTCAATTAATTTCTGGAACTTTAACCCATATTATGGGACTTTAACCCATATAATTTGCTACGCATTAGGCGTGCATAATGTTGACATGTCGAAGGATTGTCCTTTCGGGACTTCAATCCATATCATTTGCTACGCAACAGGCGTGCATCATGTTGATCACTGCCATACCCATACTCTTCCTTCAGAGGCTTCTAGAACATAATGTAATTTTATAGATTTTACAGGGCCTGCACCTTCATTGCAGGTGGAAAAAATCTATCTGTTGTATGTTCCTGTAATAATAATTGCGCACATTCTTAAACTTGCACCTGTGGTTTTTACGTCTTTTCAAAATGACGGTTTGGAACCTTGTGCCTTATAGGTTCAAATAACCACATTGTCTCTCCCAAATTGCATGGTAGCCCGGAACTTTTGGCCTGGGCACAAACTCAGAATTTATTTGCCCTTTTCAAATGGACATGAAATGTGAATTGAGTAAAAGCCATGATAATATCGCAATATAGTAGTGAAGAGTATTAACTACTATATACCCACAACTTCAAGTTCAGGATCTCTCATATATTTGGATCTATGGGCTTCCGGCCCAGATATAACAAAATATGTGGGGAGCCTCAATTCATTATTTGAGGTTTATATTGATATTATCCATTTCGCGGTGTATTCTTAACAACCGGAATTCACAAAATATATTTCTTCCTTGAGGTGTCGATTATAACAAAATCGAATTTTAAATTCATCATCTTCTTATGCCAAAGAAATATGTGGCATACCACAATTTGTAATAATACCTCAAGGGTTGTCCATTTAATTGTTGGAACTTCAGGTTCTCAACACTGTTAAATTTTGAACTTCAGGCCAAAATCACATATTCTCATGGTATGGACATTTTACAATTTTCTGTACATATTTCTGGACTTCAAGCCCTTACATAATTGTCCATATTTTGAGGAACTTCTGGCATCTCATTTAATTGCTCATCCATGAGTTTAAGGAACTGCAGGTTCCCTTTTGTATATAGTGACGGTTTACCCAAAATGGTTCATATTTATGCATACGTCACTATTCATGTGAATAGTACTATTCATCAAGTCATGAATACGTATCTATTCATCTGCCAGTACATTTATCATCAATGTGTACGGCACTATGAACCAATACGGTACTGTTACATCATTAAGGAACTCTAGGTCCTTATTTACATGTCAGGGATCAAGGACCCTTAAGTCCGATCACATGTTTACAAATATAGTACCGGAGAGACTGCCAGCTCTCATATTAACATCATCATCAAGGATCTTCAAGTCCTGATATAATTGTATGATGAGGATCAAGGAACTTTTGGTCCTGATCTGCATACTGTAAAAACTCATCATACAGCACATACAACACAATTCAGCATACAGCACAATTAAAATAAATTGCTGGTAAATAAATTACTGGTATGGACGATAAACCCGCACCACACTTTAAATAAATGTAAATGTGCGGTAAAATAAATTCATAAATTAAATTGCTTGCTGTATGGACGTTAATCCCGCACCATACCTTAAATAAAATTAAATGTGCGGTAAAGTAAACGTGCTTGTATGGGTACTAATTCTGCTCCATACATTTAAATAAAAGTAAAGGCGTGGACGATAAACCCGCACCACCCTTTTAAATAAATACTGTTGCATGGGTAATACACCTACACCATACAGTAAATAAAATAAATGTGCGGTAAAGTAAATTTGCAGTAAATTAAACGTGCTTGTATGGGCACTAATTCTGCACCATACATTTAAATAAAAGTAAAGGCGTGGACGATAAACCCGCACCACCCTTTTAAATAAATGTAAATGTGCAGTAAATTAAAGTCATAAATTAAATTGTTAGTATTAGTAACGGTCTCCCACTGATAATATGTTTAGTATTACCGAGGGTCCATTTTTGTTAATGGTTAGTAAAAGAAAAGCAGATAAATATAATAGGAAATAATAGAGAAGATCAGGGAGCAGAGATCTTATCGCTTATGCCTTTGCTGAGTGGTCCTTTTTTTTTTTTTAATTTTTAATTTTGCTTTCTTTCGGTGGGTCTTGTTTGGTGCAGACATAGCGTGCCAGCTTTCCCTTAAACGACAGCATATTCTCTGTCCACCAGATAAAGGTAGCATAAAGCAACACTGAATGGGCACGCCAGAATAAAGCAACACTGAATGCGACCTCCAGTGGTCCCCTGATGGAATGAGGATCGTTGCTTCTGAAGATGGCTTTTAACGTGAGATATGGTAGGTCTTTCACATTCATGATCTGTAAAACCATCTTTGGAGTAGCTCTTTGTTCGCCGCCAAGCCTTTCGACGGAGTTGAAGAACGTCTACGACCACCGCCTAGGAGAAGAGGAAGAAGGGCTTCGCCGGAGAACGTTGTGTCTACCGGGAACGGAATAAACTCTCACCAGAGACAACTACCGGCAGAGAACGCTCCTCCTCCTTTTCGTCGTTGGCGTCGGTCAATTTGTTCGACTCTTTACCCGACGACCTCTTTTTCTTTCCAGATTCAGCTCCACCGCCAAGTCCCCTTCCGATTTCATCAGCGCCTCGATAACATGCTATGGTGGTCTCCATTCTCTGGTGGTCTCCAAAGCTTCACCGAAGACGTTCGTCCTCAAAGCCAAGAACTGGTCCGAGTCGGCTGATGTTGATCTGGACATCATGAGCTGGTGTTTTGAGCTACTGTTGCTGCTAAATGATGAATTGGGACTGATTCTGCTTCTGCAGCTATTGCTTCTGAACCCGACGCTGCTCGCCGGAGACCGTCTGGTTAAGCCGGCAAATCCGGCGTCGGAGCTGACTGAGAGGCGGAGAGGGAGAATTTGGCCTTGGAAGAACACCTCATCGGCAGCACACATTTTGGTGTCAGCCCAAAAAGAGGTGCCGCGCATTGAATAACCAAAATCCAATTCTTCATCTTGGGCTTCAATGTTGGCAGATATTGGGTTTGATCTTGTTTCTTCCAATTCACTGGAAGATCACTTAGTGACGCATTGTCTTCTTCTTCTTCTTCAGATTTGTCTTGGTAATGGAGATGGTCAATGTAATTGTCGTTTTCCATTTTTGGATGAATTAATGAAGGAAATGAAGAAAAGGGTATGGGGCGTTTGGAGAAGAATGGGTTTGTGTGTTGAAGAATGGCTTCTATATATTTCGAAGAGACCAAAGGGAATATATACATAAAAGGGCACAATTGAGGGTCTCACTGTGGTGGCATGGCAGGACGCTGGCAAGCAATCCGTGTGGCTCTGTACAAAACTGGGTTGGTTTTGGGTGAGCAATTTGGGGCTTGGTTTCGAACTGGGTGTCTTGATCAATTTCTGGGATCAAGAAATCAGAGATTCTGAAATACTCTGTTCTAAAACTGGAGTTGATCAGGAACTGCCAGTGGTCCATGGACTGCTCAATTTTGAGCTCCAGTGGCTGTGGTTTTGTTGTCTGGTGTTGGCTTATCTAAATGGGTTTCATCAGAGAACTCAGCCGGTTAAAGACTCGTGCTGATAACGTGTTATAAAACTAAAGAAGAAATTTGGAGAGAATTGAGAGAGAGAGAGATAGGAATATTTTCTCTCTTCATTGAATTGAATGTTCAGATGAATATGTGTTACAATGAAGAGGATCACTCCTTTTATAGGCAAAACCTATTCTACCTTGTGGGCTCCATAATTATTTACAACAACCCTCATTAAATAATATAGGCTATCTACTCACTATTCTAGTTGTCATTTTTACCCTTCATCATGTATTATTTTCCTTTCTTTTCCATCAACATGTGATTGTGTCATTATTTCTTTTTTACCCCTTAAGCATATGTTCTTTTACTCATTCTTAGTACAAAGTAGAAAATTATCTATATAGAAACTTTAAAACAAAATACTATTGCTTCTGAACACAAAATACAATAGTCTTCTTATAGTTTCCTCTTTTATATGGTTATTCTTTGTGCATTACTACGACTTCTGATTCCAAAAAAAATTTATCTTCTCTTGAGATTTTATTTTTTCAATACGAATGATTTGTTGGTCATATTATTTTTGAGTTTTTTTTTATTTAAATACCACACTTTTATTTATTCATCTAAATACTTAAATCATTAATCTCTTAAGTTTTATTATTGTGTAAAAAGACAAAAAAGATAATCCAACTTAATACTTAACCCTAGTACATCTATACACACACTCTACCACTCTTCATATTAAGTTTTAGAAAAACACAAACTCCTACTACACTCTCATCTTTTCTTCACAAGCCCTAAATACGGTATGAAAATAGTGGTTTGTGGGTCGTCAATTGAGGTATGCAATGTGAGATTATTTCTTGGTTTGGGACTCCTCCCAAAATTATTGAGGATGCTGTGATTAAGGACTTGTTGTAATTATGAAATTTAGGTGAACTTAGAGTGGTGAGATGCAAGATAACGGGGTGCGGGGTGTGAGGTTGAAGAGTTTTTAAAGTAGTGCGAGGGGTTTAAATAGAAAAACTCAAATTATTTATGTATTGCACAACTTCTATTTTCATATTAAGTTTTAGAAAAACACAAACTTCTCTACGCCCTATTGCCAAATTACTCCTCTTTCAATCCAAGAAACCTACTACACTCCCATCTTCTCTTCACAAAACCTCCTATTTCATTCTCAATGCAGCTACACATTTGACAATAGTGTTTTTATCTCTTTAAGCAATGTGAGGTTGATGTGAACTTAGAGTGGTGAGGGGCAAGATAGCGAGGTGTGGATTGTGAGGTTGACGAGTTTCTTTTTTCTTTTTCTGCTAAGTGTATATTTAGGGGTAGTTTGGGAAGATAGTGAGGTTTTCTTAGAAATTGTAAAAATCTGAATTAGAAATTGAGGTGAACTTAGAATATGGGGTGAACAAATAGAAAAACTCCTTATTTTTTGAAAGAACAAACAAAAACAAGAAAAGAATAAAAAACATCAAAAGAGAATAAAAAACACAAAACACAAAAGAGAAAAAAACAAAAAACAAAAGGAAATATGATATGTTAACGATAGGCATGCATTTGTCTTGATTAATTTACCATTTGTCCAACAAGAATCTTTGGTTATGATTCTCTCATTCAGTTTTGGCTCCCCTCTATGTGTATTTTTTATGTTTATTAATCAAATTAGCTTGTATTATTAAATTTAATAGGTAATTTTTCCCATCCAATATTCAAATTCTGGAATCGCTTGCATTCATAATTCAGTTAAAAAATTCACTAGTCACAAAGGGTCAATACAAACTAGTCCCAAAGGGCCAATACATTAATAAGCGGTCTAACATCAAAATTAAGATAATCTAGTACGCATCCACTAACGATCACGTAGGATTAAATAAACTCTGGCATATGTATCCTAACTAAGATTGCAAACTTGAAAAAATCAAGTCATAACAATACAAATAAAACTCTTACAAAGGAGATATGGAAAGATATCACAAATAAGAGATGAAAAGTTCTCACAAATAAGATATGAAAAGCTCTCACAAAGGGAGATGTGAAAACTACACAAAGAACTCAAAGAGCCTTTGTGACTTATTCTGAACATAAAGAAACCGCAAAAATGATGGTGGTGGAGATCGAACGTCGAATACAGGTGGAGATCCAACGCCGAGACGCAGCCACCTATGATGGTTGGAGGAAAATGATAATAAATTTAAAAAAATAGGGAAAACCTTTTGTCTCTGAAAATTAGAGAAGAAGAGAGGGAGGAAGAGGAGAGGAGAGGAAGAACAGTGGCTTCCTTCCCCCTCAAAGTGAAAATGGCTCTATGAGGGTTTTTTGAGAGAAAGGGGGCTAAGGTTTGGTATTAGCAGATTGTTGATTTCATTTTAGGCTTATATGTATAAAGAATTGCAATACAATTAAATATTAGCCTGCCTCATAGCCACACACAACACTTTTTTTTTTCTCAGCTAACGGAAAAGGACAAGATCAGACAAACATAACTTACAAAAAGATTTTTTTAAAAATCAAAAGTAAAACATTAGAACATTAAAATAACACAAATTACACTTTTTTTCATGTTCCATTATTGTTTGTCATTTGTCAAACTCAAATGCAACATTAATAGATTAGAACATTATTAAATCAATGGTACCAAGCTCTGAATCTTCTCCAATTTGCATACAATCTAAGGTATTATCTCACCTTTATTTCTCAAGTTTCTGATATTTATTCATTGGTTGTTTTTTTGCTAATTAATTGGCTCTAATTTTTAGTACTATTGATTTGTGTTAGTGTTTGGAAAAAGAATTTCTAAATTTAACTAAACTATAGGCCTCGTTCTCGTTTAGTAAAAAATATTCTAGACAATTTAAACCATTATATATTATATTATAGAAGAAGCTAAGAAAGAAAAAAAATAATTAGCGAGGCCCTAAATAAATTCATGTTTCCCTCATTGCTGATCATATAATCTATATATATAAAGCAAAAGACAGAGAATGGTGAAACATTCAAAATACCAGAAAATGCCCTTGGTTAATGCAAACATTAAAAATTAAAATTATTAATTAAATGAGGATAATATAGTAAATTCACAATTTTTCGTATTAAAAAAATTAAAATTAAAAGAAAATTCAGATAATGGATCCTATTTTTATGGAACACAAATATCCATTATCTTTTTTAATTCTAAAATAAATTAAAAAAAAATTTTTAAAAAAACCTCTCGCATGCGCGGAAGCGCGTGCAGAGAGGCTAGTATTAACTAAATAATATTTGAAATTATTTGTTTATTACTTTGATGTATAAATCTGTATAATTAGCATAATTTAAAGACTTTAAGGTGCTTGAATCCCTAGGGCAATACCCTTAAAAAATGTCATTAAAATGTTGGACAATTTAGTCTTTCAAAATCTTCTCAATTGAAAGGTCAATTGTTTCATAACCAGATTCTGCACCAAGTCACCTACCAAAGTACGAGGGCACATAGAAATCAATGTAAAATTCATTATTTAGCCATGCTGCCCTAAGATTCGTTTTTTATCTATATATATAAAGCAAAAGGCAGAGAATGGTGAAACATTCAAAATACCAGAAAATGCCCTTGGTTAATGCAAACATTAAGAATTAAAATTATTAATTAAATGAGGATAATATGGTAAATTCACAATTTTTCATATTAAAAAAATTAAAATTAAAAGAAAATTCAGATAATGGATCCTATTTTTATGGAACACAACTATCCATTATCTTTTTTAATTCTAAAATAAATTTAAATTTTTTTAAAAAAAGCCTCTCGAGGCGCAGAAGCGCGTGCAGAGAGGTTAGTACAAAGAAAGACAATGATTCTGACCCTCCACCCCACCCTTTTTGCCTATAAAATATCCCACTACCACTCACGTACTAGCACTACAAAAAAACAGCACTAAAAAGCCACTGCTGGTACGAAATATTTCATCAAGACTGAGCAAATGGCGGAGCCAAAAGGCCGACCGGTTGGTGGCACAGAGACCAGCTGGTGTCGCGCCGTGCCTGGCGGCACCGGCATCACGGTGCTAGCCCTTCATGCCTCGAAACCCCCGGATGTGCTCAATCTCCAAACTGCCCTCCTGAAAGTCCAAAACTCCCACCCCATCCTCAACTCAAGGCTCCATACAAACCCCAAAACAAACACACTCTCCTTTGTCCCATCCCCCACTCCCTATGTCCAAATCAAATCGTTCAGCCTCTCATCAACTTTGGAAATCCTTGAAACCCTCTACAGCCCAATTAGCAACTCCTCAGTCTCTCCTTTTCACCTGATCCTTGAGCATGAGCTGAACCAAAACCCTTGGCAGCTGAAGAACACTACATGCACAACTGACCAAGACATGTTCTTCGCAAGCATCTATGCTCTGCCAAGCGCCATGTGGGTCGTGGCGCTGAGGCTTCATGTCTCAGCGTGTGACCGTACTTCAGCTGTGTCTTTGCTGAGAGAGGTGGTGGGGTTGATGGGTGGTGGAGACGAAGGGGGAGAGGTGAATATGGAAATTAGGAACGAAGGGGAGGTCAATTTGGGAATTGAGGATCTTATTCCAAGTGGGAAGGGTAAGAAGGCTATGTGGGTACGTGGAATGGACATGCTTAGTTACTCTGTTAATTCCCTGAGGCTGACCAATTTAAAATTCACCGACAACAAATCGGCTAGGGTTTCTCAGGTGGTGAGGCTGCAGATGAATGAAGATGACACTCAGAGGGTTCTCAATGTAAGTTTTATTACATTAACCTTTTAATTTGTACATATATATACCATGGATTGATTAATTTAATTTAATTTGTGGTATTAGCTTAATTAATTTAATTATTGTAGGGATGCAAGACAAGAGGGATTAAATTATGTGCAGCATTGGTGGCTGCTGGTTTGATGGCTGTGGATAAGTATCGTCTGGAAAATCAGAAGAAGTACGGTGTAGTGACACTCACTGATTGTCGATCCAATCTCCATCCAGCTCTTTCACATAAACATTTTGGTAATTCACAAACCCTGTTCAAAATACCATTTTTGCATTCATGACTGTTCGGGAGTAAAAGTATCTTGTACTCGCTGGGGAAATTACATTATTGTATTACTTGTGTATACGTCTCTTTTGGATGAGGGAAATAAACTTGAGATTTTAACAAAAGTCAGAATTTCTAAATTGACATGAACCAATTCCCGTGTTTGGATATATACAAAAACACAGAAATTTAGAAATTTCGTATGGGAAAAATATGGAATTTAGAGGTCATACATCTCAACTTTAAATTATAACTTAAAGTCATCATTTCTAAAAGGGGTTCTTAGATCTAGATCCAAAACGATTAGCTGTCATTGGATTTAGTCCACACGTTTTTAGTTTTAGATGTAGGTCCTTTGACTTTATTTACTTTTTTTGATATGTCAAATTTACCCTTTGAGGTAAATAAGAAAAGCATATTGAAAATCTAAATTTAATGCATTATTTCCTAGTAATTGAATTTTGAATTCTTTCCTTGATAATATTTACCTAATATATACCATTTAATCAATGAAAGTAAGACCCACATATTATACCTATGCAATAGACAATAGGACAATATATCTATATCATAGGATAATATATCTGCACCATAGGCTGAACAAACCACAAAACATCTTACCTATAAGTAAGGTGAAAAAATAAACAAGCAGAATATTAAATTACCTATAACTTAGGTGCATAAAAACATAAGTCGGACAGTATATGCTACCTATATCTCCGGTACATAAAAAAGATAAGTGGTAAAGCATATGTTACCTATAACTTAGATTCACAAACAAAAAGGCAAAAAAGTGTGGTAACTATATCTCATGTACGTAAAAACACAAGTCAATTAATAACTTTTTTTTTTGTTAAACGAATATGTTACCTATAATTTATATATATTTATATATACACATATATATATATATGAAGAAAAATATATTTAAAAATGTATTACCTATATCTCAGGTATACTACACATAAAAGAACAACTATAAAGAACAAAATGACTGAACCTGATTCAAAGTTGAGCATATATTCAACATAAAATAATAATAATAATAATAATAAAAGAAGAAGCAGAAAAAGTCGATACTATGACTGCATAGCAAATGGATATTAGACCATGCTTCAGCAGGTCATTTGTGCCTTGGGATGAACCCTAAGTCTGAATCTCCATTATTTTCTCATCTATTTTAATGAGTGTTTGACTTCCTTTCAGCACTAAACTCACTCCATTATTTATCTCTTATGTCAATGTACAACATTTTAAAAAGTAAAAAAAAAAAAAAAAAAAAGTCTTCCTAATTAGGTGCTTTACTTACCATAAATTTAGTAATTTATTATAAAACCACCATAAAATTTGCTGCAATTAATAACTTCATTATTCCTTACGTTTTATGTGCTCAAGTGTAAATTGGATAAGGAAAGAAATATAATATTGGCTAATTATCTCATTAAGGTAAATAATCTAAGATAATGGGCAATATTGGAACACAAAATTATTTTAAAAATATATAAATAAAAAGATTACATCAGACAATATTAAAAAAGGAATGTAATCCTATGTGGCACAAAAGTCAAATGACTTGTATCAAAGTCGCCAAAAGTCACTTTTATATTAGTTCTTTTTCTTTATACTTAATTTTTCAACTTGCACTTCATTTTCAGTATATTTTTTTTCCTTTAATCGAGTAAGAAATTAAGTTTTTTTTTCCCTTTAATATTGAAAATGGAGTGTAAGTTGAAAAATTAAGTATAAAGAAAAAGAAATATTATAAAAGTGAAGTAAAAAAGAAATTGATATAGGGTAAGGATAGAATAGAAAAGAGAAAGAACAAAATTTATTAAAAAGTATTAAAAAAATAAAATGAATTGTGAGTGGAGAAAAGATGAGTGGAAAAATCAACTCCCAAATTGTATGAGAACATTTCTCTAATTCTATAAATTTTCACAAATTTTCACATGATATAACTTCATGTAATTAAGGTAGTTAAAATCAAATTACTTATGTGACACCCAAGCGAGCGACTTGTTTATTATTCATGTTCATAGGAAACATAATTCTCAAATTTGTATTTATAAAAGTTAGTCACATTATTATGTGTTATGTGTTGTCTCTACGAGTACGATGTGTCGTACGTGTGGGGGCACATATTTACAAACATTAATTGACACAGCCATTTTGCTAACAGTCACTATCCTAGAGTGTACCAGATGGCATCTTTTTTCGACACATGTCCTGCTGACCCAGCCAGCCTAGAATAGTACGGTTTATTCTATCATATGCGGCCCCCCTTAGCTCCCAAAACCATTGAATCATCGTAGGTCACCATATTCTTCTGTTACACTCATTAAGTCATTGCACATGGCTGATGATGGATACTGAATATTGGAATATTACATGATGTGTCACGGGCGTGGTTCTCACTCACGATTACATGATGTGTCACATAATTTGAATAATCATATATACGATCTTATGTTTTAGTTAGATAGTATTTGCAATCTAATTTATAATAGCGAGGAAGATATGAATGAATTGGTTACATCACGGCGGGGTTCTCACCCACAATTACTAACTATGCTAGTGGCTAACTAGTGATTTAGTTATTACATGTGAAATGACTGAAATACCCTTCAACATTCAGGATTTTACCACTCTGCCATCCTCAACACCCATACCACTAAAGGAGGAGAAACTCTATGGGAGCTGGCCAACAAAACCTACAAGGCCTTTGTGAGCTCTAAGAGGAACAACAAGCACTTCTCAGACATGGCTGACCTCAACTTCCTGATGTGCAAGGCCATCGACAACCCTACCTTGACCTCATCATCTTCCTTAAGAGCATCGTTCATGTCAGTGTTTGAGGACCCAGTGATTGATGATTCAAACGACAAGCAGAGAGAGCTAGGCCTGGGGTTGGAGGAATACATGGGGTGTGCTTCAGTGCATGGCATTGGCCCATCCATTGCAATCTTCGACACCATCAGAGATGGACGGTTGGATTGTGTTTGCGTGTACCCAGCACCATTGCACTCGAGAGAGCAAATGCAAGGCTTGGTTGATGACATGAAGGCAATGCTTGTGGGTTGTGATGGCAATGTAGAACGGAAGATCTAAAAAGTTGTTACGAAATTTGAGTAATAATGTGTACGGATCCTGTATCACTTTTATGCTTACATATTTATAATTTGCGTTATTGTGTCACGCATGATCAATTAATTAACTTATGCCAAAAGAAAAACAAGTTTTTACTTCCAACATTTTCTTGTTCAACAAGTTTTTACTTTCAAAATTGTCTTGTTCAATGGCCAGTTATATAATATTTTGGTTGGTTTATTTGACTCTTTCTACAATCATTTGCAATTTTCAAAAATCATTTTGCAGGTAAAAAGAGAAATTTTATGTTTTTGTTGGTGAGAGGGATAAAGAAGAGAAAGAATGTACTGGAGAGAGAGAGAGAGAGAGAGAGAGGGACTTTGTGAAAGTTGAATATGGCTGTATATGGCTGTGTGATTAATGGGGCCTTGAAGATTTCTTTAATGCACATCGGTAGACGCAGTTAATAAGGCAACTGATCACCTACCAAAACAGAGGGCAGGGCAGATGAGAACTTAATGCGAAATTCAACCATTTGTCTTAAAATCTTACCATCTTGCGTCTTCAAAATTTATGCACAGAATGGCCATGTGACCCTCCATCAATTTGTATATAAATCTCACCACAACTTACCATTATATTGCAACTATAGCTATTAGCTACCAAAAGCAAAACAAACAAAAAAACCTGGCTATACTTCTACTATTTCGGTAAGGCTTTGAAAATGGCTGATCAGCCAAGAGGTCGAGCAGTTGGTGCCATGGAGAACAGCTGGTGCCGCGCCGTGCCGGGCGGCACTGGCATAACGGTGCTGGGTTTTGACATCTCCTGCGCTCCGGATATGCTCAAATACCAAACTGCACTTCACAAGCTGCAAAATGCCCATCCAATCCTGAACTCCAGGCTCCATACCAACACCAAAACGAACACATTCTCCTTTGTCACATCCCCCACCCCTTTTGTCCAAATCAAAACATTCGACCTCTCATCAACTTTGGAAATCCTTGAAACCCTATCAAACCCAAGTAATAATTCAGTCTCTCCCTTCCACCTGATCCTTGAACATGAGCTAAACAAAAACACTTGGACTAAAACTACTACTACTACTTCTTCTTCATCAAGTGCTAGCACAAATGATCAAGACATGTTCTTTGGAACAATCTACACCCTCCCCAATGCCAAGTGGGTGGCCGTGATGAGGCTACACGTGTCAGCTTGTGACCACACCACAGCTGAGACTATGCTGAGAGAGTTGCTGGGGTACTTGATTGGTGGTACTGATGATGGAGAGGGGAGAGGGATAGAGAAGGAAATTGGTAGTAAAGGGGAGGTCAATTCGGGAATTGAGGACCTTGTTCCTTCTAGGATTGCTAAGAAGCCTTTTTGGGCTCGTGGGGTGGACATGCTTAGTTACTCTCTTAATTCCCTGAGGCTCACAAATTTGAAATTCAAAGACACCAAGTCAGCTAGATCTTCTCAGGTGGTAAGGTTTCGGATGAACCAAGAGGAAACTCAAAGGATTCTCGATGTAAGTTTAATATATGCATATACACCTTTAATATATATATATATATATAAAATAATTCGCTAATAACAAGTATCAATCTACAATATCTGATACATTGTCGATATTTCTGAGAAAAAAAAAAGAAGACAAAATATGACGATGTATGAGAAGATAACCAAACTTTTTTCATTTGGATGTATGGCACTTATTGAGCAATCTTGCTTGTTATCAATGAAATCAAAATTTGCAGGGTTGCAAGGCTAAAGGGATTAAATTATGTGGAGCATTGGTAGCTGCTGGATTGATGGCTGCAGATAAGTGCTCTAAACATCATCAAAAGAAGAAGTATGGGGTACTAACACTCATTGATTGCCGCTCCAATTTTGATCCAGCTCTTTCAATTCACCATTTTGGTAAATTCACACCCCCCTTGGTGATTCTAATCCCATACAGTATAAATTTTTCTATACAATAAATCAAAACCATATAAAATTGTGCATGTCAAAATGACTGAAATACCCTTCTGATATTCAGGAAATTATCACTCCGTCATCCCCCACATCCACACCATCAAAGGAGGTGAAAACCTGTGGGAGCTTGCCAAGAAAACCTACACGGCCTTTGCAAGCTCTAAGGACAACGACAAACACTTCACAGACTTGGCTGCCCTGAGCTTCGTGATGTGCAAGGCCATTGAAAACCCGGCGTTGACCCCATCGTCTTCCTTGAGATCATCATTCATGACAGTGTTTGAAGACACAATCATTGATGATTACAATGACATGCAACGAGAGCTGGGAGTAGATGACTACATCGGCTGCGCTTCGGTGCACGGCATCGGCCCTTCCATTGCGATTTTCGACACGATAAGGAATGGAAGGCTGGATTGTGTTTGTGTGTATCCATCGCCATTGCACACGAGAGAGCAAATGCAGGAGCTGGTTGATAACATGAAGAAAATTCTTGTGGATTTGGTATAGATCAGTGTGTGACCAAGTTGATTGACAAAAATTTGGTATGATTTGGATCGGTGTCAATCGTACACCTTTGTGGGGTTCAAGTTCATTTTTCAGTTATGAGTTTAATTTTATTAAACTTTGTAGTGTGTTTCTTTAAGGGCATGTTTACGTATCAGTAATGGAGAAAGTAAGGAATCAGATAATTTAGGAATCGGGGAACTACTGAATCGGTATGGGAAGAATCATTCCCATTAAGCTGTTTACTAAACATACGAAATTAGTAAAGGAATGGGGTTGATTCCCATTGTTATTGTTTACTAATTTTCATGAATCAGAATCCAAATTAATTTGATTACTAAAATGCCCTACACATTTTCACCACATCACATATATAAAATTCACCCAAAACCAAAAGCTATAGGAAAAGGGGTTTTGAATTAATCAGTAAGAGGGAATCCGTTATCAAAGAAAATTATCAGCAATTTATTCTGAACCAAAAGCTAGACAAGCTAACCTGGCTAAGAAATCTTTGATCAAGTGAGATAAAATTCACAAAAGAAGTCACCTAAGGGCTAAGCAGTTGCAAAGAGCACATCCAAAACTAACATAAGCAAATAAAATTCACAAAATAAACTCCAATAAATATTTATCTTTCACCTACGTAACTAGTAAATAATCAAATAATAATAATTTGCATAATCTTCATACGATTAAATACAAAATAGTCAAACTACCAAAAGAAGAGATATATAATCTCCACAAAAGTCATTCACCCATTACTCATCAATCGCAATCACTATAAGCCATGCTCCATAAGATTAAATACATAATCTTTTTTTTCTTCATCAGTCATGGTAAAGAAGACCCTCAGCAAATCGTGCTCTTTGGCTAAAATATTGGTGATACGAAATACTTGCAAAGGAGTTAGGAATTCTATTTTCCTCAATTCACCACCAAGTTTAGCTTGCATATCAGCAAGATCCTTCTCTGTTGAAAGAACATTAACCAAACCTGCAAGTTGAGGTGCCATTCCGGCTACGGCTTCAGCCATAAGTCCAAATTTGTTAGACATTTCATTCAAAGCATTTACCTTCCTACGAGGATTACTTGGACCACTTGCTACATCTTGTGCGGGTCTCTTCTGTTGGGCACGTTGTTGGGCACTTGAGGGTTGGGGATTTGGTTGTGTAAAAGTTGTCTCATCATCTTCTAAATCCTCAACATCATCAAATTGAGATCCGTCATATTCTGAACCCCCATATTGTGACCCACCATCAGGATGTGAAAACATCTCCTCAATAAAATCATCACCCACACTTCTATTCTGATGAACACTTGCATCATCTCGCCTAACGTCTTCTTCATCATCATCAGCATTTCCAGCATTTGTTCCAATAGCACGATCTTTTCCGTATATCTCTCCAAGTGCATAGTAATGTGGAAACGACTTGCCATACAAACCACTTGCCATACAAACCACTTGCCATACATTCCACTTTGACAAAATACATTCTGCACCAGCTATAAGATTTTCCAAACCCAACGCCATCTCTCTTCATTCATATACTACCAACATGGTTAACTATGACAATATCATCAATTTATTTATCCATGATCATACTTTGTTTTGCGATGAATGTGAAGACAGAAGATAGAAGAAAAAGAAAAAGGTGGATAGATAGATAGATGGAGTGACTTACATAGTTTCTGCTGCTCCAGGGAGGCTGTGTTGTAACGTTAAGGGTTTGAGTTGTTTGAACTCCTTCTGGCGTGTATTTTTATTTTTTTTAGGGTTTGAGTTATTTTGGAATTATAGTAAAGTGGTAAGGGTATTTTTGGAAGTTAATAAGAGAAAGCAGGAATGGGAATCGTATCGACTAGTCCCCCCTAGTCGATCTGATACCTAGTTTTGAGGGAATGTGATTACGGATTTTGAGGTGGGGCCCACTTATTTTTTCATTCCTGATTGCAAGTAAACGCAGGGGAAGTCAGGAATGGAAATCATTCCCTTTCCTCTCATACCCATTACTGATACGTAAACATGCCCTAAGTGTTTAGGGATCACATTTATGTTAACTTGAGTTTTTCGGGTTTTCTACTCTCCCCATGATGAGATTGTGAGCTTAATTACGGAAGATCCGGCTGGAGTTTTGTTCGTGCTGAATTATTTTGGGCTTTGAGAGGTCCATCCATATAACCGAAAGGAAAAGGTACAAATGTTAGATATAAATAAAAACTAAAAATATATTCCAAATTCAAATAAAATGATAAACTTGATTAATCAATGTATGCCATATTTTTATAAAGTCTAAAAACCAACAGTTTTACCCTTTGAACGAAATTCGAAAAGGAAAAAAAAAAGAAAAAAAGAAAAATAAATTGAGGTATAAGTAATAGCTAGCACACAAGTGATGAGAGAAATAGAGAGTCCGACTCTTCGTCAATATTATGATTCGGTTACTTAATACAAAGTCACTCCATATTAAATTTAGAGATTTTTATAGAAATGCCACCTGAACTTATACCTCAATTTCAATTTGTCACCTTGAAGAAAAATTTAAGAAAAATGTGACTTTAATTTTTCAGAATCCATGATTTCTCATCTGACTTTAACACCATCCAATTTTTCATATATTTTAAGGGTATTTTAAAAAATGGAAAAAGCATTATAAAAAAAAATGTATATCTTTTAAACAATTAAAATTGAAAAAAATAAATAAATCTCAACTTCCCCCATCCCTGTGCACCACCGGTGGCTCCAACCAACCCCGCCCACCTTGAAATCCATTCATCCTTCCCTCTTCACAGCCCCTTCCTCCATTCCCCCCTTCCCTCTTCACCTTCCTCCTTCTCTCTCTACAAAGGAACACCAACCCTCCACACACAAATTCCCTCATCCTACCTTTTTCTTCTTATTTTTTTCTTTTTGGTATTTTTCCATTTGAATATTGAAAATTTATGGAAGAACAACTACCAAACCAACAATTCACTATCCTGCATAACAAATGATGACCAAGCAAACTTTAGAGGGGTGAGGGGAGTCCTATGCGATGTATTTTGAGGGCGGGTGGGGGAGAGGAGAGGTACGTCTTTTTTTCCTTGAAAATGGAGAGACAAAAATATTCTTAAAAATGGATGAAAAATTGAATAATGTTAAAGTTAGATGATAAATCATAAATTTTGAAGAAAAAAAAAGAAAAAAAGAAAAGAAAAAAGAGGTTACATTCCTCTTAAATTTTTCTTTAAAGTGACAAATTAAAAATGAGGTAGATGGACATTTCCACAAAAATATGCCTAGGGGCTATCATGTAACCTAAAGAGACGAAAATGTACAGAAATTAAATTTTGATTGAAAGCATGACCCATTAGATAAACAATAAAACACGTGTGGCCAAAAATAATGTACAAACCTTAATCAGTCTTCTTCCAGTTCCTATTATCTAACATTTTCAAAGCAGACTTTATCTTTCTCGCCACTCCAACATGTCGGAGTGGGGTGATCAAAACCTCAACCCAGAAGCAATGCCGGAGCCCAAGACCCGACCCGTGGGCGGAACCGAGTACAGCTGGTGCAAAGCCGTCCCCTCTGGCACCGGCATAACAGTCCTAGCCCTCCTCCTTTCCAAACCCCCAAACTTCTCAATTCTCCAAACTGCCCTCCACAACCTCCAATATTCCCATCCTGTCCTCCGCTCCAAACACCTCTTCGATCCCACCACAAACACCTTTTCCTTCCTCACACCCCCAACTCCCCACCTCCAAATCCAACCGTTCGATCTCCCATCGACGGCTCTAATTCTCCAAAACCAAAGCCAGCCCAACATCCCCGCGTTCCATCTAATCCTCGAGCACGAGCTCAATATTAACACGTGGCGCAATCCCAACCCTTCGTCGGACGCTGACACGGACGTGCTATTTGCGAGCGTGTACACTATAAGCGAGTCCCGGTGGGCCCTGGCGCTCCGCGTGCACACGTCAGCGTGCGACCGCGCTGCGGCCGTGGCGCTGCTGAGGGCGCTGTTGGGGGAGATGAAGTCGACGGGGCGAGGAGGAGCAGAGAGGGAATTAAAGGGAAATGGGGAGGTCAGTTTGGGAATTGAGGATTTGATCCCAAACGGGAAGGCGAACAAGCCGTTTTGGGCGCGTGGCGTGGACATGCTTGGGTACTCTTTGAATTCGCTGAGGCTGTCGAATCTGGATTTCAAAGACGCGAGCTCGGCGAGGCGTTCTCGGGTGGTGAAATTACAGTTAAACCCACATGACTGCCAGAGGCTTCTTGCTGTAAGTTAATTTCCAGTGTCTTGGATTATTATTATTTTTCTTTCTTAAGATAGTCAATATTTGACTGTACGCAGGCATGCATGTGATTCTAATGTTTAAATGCCACTTGCACAATAGTTTTACTAGATTTTTGGCAAAAATCACCTTTAGTTTATGTGGTTTGCCAATTTTATCATTTATGCCATGGTAGTTTTAATTTTGATAATTTTATCTCTATAATTTTAAATACGAGCAATTCAAGGACAGATTAAATTCTGTCAAATCCCTTGCTAAAAAATTTAATTCAAAGGAATTTAACACATTTTGTGACTAATACTTTAATTGCTATGATTTAATTATATGGATAAAATTGACAAAATTGAAACTGCATAGACTAAAATAGTAAAACCGACAAACTATAAGAACAAAAAATGACTTATTTTTCTTCCACTTCATATTCTATAAAAATGATACTCTAAACAACTTTAATTTACAAACAAAATTGGTTTTTAGGTATACTACGAGACCATATTCTAGTACCACTATAATTACCATAATAAAGTAATGAAATTAAAATAATCCGAAATGGGCTCCATATAGTGGCATCCAGAATGGGGTTGATGTGGGCGCGCCCTGTAGGCTTTGCGTTTCGAAGAAGACCAATTTGAGCCTGGTAGTTAGGTTTGGTCCACTATCCCATCATCCATTGTCTTTTCTAAAAGGTTGCAGTACAAGGGATGGGAGTCATGGGCTCGATGATTTGTCATTTTGCGTGGACAGACATCCGTGGGCTTATCACCTTTCTTGTAACTTATTATTTTATTTTTTTACCTTCGGAGAGGGAGATTGAACTCGGAACCTCTTATAACGTTGAGATCGTAACTAGCATCACTAGACTCGGAGCTAATTGGTCACCTAACAAGTTGTGTTCAAGTCATGTTACTTGATATTTGGTGAAGTACTAATCAATCTTAACCAGACCCATTTCGTTAATCATAACATGTTCGAGTTGACACAAAACTTCTACATTGTAAACTTAACACTAGAATGCTAGCAAGACCTCGGGGAAAAAGAAAAAACCCTCTACTTGTGGTAGACATATCTCGACATGCCTCGAAATGTTTATTATTTGTGTTAGCAAGTCATGTCATTTTTTAGGTTCATGTGAAGCAATAGTCAACCCAAATCTGTATATTTCGTGTTGGTTTGAAGTTGTGTTCTCGTGCGATGTCAAGCATTGTCACTAATGGTGTTGATAGCTTAGTTCTTGGAGTCTATGCCTACAAGTGGTTGTTATGGATTCAACAAAGACTTATGAGGCTTCTTTCTTTTCTTCGGCTGCCAATTTGTGAGAGACATTGCAGTGCATCAATAATACAGTTTTGATTTTTGACCAGCCCAAGCTGACATTTTCAATTTTCTCTAAATGAGGACAATCATATATGAAGCTGGTTAAATTTGACCATGCCCCAGGACTTGGTCACTTTGATGGTGATTGAACTTTTCAGGGTTGCAAATCTAGAGAAATAAAATTATCTGGAGCCTTGGCAGCTGCTGGATTGATTGCTGTGCATGCCTCTAAGCACCTCCCGGATCATCAATGGGAGAAATATGCTGTTGTAACTCTCCTTGACTGCCGCTCCATTCTTGAACCACCCCTCAGTTCCAATAATCTTGGTAAGCCCCTGCAAATGATTTTTCAAATTGAAATTTTGAAGGTCAGCTCTAAGAAAAGTCAACTACCGATGTCGGAGAAAAGGTTGAGTATATTTTGAGTATATCTAAAGTCAATAGTCATCAATGAGAATACAGTGGCAATTATTTGAATGCTGATGAAATAAGATTGATATTCATCCCTAAATGATTCAGGGTTTTATCATTCTGCCATCATGAATACGCATGACATAAATGGAGGAAACACACTGTGGGAGCTGGCAAAGAGATGCCACATTGCCTTTGCAAATGCCAAGAACTCAAACAAGCATTTCACAGACATGTCAGACCTCAACTTCCTCATGTGCAAGGCTATCGAAAACCCTGGCTTGACCCCGTCATCGTCGATGAGAACTGCGTTTATCTCAGTGTTCGAGGACCCGGTGATTGATGATTCTAGTGAGGTGCACCAAGAGCTTGGGGTGGAGGACTACGAGGGCTGCGCTTCAGTCCATGGCGTTGGCCCCTCTATAGCCATTTTCGACACCATACGTGATGGAGCGTTGAATTGCGCATGTGTTTATCCGTCGCCATTGCATTCGAGGGAACAAATGCAGGACTTGATGGATCGTATGAAGAGAATTCTTGTAGATGGTTGTGATGATGTTGATAGTGAGAGCTAGATATGGTTGTATTGTATGAGCTTAATGTTGGATTTCAATCTTTCATTGAGGTGCAGCACCAAGTTAGTTCCACTCAAATAATCAGAAGAATGCATGCTCATGGGCCTGGGCTACAAAACTTTGGACGAAAAGACGGCAAGCCCATCTACCTCCGTAAAAGCTCGGCCCTTAAATGCACTGTTCTCTTTCTCCCCAGGAAGGAAGTTCATGGTTTTACGTCGTTGTAGTATGAGAGAATGTGCAATAAATTCGACTACAAAATTTGTTTCCAATAGAGATGCCAAACTCTATAAATTGCTCCTTTATGCAGAATCTCTGCAAGTATCAAAGTAGCTAGTATAGAATGTTCCTATTTCTTCATCATTGGGCTATCTCCAGCACCATTGTGTTTGGTGGTAGACCCAGTGTTCCAAATCTGGGTAGGCAAAAACTTACATACAAAGCTTGACAAGAGGTCTTCTTTTTTTTAACTTGACAAGAGCTTATAATAATTCACTATGCCAAATTTTGCCTTTAGCAACGGATAATATCCATTGCCAAATCACCCCTCCTACCGTAATATCCATTGTACAAAATTGAGGTTGTTATGAATAATATCATGTTGTGTTGCCCATTGAACATCAAAAAACATATAAGAGTGAGTGAACCGTTGAATTTACATCCCATGGTGAGTGACCACAAATCTCTTGGACCCTTGTAGTCCAAGAGATCAGGACTGTATACATTTAAATATATTTAATACTACAATTTTTCTAACCCCACATATGACAACAATTTTTGCAATTTACATATAACAACATTTTTTCATATCAACCTTGAAATTTGAGTATAAAAAAGAAATATAGTGTAACAAACAAAATAAATATAAATTAAAATAAGTATCCCTTTATTAAAATTATCATAATAAATTCCAACCAAATACAAGAGGGAGTCTGAAAAATATTTGCCAAGGAGCATGGAAAATATTTTTTGGGAATTAGGACTGCAGTAAAGAAACCAAATAGGAATATGAATAATCATTTCATATTGGATAGGCATTACTATTTTATGACATGGAAAATTGTGAAAGCATGTTGAATTTGTATATCGTGTTCATGTGGGCACCTGAGAAGCTTTTTGGGAGCTGAAGCTCTCATGTCAGCCTTGCCTACCTAGTGCGTACGTTACATATGGGTATAATTTTTGGATAGGCAATTGGGTAGGCAATTGCCTACCTTCCTTGACCTTGGCGTAGGACCGCCACTGATTGTGTTTAAAAACCATGTGCCAAAGCAGGGAAGTTCCCTTTTGCAAAATTGGAAGCCATGCTACTTCCTTGTGCATTATAAAAACGGCCTTATTTTCTGCAGAGTCAATTATGTCTTGAATTCTAATATCCAAAAAATATATATCCCTTGAATTCTATATGTAATTTAGCCAACGAGTCTAGCCTATAGAATAAGAGCCTTGATTTGCAAACAAGAGGTTTAGTTGCGTGTGTATGAGAAATCCTCCTCCCTCTGTAGTTTAGACTATTGCTTGTGCTAAAAAAATAAAATAATAATTTAGACTATTAAAGGTCCTTATTTTCTGCGGACAATTATGCCTTGAATTTCATATAAAATTGACTATTCAAATCAAACATCCTTATTTTCCCAAATAACATCTACATTGATCTACATCTCCTGGAAGGGATAGCAATAACACTTCTAAGTACGCTGCTAGTTTCTGCTACCCCGTAGGCCAGCAAAGGTAGCTTCAGAGGCATGATTTTGAAGGTCCATCTGCAGAAGTTGAACTGAGAAGTTCCATGTATTGTTATTGCAACTGAAAGGGATTGGAGAACAAGATAATAATAATAATAATAATAATATATAATATATGCATTTGGAAAGTTACCCAAATATTTTATAGCCTATAGGGTATATGTTATTGTATCTCTCTTTTCTTGGGTCAGAGTTGGAGTTCATTTCTATTGAGTCTACTTGGGAATATTGGAAACCAGAGAATCAAAATGACCAAAACTAGCTCCAGCCCTTTTGAAGAGCTGAAGTATTTTTATATGTATATGAACATGTTCTAGTACATACACGGAATTGCTAATCTAACCATTTCCACTAACATATCTTAATTTACTCAGGAAATAAACTCCTCAACAAGCTCTCCAAAATCAAACTTCCCATTGCTGCATTCCACAGCATTCACAACCTCCTCAAAAGCAGACACACTGCAGGGAACCACAAGTCCATTTCTCTGCTCAAATCCATACTCATTGTAAGCCTTCTCCAACAGCATCTTGAAGAGTGGATGAGAGAGAAAGCTTGTCCTCACCAGAAACCTCTGGCGCTCTTCTCCAACATACAAGGCCAAAAACCCAGTTGGGGGTTTGGTTGAAGGAGACCCTCCTTGCTCTGCTGCTGCTGACTCTCTTAGCAAACATTCATGGTGTGATGGCTCATTAGCACCACCCATAACCTTCACTTTCTTGGCTAGTTTTTTGAAGCTTCCCATCTTCTTTCCCAGCATTTTTGTCTGGTATTTTTAGAGAGAGAGAGAGGGAGAGAGAGAAGAGGAGAGGAGAGGGAAGGTGGGTGAGATTGAAGTTGGGAGCTGAGATTGGCTAAGGAGGAAGTGGCTTCGTGATTTTGGTTAGTGGAGATATGCAAAATGATGGTGGGGGAGGGGATTTTATTTGTGATATATGGAGTGGGGGGAATGTCTCAGAAAGGATCTTGTTTGACTTTTTAAATTGTTATTCTATGATCATAATGACTTTTCTTGTCCCCATTTGTCTCTGACTTCTTAACAGTTTATAGCAATTAGTCTCAAGTTTGTTAAATATATATATATATATATATATATATATATATATATACACTAGCATCTTAACAGTTTATAGCAATTAGTCTCAAGTTTGTTAAATATATATATATATATATATATACACACTAGCATCTTGGCACATGCTCACATATGTGCCAATTGGTTTTCTTTTTTATTTTTATTTTATTTTTAGAATTAAGAAAAGATAACGTAGGTAGTTATCTATATATATAAAGCAAAAGGTAGAGAATGGTGAAACATTCAAAATATCAGAAAATGTTCTTAGTTAATTCAAATATTAAAAATTAAAATTATTAATTAAATGAGGATAAGATGGTAAATTTATATTTTTTCATATTAAAAGAAATTAAAATTAAAATTGAAAACAAAATAAGATAATAAGTCCTACTTTTATAGAACATAACTACTTATATTATTTTTTCTTAATTCTAAAAATAAATAAATAAATAAAAAAGAAAAAAGAAAACCAATTGGCACTGCGTGAGCATGTGCCAAGGGACTAATGTTCCATAAAAGTAGGATCTATTATCTGATTTTATTTTTAATATGAAAAAATATGAATTTATCATATTATCCTCATTTAATTAATAATTTCAATTCTTAATGTTTGAATAAACGAAGGGCATTTTTTGGTTTTTTGAATGTTTCACCATTTTTTTACCTTTTGCTTTATATATATAGATATATATATATATATACAGTCCTGATCTCTTGGACCACAGAAGTCCAAGAGATTGTGGTCACTCACCGTTGGATATTAATCTAATGGTTCAAAAAAGTTTCTTAAAAGGAGTTCAAGATTGAGTGAACCGTTGAATTTACATCCAACGGTGAGTGACCACATATCTTTTGGACTCCTGTGGTCCAAGAGATCGGGACTGATATATATATATGACTTCTGACTTTTTCTTTTTTTTAAATGTAACACCTTTTCACGAATTTCATCATAAATAAGTTTGAAGTGAAATAAATTTTACCGATAACTTTTAACAATTCACATTCGAAATCTACTCTAAATGTAACATCATAAGTTGGAGCTTAAGCATTTTCTTAGCTCTAAAAGAGTGGGAACATCTAATAACCCACTTAGGCATTTCATAATACATACTAGAATTTTGAACTCCATATTTGCTGGTACACATGTGAGTCAACCAAAGGGTTCTTCAAATGAATAAAAGATAATAAAATGATGGTAAAGAGAAAACAAAGGTGTAATTATTGGGCATGTAAATGTTGAGGTCCATAAACAATGATGGAATCCCACTAACTATACTTTAAAATGCTTAACTGCTATTGAATCATTTGTCAGTTTGAATCAAATGCCAACCACATTTTATCATTACAGATTCATAGTGCTTTGATTAACTTTATGGGGAGTGGAATCTCAATTCATTCGCTGGAAAGTGAAAAAGAAATAGTTGGTTTGTTATTATCCTTCCATACAGGAATCAACCACCATAGTTTAATGCCCTCGCTCAGCAAACTTATATAAAGAATATACGTATATCCTATGCACCCACCACACATACACACTTGCCCTCCTAGTCTCATTCCATTGGATAGTAAGTGTTTTTCTTCTTTCAATTGTCTATTTTTATAGATGGTTTTCAATGATTAATCGAGATATGAAACTCTCTCTAAAGTAACGAAAGAAGAATCAGATTCTTGTCATGAATGCAAAGATGGGTTATTTATCGCTAAAGTTATAACTTCTTATTACACGTATTCAAAAACATATGCAGGTTGACAAGAAATATTGCATAGGAATATTGCGTATTGACTATTATGCTTGCTTCTCAACCATTGATTAATATAAATTCACTTTAAAAGGACATGAATTAAAATTCTCGTAATGATTATGAAGATAAATACTTTACCACTGAAACCCGTAAATTCCTATACTTCCACAAAAAAACGAGTGGCTGATGAGAAGTCCTTGCGTTACTAATGGTGGATAGGGAACTCTAGCTCTATGGAAGATCAATAAATCAGCTAAAAAGCTTTTAAAAGTTGGCATTGACATTTTGACAAAATGAAGAGGGAGATACCCTAAACCATTATTGGCAATTACAATAGTCAAATATGATTGGAACGTGTGAGGAGCTAAGAAGAATAAACAAAGCCTTGAACATGCAACGCAAAAAAAGAAAGAAAGCATGGCCGGCATGGCATTTGTCTCTAAGAAAATAAAAGCACAGTTGACACGAAAAGTAAGCCATTCACTAGGAGACACGAAATTAGGCATATTTGACATGAAAAAGTATGCCATTCACTAGGAGACACGGAATTAGGCCTTATGGTGGGCGGATCATATTGGATAAAATCAATTTGACCAGGCCAAGAAGAGCCGTACGTCAAGACTTGCTGTTTAGGGGCCATGAGCATGACCCATTCGTACCCTGAATCTGTACTGCATTTACATAAAATGGTTTTTTTTTTTTTGGTTGGGGTCCAAGGTTTTTAATTTTGTCTTTTGGAGATGGTTGCCGCTTTGCTGCAAACCCAAGTCTTCTTAGAGTACAAGTAGGTAGGCATATGGGAGATCTAGCTCTCTGTCAATGTCTCTCCCATGACCTAAAAATGGGCTCTTGTTTTCCCTTTTCTCTCTTTTTATTTATTTTGCGTGCACATTTAAAGTAATGTTCCCAACTTGGTGGGTTTACAATTCTTCATTTTATTCTCAATCGAAAAATGATTTGCCTTTGGTGATGCCATCTGTTTAGTTTGAAATAATTTGTTAGATCATTAAAAAGTATATATGAAATAACTTAGAGCATCCGCAATAACTCCCTAAACCATTTCTTTAGATACAATTTAGAAAGGAAGTGAGAAAACTCACCTTTAACTATGCTCCCTATCTTAAAATAGAGAGACCTCTATGAGCTCTTAAATTTTAGGAGAGAAAATGAACACCTAAGGGCTTCCTATAATTTAATGAATATTTTAAACCTTTAATTAATATAGCCTATTATGTATATATATATATATATATATTTATAGAGATAACCATTTGTGTTGAATTAAAAATGAATCGACTCCCTACACTAGAGAGTATGGTTGAAGTTTAAATTTTATAGAGAGTTTCTAAAATAGCTTTTATGTGTTTTTAGCTAAATTTTAACTAAAAAATAGAAAGCATGATATGTTGATTAAAATTTATGCAAAAAATAAAATCCAAATGTAAATTTTTTTATTTTTTAAAAAAGCCAAATATTCAAAAGACACATAGGCAAGTACAAAAAAACGTTTTAATAAAATTATTTCAGAACACTTCTCAACATTGGGTGTTTGGTCTAGTGGTATGATTCTCGCTTCGGGTGCGAGAGGTCGCGAGTTCGATTCTCGCAACACCCCTTTCTTTATATATTTTTTATTTTTTATTCCTTTTTTGAATTCGTGGGCTTTTTTTAAAGCCCAATTAGCCGACATTAGGCTCGATGGGCGAACCTGCCCATACAAAAACTGTTTCCTCATACAGGCAGCAGAGACCGGAGATTTCATTCCTAGGGTTTTGCTGAAAGTCTTCGTCTCCCAAAACCTCTCTCTCTCTCTCTCTCTCTCTCTCTCCAATTCTTCACCATGAGCAGGTCAGGTCAGCCTCCGGATCTCAAAAAGTAAGCTCTTCTGTCCCCTATGGTCTATTTTTCCGTTTCGATTTTGTTGTTTTCGTTGTGTTTATTGTTTTTTTATAATTTTTTTAATAATTAAGATGCTAATTAATTGAAATTTATTGCATTTTTACAGGTACATGGACAAGAAGCTTCAAAGTAAGTTCTTTATGCTGTCTAAAAAAGTTCTATCGTTTTACTTCCTCCCATCATGATCTCCCCTATATTTTGCTCTATTTGGTAGCTGAGAAAATTCGGCTAAGAAAACCAGTTCAACTTATTATTATGTTTACATTATCTGGGTATAAAATATTGTGGGAAAGACACTCAGCCGAAACAATTATGACCGTCTTGCTTTTTTGAGTGAAATCTATATTTTTAAAGAAACAATTGTGCAGTTTCTTTGGCAGTAGTATGTATGATATGTTCATGATTTCATCCTGTCAACTATAATCATGAATTCAATGTTTTTCCTGCTAACTTTGCAACCCCTCAATCATGTATGAAAATGAAAATGTAAGCCCAAATTGATGCGAACAACTAGGTTTCTGTTTCCTGTACAAAAAATGTGTGAATAATCTGGATTTCTAGAATTCTGTGCGAAAGAGAGTACTTTATCAAGTTTATATTAATTTTATTTTCTTAATAAGAGGGTTGGTTTTATATTTTGAATTCTAATACACAGCCCATGTAAAGCACACAAAGATTTATTTGTATTAGTCATCTATTAGTAAGGATCTTATTTTTTCTGTCTTTCTTTCTCTTCAAAAAATTCTGTGGGCAATTGTTGTATGATTTTCCTAGTTGCTTTCCTTGCATAATATGATCAATGAGTTTGTTTGGGCTTATGCTCCTTTTTAAGTCAACTAGGCGTTTTGGAGTTTTTCAGATAGTAAATGTTTGAGCACTTGGGATTGTAGTGCGAACTCAAGTTGTATTTTATAGGTTACACTGCGACCGCCACAATTTCTCCAGATGATCCTTTAACGTTTTTTTTACTTTATATGTTCTTACAATTTGAAATCATCTTCACTAAACTGCCCCTCTGTAGGAGTGTTTGGGTGGATGGGGGATTTTTACTTGCATGGCATGTGCTACCAATTTTGTGAAACTGCTTGTATACTTGATACTGAGGGGCCTAAATATGAATATTTAAAGCTTGTGTAGATTCTCATCTTAGTTGAAGTTAGGGGGAAGAATAGTAGAAGGTCAAACATTTATGTCTTACATTCGCAGAAACAATTTTTTTGATACTAAGACATTAGAGTCTGCATTTTTTATTTTTCCTCTTTATTTTTACCAGAAACTTTAAACAGTTGAATTAACTAATGTCTTCGATTGTAGTCAAGCTGAACGCAAATCGGATGGTTATTGGAACACTTCGTGGTTTTGACCAGTTCATGAATCTAGTGGTTGACAACACCGTAGAAGTGAATGGCAATGAAAAGAATGATATAGGCATGGTGGTAAGTCCCAGTTTCTCCACTTATTCTCATTGTTTTTATAGTTCCACTGCCATTTGGCCTGATGCTCCAATAATTAAGTTGGTTTGCTTAATTCTTACTTATATTGCTGCAGGTGATTCGGGGAAATAGTGTGGTTACCGTTGAGGCACTTGAGCCAGTGGCCAAAAATATGCAGTGATTCTGGCCTTGGGCTATTTTGGATTGGATGTATTCTGTGTTGGTATGTAGTTTGGACATATAGCTGCTTGTATGCAAAGGAAATTTGTGAAAGTTTGGGCCTTATGGTGGTTAGGTGATTTCTAGATTCCCCTTTCAGGAGATTTATGAGCAAAATGTACTTGTATTGGATCTTTGCAATATCAGTTCATTGACTTGGTATGATATGCAATGTAATGGTCAGCCGGAATGCTAATTATAAGGTTTCCATTGCTAATGTCCATGCTTTGTTAATTTGGATGATGTCTTTTTGATTTCCAGGCTGAATCAGACGAGCTCTTTTTTGTTCAGGAGCTTCTAAGGCAGCTCTTTTTTTTTTTTTTTTTTTTTTGGGTATATTTATTTGTCTAGTTGAATGGTGGCATCATATGCTTGACTGAACTCCGGAACTGGGCAACAGGATCCATGTTAGCTTAGGGTGAAACCTTACCTTTGTTCTGCCTTCGACAGTACGTCAAAATAAGTTACCTTAGAGCTCATGAATGTATGAGAAAGTATAGTAATGTTACCTTAGGTTGATGAAATGCATTAGGCTTCAGGGTGGTTCCTGAAAATGAGATTGCTTGCATTTGTATTAAGTTAAGAACAAATGCTGAACACAAAATGATGCAAGACCAGAATTCCAATTCTCTCTTTTTCCCCGTACGGCCTCTCATAGAATGAATGCTTTATGAACTCAACGGTAACAATGGAAGAGCTACTGTTGGACAAAGATAATACAGAATTGGGTCCATATGACCTGGGAAGCCCTTCCTTCTTTTTTTTTTGGGGTCAATATAGGAAACCCTCTTTGCAACAAAAAGAAAAAGAAAAAGAAGAAGAAAAGAAGAAAGTTTCTCTTCTCTGTTTCTGTTGGGATCAACGTTTACATGGGAAAAGGAAAAGCTTTTTGGGGCATGGGTGAAGGAAACCATTAACGGTTGCCGTGCCCGCCATGGCTAGTTTGAATTTGAAAGAGGGTTACATACCAACATCCATGAGTGTCCTAACGGGTGTTTCCTCCTGGAAGTTTGAAGCTTCTTTTGCAGTGTGATAAAATAGAAACAGCTCAGCTACAACTAGGTCTGCTTTTTCCTCTCTTTTCTGTTTTCTAACTTTTATTCATAGATGCATATTCTTCACAAAGCCAACCACATCTAAATCCTGAGTAAGCTTGGATTGAAAGCAGCATTATAATAGTTAATCTTCCTTTATTAACATGTGGGCAATGTCACATCCGCAATGTTATCTTACCAGATTGTTAGTTCAGATAAATTTGATATAATGATCATAAAATGTACGTTCGAATGTGCGGTTTTAATTGACGGTTTGATGCACATAACATGTTTAGATTGTATAATAACAAAATAGTCACTACTTCCACTTGTGTTAAAATAGCTCTCTTGAGAAATGAAGAAATGGTCCCCCAACCCCAAGTGTCTCCTTTAAAAATTACCAATTGTTCTGCAATTGTAAGATAAGATGGCATGTGTTTGGTGTACATAAATATGATGTGAAGATTGTGATTGGATCTGTATCTGCACCAAAAAGATAAAAGAGAAGGTTCTGTATTCTTAAGCATAGAAAACTCTTTGCTTGTCTTGTACTTCGCTGTTGCTTATTCCAGTTCTTCATGTTCATGAGATTCGGGCCATTTTTTTCTTTCCTTTTCCCTGTTTTCTTATGTATAAAGATTGGGACAGTAAATCACCCTAGGAAAAATTACAAATTACTGTAAGCTTTTGAAGCACTCATAAGAAACTTTGCCTCAGCTTCCAACTGTCGATCTTTTGCTGAACAATATTATTTATCAGCTACCTTTGGCACCATGCTTAGTAATCACATTCCCTGTAAAATTACCACATGAATAAAATAGGAAAATATATCCTAAATGAAAGTGGGGCACGTGAAGGGGTAAGGTGGTCTTTTCTCTTGAGCATCACCACCTGTCATCATCGGATGGTTTTAGGTAATATAATCTTTTGTTTAAGAGATAAACCGTGTTATTATTACCTGTCATTCCACCCTTAAACTCAAAACAAAGTCCCAACATACAGATGCGTGTTTGTCAATTCCCTCAATTTCATCTCATGGACGACGACTTTGGTCCCATTTTCAGCACTGTCCTTTGTACATTGGTAAGTAATGATGTGATTTTAATTCTGTCAACCAGTATATCCTCTTGATTAGAATTTTCATTTTTGAGATCTCCGAAAACAATAAAGGAGGAGAGTGGAATCCTTGTTCTAAAAGAATTATTTGAATATTTTTTAGAAAATGAGTAATTTTTTAATTTATTAAATTAGACTTTAAATGACATTAGTCAATAAAATTTAGTCTAATTAAAAATGACATTGACTTATAGATCAATGATCTCAATTTTGAACATATTTGTAATGTGTGTGAGAATCCCGTCTCATTTATAATTTAGACAATCGATTGTATTCAAAGTATAAGTATTAACTTAAGATTACTGCCAACAGAGTGCTTTCACCAACTTACACATGGCCCAAGGGTAAGGGGAACAGACAAGAAGGGCCAAAAGTTGAATGGCTACCAGAGAAAAGAACAATGGCAAAAAAGATTGAATCACTGTTAGAGCCTCAAAGCCTCATATAGCGCATAGACTTGCTCACGGTGAGTGGAGCAAAGCAACAACAGCTCCATTCCTTTACAAAAATCAGATATATATTGGATGACTTTGCTGTGAAGTGGAAACAACCACCACCCACCTCCTCTTTTTCCCTCTATTCCTGTAAAATCTCTCTGGAGGTCTACAATAAACAATTAAACAGGCCCTCTTCTCTTCTCTTATTATTTTCTGTTCTCTCTCTACTCATACGCCTCCATCCCCATCTCAACCTACCACTCCCTCTCTCTCTCTCTCTCTCTCTCTTCTTCAACCCATTGAGTATCAAAGCCAGCCAAGAGAGAGGGAAAGACAGATATTAAAAAAAAAAGAAGAGGGAAAATGAAGAAAAGTGATGATAGTCACGTCTCAACCTCCAAAACCTTTCCTTGAATCCAACTCCACTCAACATTCACAATCCAAAGTATTGGTCTTTCATAGTCCCAAATATAGTCAAAATCGCAATAAATTAGCAACATAAACAAAAAAGACTGTTTATTTTTCCCTCCCCAAATTTGCCATTTGGGTCCAAAACATGACTGAGGTGCTCCAATGCCCATCCCCATCTCACTTCCCTTCACCCTCAAGCTCTTCCACACCATGTGCTCCACCTACACCCAATGATGGGCCATACCCACATGCCCTTATTAACAGTCCCACAATAGAAGACAGTCTCCAAGGCTATTTGGGCTCCGAGGAAGAGGAAGAGGAAGAGGAAGAAGAAGACGAAGAGGAAGAGGAAGAAGGAGAGGAGGAAGAAGAAGAAGAAAGGAAAAGGAAAGAAAGGGACAGAGAAGGAGATCAGCTTTCGCTCTTGACACTTTTGGTGACTGCTTTCAGGAGGTCTTTGATTGGGGGGTGTAGTAATACTACTAGCACTGATACTGGTAGAGGAAAGCTGTCTTCTATGGAGATTGGTTGGCCTTCAAATGTCAGGCATGTTGCCCATGTCACCTTTGATCGCTTCAATGGCTTTCTTGGTTTGCCTTCTGAGCTTGAACCCGAGGTTCCCAGGAGGGCTCCAAGTGCTAGGTCGGTCAATTACAGATTTTGGTCTTTTTTATTTCGTTTCATGTATAATTCTGTTTTGATTGAAAGGGGTTAAAAGTTCTCTTTTTTTCATTCTTAGAATCGTTATGGGTTTCTGATAATTGGTTAGATTATGCTATTCTGGGTTTCTATTATATGGGTAAGCTTCATCCTTCTTGAAAATTTTGTCATGGTTGCATATATCGATTGGTTTGCATTATTCTTGATAAAGGTGGCTCTTTTTTGAATTTGTCTCGAAAATCCCGTGTTAGGGTTTCATTTGGTCGGATAGCTTATAAAGCCATCTAAGGTGTTTTCTGGATTGTATTGAAGCTGCATTCAATGATTGGGAACCCGCATTCGGAGGCATTTTGTTCTTATATGCCTTGCTGGAACTTGCTTTTATCTTTGTTCTGTGTTGTCACATGCATTATTTTGCTTTTCCTTGCTGGGCATTTGGTGGACTTGATTCTTCTCTGGAGCAAGTTTTTCTTTCACAAAAAGTTCACCAATTATTCTACTTTATTCCATCAATAATCTTAGCCAAAATAATTTGGTGTCCTCCTATAAGCATCAAGAGGGATACAGTGGATGCCAATTTTCTGTGTACCTTGTAATATATGTCTGGTCTAGAATTTTCATCATGATTCAATTCTGTCAGATTTGAGTACTTTTCTTGATGCTATGAGTGAATGAATGTGCTTCATTTTTCTCTGGTGTTGTTTTTTCTTCTTCTAGTGCTTAGAAATTGTTGGTTGGTATGCATATTTTTAAGAGATGTTTCAAATTGTTATGAGTTACTGAGCTGGTGCTTTGTGCTGCTCAAGTAAGATGTGAAGATAATATGTTTTTCTTTCCAACTAAGGCCTGCAATCTATATCTAAATGTTATGCAGAGAATAATCTTTGGACTCAACAATTTTTACATGTTTGTGCCTGTTTATGTGACTTTTTGAGTTGATTTGGCATGATACGTAATGTAGTGAAAATTGGGAATAGATACACCTATGTTCTTTATTGATCCTTGTAATCTGCTGCATACTTTTTAATATTAAAACCATTTTCGAGGTTTGTATTGACATTGATTTCATCTGCAGTGCAAATGTTTTTGGGGTTTCAACGGAGTCTATGCAGCTTTCATTTGATGCCAGAGGAAACAGTGTCCCAACAATACTCATTTTGATGCAGAGACATTTGTATGCACAAGGTGGTCTTCAGGTATATCACCATTTTCCTTTTCTTCCTTTCGTCTGCCATGTCCAGGGTAGAGTGTAACTGGAAAACTACATTGTCTCGGAGGGTTCGACATAATTTATAAAGTACAAAAGTTTGAGATTTCATTGTCGCATGCAGCTTAACATGTACAAGTTTGGGCATTTTGGTATAATTCAAACTACCTTAAAAAAAAACTGAAGTTCACTCATACGTGCAGGCAGAAGGAATCTTCAGAATTAATGCCGAGAACAGTCAGGAGGAGTACGTTAGGGACCAATTGAATAGGGGAGTAATACCAGAGGGCATTGACGTGCACTGTTTGGCGGGTCTTATTAAGGTAAGGCAGTTACCATTTGTTCAGTTTAGTCTGATATTTATATGCCATCCATTGACCGAACTCAAGGGTTCTGGTTCATGGGTTGTAAATGCTCTATTCCCCCCTCCCCCAATCAACTGAAGATGATCTCATCATTGAGCATTTTCATTTGTTAACATGAGTTTTGACGTTTAATGTCCTATTGCTTCTCAGGCTTGGTTTAGAGAACTACCAACTGGTGTGTTGGACTCTCTCACGCCAGAGCAGGTAATGCAGTCCCAGTCGGAAGAGGAGTGTGCTCAACTTGTTAGGCTCCTCCCCCCAACAGAAGCCGCACTATTGGATTGGGCAGTAAATCTAATGGCTGATGTTGCACAAATGGAACACTTAAACAAGATGAATGCCCGCAATATTGCCATGGTGTTTGCACCAAACATGACTCAAGTGAGTGAAAAGTATACTCTGTCTAAAATTTGTAGAAAAGGAAGGCCAAAAAAACCTACTTTCATGCATAGTTTTCATTATTAGTGACATCCACGCCAAGACATTCTATATACTTGGGTAGGACTCAATTGGCTAGCTCAAACATCATACTCATGTCATCCATGCATTCAGCTCTAAAGGTGGACGCTCGTTATTCCTCCCAATTGTCATCTTGAAAGCTTGAAGGTATAGATAATTAATCAGAAAGGAATAAGAAGAGGTGATAATTTGAGGGAGATTTTATTCCAACCGTTGGTTTTTCTATTACATCCTTAATATGTTCTAAGACTGGATATGAGTCTTGTCACGAATCACACCTAGGAAAAACCTTCATTAATCTGATAACTACACAGTGTTATTAATCTCTGCATCCAGTATCTTTTTTCAGTTTCCATTTAGGGTCTGATGTTATAGTCCTATATTGTCCAATGTTGAGGGGTTTCCTTTCTTTAGTATGTTGTCATATGTTTAAGGCGACCACTTGTGGTCAAGGTAGGTTTAGTAACAGTTTCTGTAACTTCTATTTATCGCAGATGGTAGATCCTTTGACTGCATTGATGTATGCTGTCCAAGTGATGAATTTCCTCAAGACTCTTATTGTCAAGACACTAAGAGAAAGAGAAGAGTCTATGGTAGAAACAGCCCCTGTCCCCCGCCTAGAGCCTACTGATGAGGATGGGCACCAAAGTACTTTTCAACCATATCTCAAAGAGGCCAACAAGGAGGCCAACAAGGAAAATGAAGAGGAGAACGTATTTGTTGGTGAAGAACCCGATTTAGAAAGCCCGGCTCATTCTGCACAAGATGACTCCACAACTGGAACTGGATCTCAAACTTTCCTATCTTCTATCAAGAATATCATTCCTGGAGGAAATTGGTTTCTGGCTGATAATTGTCCATGTGAGGTTGTATCCCAAGTTAACTCTTTGACAAATGGGCTCCAAGAAGATGGTTCAACAGGTGCAGGTAGAGAGGCTCAACCAAACATTTGGAAGAGCAAAACAGGTCAATCAAGTGGTTCGAATCTGAAGAAGGGATCCAAGAAGGTTAACGAGCAGCTAATGATTCAGACTGCTGGGCCAGCAGACAAGAGCAAGAGAACTGGAATTCTTAGCCGCATTAATTCGAGGACAGAGCTGGCTGAAGGTTGGCGTTGATGAGTGTTTGGGGCTGTTTTTGGGTGTTGGGGAGTGGTGAAACAAGTTGGCCTATGTTTCTGTCTCCCATGTGGAAATATTGTGTATGTGTCTCTCTGTATGATCTCATGTGTGCTTTAAGTTTGTGTGTGGATGAAATTTCTTAACCTTGTCTCTTGTGGACATTTCCCTAACCCATTCTAACATTTTCTGTTTTTCAAGTAGAGATTGAAAGTGGTTGAAAATTCCTTGTTTCACTAACAAAGAAAATAAGCATATCATGGAAATGTTTATCATTTCAATGAATCAAATAATCTTAAAACTACAATGCCTCTCCGGAGCTCAAAAATTTGTCTGCTCATCCAGCTCTTTTGAATACTGGTGCATATCCCACATTTATTGCCTACATCCCCTGCAAATTACAATGCTTGACAAAAATAAACGCAAGTTACAATGATAAGATTTACTGCATACTACGAAAGTCATTCTGCACTTCTCTTTATGTTTTTACAGAGGAAGGCACGCATGACGACTTTTTAGGGCCAGTAACGTCTTATTTTCAATCTGTGAATAGTTTTTAAAATTTGTGAGGTGCAAGAGATTTGGTACCTTATGTGGTTAAGAGCATTCATTCTTGTTGCTCTTCTAATCTCCACTTGTATAAGAAAAAAAAATATAAAAAATTAGGTTTTACATATTCATTTAAGGCTTAATTATTGATTTGTCCCTTGAAACTCTATCTTAGTCTTATTTTACCCTCTGAAACTTTAAATGACTCGCTTTACCCTCTAAAATTCAACTTGGTGTCTCACTTTACTCATTCCGTCAACTCCATAAAAAACTCAGTTAATTCCTCTTATGTGGCACAATGGGGCCCACTTCTTTGCTTATGTGTTTGGCACATAAATGTCACGTGTGCATCCATAACTTACAAAGGAAAAGCTGGAGGTGACTTGGGTTCAAGATAGCCCAGCTCCATATTTTGTGTCATAAAGCCCGTCGAGCCCAAAACCCAACCTCCAAAGTTCCAAACTTTTCCACCTTCTCCGTCTTTGCTTTCATCGTCGGAGGCGTCGGAGCAAGTTCGTTGTTTAATAAGCAGCCTCACAACATTTTCAAAGAATCCAAGCTACTCTCTCCTCGTTTCTTCTTTCTCTCAATTCTCAAAGCAATTCTTCTTTTGCTCGTATAGACCAGGAAAGTTCACTGCTTGCTTGAGAGGTTACCCAGTTTTTATTTTGCTTTGTTTTTCAGTCTGTTCATATTAAAATCGTGATTCTGTCCATTACCCAAATTTGGTTAGAGTGTCACAGATTGGTAGTATGCATGTTTTTATTCAGACGCAGAGCGTTTTTGAGAATGAATATTCATGGCCTCCATAACAATTTTTGCTCTGCTCATTCACCTCTGCTACCAGTTCAACTTCCATCTCGAATGTATGTATTTACCACACAAATTATTCAATACCATTGACTGCTTTGTTTAATTAAAATGAAAGATTTTCTTCTTAGAAATGATGGGTTTTGTAGGGAAAGTCATTTGTGGTATGTTTTACCTGAGGAGGTGAAGAGTGAAAGCCTTTTGAATCGGTACTCTGAGCTTTTGTCACCGTCTGAGAAAGACAATGTTTTGGGTATGCGTGGAGAGGAGCTCAAGAAAAGAGCCTTGCTTGCCCGGGCATTGGTTCGGACTACCATTTCTAGATATGTAGGTCCTCTCATTTTGCTTTAAAAAACGTGGCAACTCATGTTGTTTATGTGGTTATTGTGAATGTTCTAAACATTGCTGTTTCATACTAGATCAGACAAACCATCGAGTAGATCCAAGATCCTTAAAGTTTAAAAAGAACAATCATGGGAAGCCTGAGGTATGCTTCTTTTTTCTTACCCATTGATGTCTCGAGAAAATTGTTTCTATGCTCCCATTTACTTGGTTGATTTTTCTTACCATTATGTTTTTTCGGTTTTTTTGTGTGCACATTTTAATCTTCTTATTCTAGGTAGAGTGGCAAATTGCAGATGACTGGCAGCCACCACCATTGCATTTCAACATCTCACACACGTCTTCCTTGATAGCTTGTGGAGTAACTGTGGATTCACCAGTAAGTATTGCGACTATTCAAGGGGCCATGGATATATTGGATTTAGTCTTTGGATTATATTATAGTGTCTATGAGTATATATGTAAAAAATTGTTGAACTTACGAGATTTCCTCTAATTATTTTAGATTGGTATAGATGTGGAAGATAAGCAACGGAAGTTGAAGAACCATATCTTAGCTTTTGCTCGACGGTACTTTTCTTCTCATGAAGTGGAACATTTAACTTCTATTTCGGACATTGAAATTCAGCGTCAACAGTTTATAAAATTATGGACTCTCAAGGTCTGTGAAACTGCTTGAACAATGATAATGCATCAACTTCTTCTATTTTTCAGAGTTGCACACATTTTCTTTTACTTGATTAAATTGGTACATTCTGCTGGGTATACATGGGTAGTTGTGTAATCTGTTAGCATTACACTGTTAACGTTTGCAATAAGCTTTTGTTTGTATAGTTGTCCAAAAAAAAATGTCATAGAGATTAGACAAGGGAAAGAAACTCTTGATAGCACTTATAGGTATCATATGCAAAGTAGAAGTAGTGGGGATGATTAATGAAAAACATTTGAAAATAAGTATCAATAAACTTCAATGCGAACTCAAGAATATACTAAAAACGCATAACCCCGGTTAATTGAATTTTGAGAGTTATGTGTAGGTTATGTTTTTCTCAAGCTTTTTCTTATTGCCATGGATCTCATTTCCAGGAGGCATATGTGAAAGCATTGGGGAAGGGCTTCTCTTCTGCACCGTTTAAGACCTTTACCATTCGAGTGAGGGATGCAGCTAAGAGAGGCCTTCATCTTTCTGGGGACATAGATTCTGAGGTATGTCAGAGACAGAAAACAGAAATTTTATTGCAACATGTGGAGGCTTCCTAGGTATCAAACTCATAATTCATGTGATATAGAGTCCACAATTGAACATAGCTGTTTAGCATGCTATTCATTTGGCTACAGGATTATGAGCCGTGGTGTAGATATATTATGGTATACTATTGCTTACGCAGAAATTACTTCTGGTCTAAAATATTGACCATAACTCGTAATATACAATTTACATTTCTTTAAGATGTTTGAGCCTCTGATTTTTTGTTGTTAGATATCTGAAATAAGTGTTGAGTCTCTTGGCCCCGTGAACCTCACAACCAATTGGCAATTTGCGCTTCTAGAGTTGGCTGGCTCTCATTATGCTGCCATTTGCATGGAAAAACATAAAGCCGTTGGAGGTGAGAGTCTTGTCTTTCTTTTTCTTTTTATTTAATCAAAGATTATTATTCTGGATTAAAATGAAAGTAGTGGGAAAAAAAATCACAATTTATATTAAACTACTTGCAGAGAAAGGAAATGCTCCCATGAAATTGACAGTGCGGAGAACGATTCCATTTGTTGAAGATGAATGTGTTACAGGAACTGATGCGGTTTTACCAATAGGCGGATTGAATTGTTAGTAGTTTTTATAAGTAATTCTATTATTCAATTGGAACTTATGTTCGAAAATGAAAATTCCAATCATGTCATATTTAAGCCATTGAAAGGCAAATTCTTTCTCTGAACAGTGCCCCCATGGCCCTTCTCCATTGTTTGTAACTTTGTATGTTGGAAAGCAATATTTTTTTTCAGAAATATAAATAATTTACGTTATTTTTAATTGACCACTTGAAAGATCATTTACTGACAACATTTATAAAACAGATATCTGTACAAACTAAGGGTTAGTCTTGCCTCTAGAACTCAGAAAGTATGAATTATAAGTTATTTTAAGTCTGCAAATTACATACAAATATATTTTTCTCCTCATTGAAGAGTAATATTCTACCCTAATGACATGATTTTTTGGGCTTCTTATAAAAGAATCACCTAGAAACGTTTAACTATGTCTTGCCCAACTGGTACGGTAGGAAAGTAACCTTGCCAGTGATTCTCTTTATTGTACTTTGAATCAAAGTATTGTTACACAGAAAATCCATG
Source organism: Prunus persica (assembly GCF_000346465.2). Taxonomy (NCBI): domain Eukaryota; kingdom Viridiplantae; phylum Streptophyta; class Magnoliopsida; order Rosales; family Rosaceae; genus Prunus; species Prunus persica. The sequence goes on from NC_034015.1 coordinate 13,363,585, forward strand.
AACACATTAAATTGGGATAGGGATATCAAAATGGATTTTGCTCATCACTTGCAGGAAACTTGTAACCCTTGTCCTTTGCATTGTGTCTTCAATAACCAAAAATCCAATACGTAACGACGGACCTTGAAGCTATCTCAAGATTTTGAACCCAAGATCTCCTTTCCAATTCAAACTTTTGGAAACTTGAACCAATCTGGACGCAATGCACAATCAGAAGCATGCTGGGAACAGTTTGGAATAACTTTTTAACCAAAGCTTGTTGATTCAGAGATAGCTGTGAAAGGGGTATCACCAGTAGTCTTTACAAGAACAGATCCCATTCCTGAAATGATGAAAACGAGTTGCATCTCTGACAACGAACTGGCGATCCACAATCTTGCTAACCAGCTTTATAAACAAGTGACAGTCTCCACATACCCTCAAGTTCTTTATCACTACGATCTCGGTCCCCGGTCCAGTGTTTAAGAGCGCGAATGCAACTGCCAATTTTTCACTGTGAACATTAGCACCGATGAGTTGTTCTTCGTTTCTTCCTCGACCAGGTTCCTTCACTGAAGTTTCTAATTCTTCCAACATTTTGTATATTTCTTCTGTCTGACAGTGGGTTTTATCCCCAGCCAAGAAAACATGAACTCTTCCTTTACATTCAACATAGCTACACCCTGGCTCCTTCTGGAGCTTCCTCTCCCTCATCATAGCTCGAACCTTTAGAACCCCCTCTAGATTCTTTGCATCGGAGTATATATTCGACAACAACACATAGTAACCAATATTGGTTGGTTCAAGCTCAATGACATGTTCAAAAGCTAACTCTGCTATCTCTACATTTTTATGTATTTTACAAGCACCCAAGAGGGCACCCCATACTGCACCATCAGGCTTTACCGGCATTGACTCAATTAGTTCCTTGGCTTCCTGGAGTCGACCTGCGCGGCCTAAAAGATCTACCATGCAAGAGTAATGCTCTGGACCAGGCTGCAACCCACATCTTTTCTCCATTGCAGCGAAATACTCTAGCCCCTTATCCGTCAATCCCGCATGGCTACAGGCAGACAAAATGGTCACAAACACTGCTTTGTCTGGTCTAATGCCAGTCATAATCATTTTATTAAAGAGCTCCGATGCAATCTCTCCATGTCCATGCAACCCATACCCACCTATAATTGCTGTCCAAGAAACTAAGCTTTTCTCAGGCATGGCATCGAAAATAGCATGAGCCTTCACCAAATTACCACACCTAGCATACATATTAACCAGAGCATTGTTCAAATACGGGTTGGAACCAAATCCACAAGACTCTATCCGTCGTTCTACCTCGCGTCCAACACCGTGTGCACCAATGTGAGTGCAAGACGAAAGAACACCAACTAGTGTCACGGGGTCAGGACTAACACCACAAGATTCCATCTCCTTGTACAAGTTCAAGACATGAGTAGCAAGCCCATTCTGCGAGTACCCAGAAATCATCGCATTCCAAGTAATCAAACCCTTCTCAGGCATTGTATCAAACAGCTTCCTTGCATGATCAACCGACCCACACTTCACGTACATTGTCAGCAAACAATTCGTCACAGACAAATCAACGTCAAAGCCACACTTAACACTACAACCATGAAGGCACATCCCGAGACGCAGGTGCACCGGAGCCGCGCACCCCGGAACCAAACCCAACATCGTAACCGAATTAACCTCCACACCCGCCGCCCTCATCCGACGAAACAACGAAACCGCATCAGAAAATTTCGAATTTGAAGTGTGCCCAGATATCAAAGCATTGTAGCAAACAGTTAGCTTTCTCGAGTGGGGATTTTCATCGAACACCCTACGTGCATCGTCGACCAAGCAACACTTAAAGTACATAGAAATTAATGAAGTTTGCACAAATGGTTCGGGCTCGCAGCCGGTTTTGACGACGTGGCAATGGAGCAGGGAACCGGCCAAAGGGAGCGAGAGGGCTGCGCAGGATTTGAGAGCGAAGGGGAAAGTGAAAGCGTTAGGTGAGTGGCCATGGCGGAGCATTTGGCGGTAAACAGTGAGGGCTTCGAAGAACAGACATTGCTTCGATAGCTCTCGTAAGCGAGTGTTCCATGGAGTACTGGGTTGGGCCATTATGGGTGGTGGTCATGGCGGTAGAGGGAGAGACGGTGCGTTTTGCTACAAAATCAAAATAGGAAATTACCGAAAACTCCCTCGCGGGAGTTACCGCTGTAATGGAGGGCAAATTTATAAATTTGTTCCGTGAAATTGGAGGGTCTATGATAATGCAGTGGTACGCGAAGCACCTAAGCAAACCAGACAAGCGGATAATAGGCTGGATAGAGCAAGTATCAGCTTTGGTCCGGAAAACTGGAAAAGAAATATCTTAACGGCGATGGAGGCCGTACATTTCTCGACCGTTGCTTCCCGCCATTTCTCAACGACGTCGCATTCTGTGTCCACGAACAGAGGCTTCTACGATTCGAAGTACGCGGCAAGGAGCTCGACTGCTAAGCTGGGCTCTTCTTGGACTGCTTCACGCACTCCTGCTTGGCTCACTTCTCGAAACTTGTTCACTGTAAGTTCAAAGCCTCAAAAGGGTTTCGCTTTCTTTTCTGTTTGGTTCCCGAGAAAACGTAGGAAAAGAATTTAAATATAGCACTGAAAGTTTCATACTTTTGCTCAAAATTGTTGATAGAGAGAGATATGGGGTTGGGTGAATTCCAAGCAAGTGACGATTACGAGAAAAGAGTTGCGGGGCATTGTGAGAGCTGAAATGTTTGGCCAATTGACAAGTGGCCTCGAATCGGCTTGGAACAAGCTCAAAGGCGAAGGTTTTGCTTCTTTTCCCCTTTTCTTCTTCTATGTTTTAATCAACTTGTCTAGTATCAAGTGGGGATTTTTATTTGTTTTTTTGGAAGCATTTGAAATTCCATAGTATGCTCACATTGATTGCTGTATTTTGTGCTACAGAGGTTTTGACCAAGGAGAATATTGTGGAGCCTATGAGAGAAATAAGGAGGGCTCTTTTGGAAGCAGATGTGAGTGGTCTTTTGGATTTTGATTTCTATGTGTATGGCAAGGTGGTTTATTTACATTTTCCTGCTGTGTTAATAGGTGAGCCTTCCTGTTGTAAGAAGGTTTGTGCAAGCTGTCAGTGATCAGGCTGTTGGTGTTGGGGTTACTCGAGGAGTGAAACCAGATCAGCAATTGGTCAAGGTAACTAGTTTCTCACGCTATACGAAGATAGAATTCTCTTGCTCGCTTCAGTGGAAAGCTAGGTAGTCTCTGTTGAGTGTTGACTTCTAATGAATTATGATACTCAGTTGGTGCTTCTTTCAGATTGTGAATGATGAGCTAGTGAAACTGATGGGCGGAGAGGTGTCTGAACTTGTTTTTGCAAAATCTGCCCCCACTGTTATTTTATTGGCTGGTTTACAAGGAGTCGGGAAGACAACCGTATGTGCAAAGTTGGCTTATTACCTTAAGAAACAGGTGCATTTCCACAAGCATTCCTCATTCCTTGTTCATTAATATATGCATCGGAGCTATATGTAGTTTACTTTTTTGTTTCTATTTTCCTTTTTCTGACTCCATGACATACACCAATCGCAGGGGAAGAGTTCTATGCTGATTGCTGGTGATGTATACAGACCTGCTGCCATTGACCAACTTGTTATTTTAGGTGACCAGGTATTGAATTTTCGTTGTCAACAAAGTGGCCGATTACATTTTCATTTTATTTTTATTTTTGGTATGTGTTCATTCTTATGTTAAATTCATAGCTTGTAACAGGTAAAGGTGCCAGTATATACAGCAGGGACTGACACTAAACCCTCAGAAATAGCTAGGCAAGGTTTGGCGGAGGCCAAAAAGAAGAACATAGATGTAGTAATAATGGATACTGCTGGAAGGCTTCAGGTAATTCTTCTACACATGTGATTATTAGGTAATTCTGATATGATGTCTTGCAAAAGTCTACTGGTTGTGTTAACTTTTGGCTGGGTTTTCTTTTTGTTTTGTTTTCTTTTATTTAACAGATAGACAAAGGAATGATGGATGAGTTGAAAGAAGTTAAGCGGGTATTGAACCCCACAGAAGTTTTGCTTGTTGTGGATGCAATGACTGGCCAAGAAGCTGCAGGTGTTCAGACTTATCATTCAATATTTTGAGTTTTTAATACTCTAAAGTTTAATCACCCAAATTATACATATTCTATCTTCTTTTCCTTTCTTCCGTTATTGCTGCAAAATTGGATATAGAAGCAAAATTAGCACGTGTTACTGTGTATGATCTATCTGCAATATCATGTACACATAAGAGTTCCACATAGGCAATTAATTGCACTTAATGTTCGAGATTAAAAAAAACAAAAAACAAATTCACACCAATCCAAATTAAATTATGAGTTTTGTAGCCACATTCGTTGATTTGAACCATATTGTTAACAATTTGCATCCCATTTGATGATCTTCGTGCGTTCAAAACCTCAAATACATATCCGGCACAATTCCAGTTATTGATGTTCAGAAAGTGTAATATAACCATGTCACAAAGAGAATTATGAATACTTCTAGAAATAGGCTGACTATCTTCTTTGAGTTTTGCAGCTTTAGTCACAACATTCAACTTAGAGATTGGGATTACTGGAGCTATTTTAACCAAGCTTGATGGGGATTCCAGAGGTGGAGCAGCTTTGAGTGTTAAAGAGGTTTGGCTGTTGTTGCATTACTTATTTGTCATAGTAATCTCATTTGTTCTGCCCCATTTCTTCATCATTAAATATCAGGGGAATGCAATACTAAGAGTAATTGATTTATGGTATAGCAGAATCATGATTTGAAAATATCAAGAGCTGAGAAAATTAACTCTAATCTCAAGAGAAGAGACAGTTAACTCTTTCTAGAGGAAGAATCACTTATGATATTTAGTTTTGTATAATTTGTCATGAATTTTATTTTCAATATTGTTCGTGGAGTGTAACAATATTTGAACAAGATATAATATGTGCATTCCTCTTTAGCATTCAGAGTACATAATGTTGCGTTTTGATATGCCATCATAAAGTTGCTCCAGTGGAGGTTGTTCAGATCCTTTGATCAAGATGGAGATGTCTTCTGGAGTTGTTTTGTAAATTTGAGTGATGGGAGATAGTATTACTGCAGTCATTGGCTCATTGTGGGTTTCTTTCTTGGTGACAATTATTGAGTTATTGTTGAAGATAGTATGACTAGAGTCATTTGATGTTTCTTGGTGGCAATTCTTTTTCATAAGAAGTTTTGTTAACTGTTGAAGTATCTCTTCTTGCTAAAATAGTTAAGCTACTGAAAATATTTTTCTGTTATTGTTTTCCTAATAATGAGTTAATGACAGGTATCAGGAAAGCCAATCAAACTTGTCGGGCGAGGAGAGCGGATGGAGGACCTTGAGCCATTTTACCCAGATCGTATGGCGGGACGCATATTAGGAATGGGAGACGTTCTCTCATTTGTGGAGAAGGCACAAGAAGTTGTAAGTTCTTTTTTGGTTTTTGTTTTGTTTTTTGGTTTGTAATTTCCACTATAGATTCCCTAAATATTTATATTAAACATAGTTATAATTGAGTTGTCAATATAGATGCGCCAAGAAGATGCTGAAGAATTGCAAAAGAAGATAATGAGTGCAAAGTTTGACTTCAATGATTTCCTAAAGCAAACTCGTGCTGTTGCACGCATGGGTTCCATGACTCGTGTTCTTGGAATGATCCCTGGTATGGGGAAGGTATGAAAGTTTGTTTTCCCATTTTCCTGCATTATTTTTCTGATAGGTTCTCTGGCTTTTATGTTTGTTGTGGCATACCTTGAAGGGGTGTTTTAAGAACTGCTCTTGTGGTGCCATTCTCCATGTTTACTTATGAACCTGAAAATTTAATAGTTGTTGAGATCCAGCAAGTTCCTTTTTTTGGTTGTATTTAATTCTTTGAACTTTCTCATTTACCTAATGAACAGGTTACTCCTGCACAAATTCGAGAAGCAGAGAAGAGTTTAAAGATAATGGAAGCAATGATTGAAGCAATGACCCCTGGTCTCTTATTCTTTTTTATTGATTGAATATGCCATTTAGTGATGATACTTTAAAGTTGCTTCCTGGTGCATTGTGGATTATATTTGGCTTTCTGATTTTCATCTTTGCTCACAGAGGAAAAGGAGCAGCCAGAGTTGTTGGCAGAATCTGTCACCAGGAGAAAAAGAATTGCTCAAGAGTCTGGGAAAACAGAGCAGCAGGTTTGAAGTGGCTATCTATGTTTGACATGTTGTCCTTGTATTAGCTTCCCTGAAAAGAAGGGTTTTATATGTTGAGTAACAATATAAAATTAGCTGCTACATTTAACCATATGCCCTTAATGATGTGAATATTAGGTGAGCCAACTTGTTGCTCAACTCTTCCAAATGCGAGTTCGAATGAAGAATCTAATGGGTGTAATGGAAGGGGGATCTATTCCTGCACTGAACAATCTTGAGGAATCCCTAAAAAATGAACAAAAGGTGCCGTATTTTCCATTCAACTTCTGCTCTGAAATCTATATGCATGCTAATGAACTATGTCTCTGCTTTTTAGTTTTTCCAATTGCTATAAACTTTGCTTGGGAGATGCTTGTTTATCAATGTTTTATGGTTTGGATTCTCTTATCAGGCTCCTCCAGGGACTGCAAGACGGAAACGACGAACTGATTCAAAGAGGCAGTTTGTTGGCTCGGCATCTCGGCCCAGTCCTCGTGGTTTTGGGGGTGGGAACTGAGTGATGACAGCAAGGGGGATTTCAGGTCAATGAGTTGCGTACTCTAGATATGTTATTGTTAGATATCTTGGGGTACAACTACACAAGTTTAACTTTGTGAAGTTGATGCTCCTGCAATAGTCAGTGTATCAAGCACATTGTATATTCACTTTTCTGTACGCAATCTATTTTGTATTAATGAGAAATTCATGCATCATTCCTGGAGACGAGACCAACCATTGCCTTATGGTAGCTACTTTTTCATAATTCCTAAATCTTAACGATTATGCTACGGTTCGTTGCCTGCATCGGCCATTAATGTATGTGGATTATGCTACGGTTCGTTGCCTGAATCGGCCATTAATGCATGTGGAGTTCATAATGCATCAACACAAACTTAATTCCAAATGAATAGATGTTGGAGAAATTGGTTGACTTTCTTTTTGGGTCCGAGGGTTTTGGGATGTATTTCCCGACATATCCTAACTAAGCAACAGGCACAAGCTTCAATGGTGAGATGTAGACTTGTCCCTCACCCCCTAAATATGGATAGGCCCAGAATGAGTCACCGATGGTTTTGTCGGGCAGTTGATGACAAAACAAGAAAATAGCTACTTAAAGACCCATAGAAGAGTTACTTAAATGCTGACACGTGTTTACCAACAAAACAGGTACTGACACGTGCTTACCAATGAAAAAAGGTACTGACACGTGCCCCAGCCTTACAATGTCTCTCTCTCCTCTTTTTGGTTCTGATATCTCTCTATCTCCCTCCTTTGGAAAGAAAAGCAAAGAAAGCAAAAACTCTACCTTTGAAACTCAAAAGCAAGTTTTCCGTCTGCTGAAAAATGGCAAGCCCAAAGCAAACTGATGCAGGCACCGGAGATTCGAAATTTCCTGCTGCTAATGTGGATTTAGAATTGAATCCAGGCAAGAACAAGAATTTTGAAGAAGACAGTGGGCCATCTCTAGTAGCTACCTCCAAGGAGATTAAGGTGATTTTTTTTCTTCAACTCTAACCCTGTCTTGATTTGTCTATATAAAACTTGAATACATATTTCATGGCGCTGAAAAGCAAGTATATCACTTCTAAACCAGCATGGGATGGAATTAAAATTGTCCAAAATACTTGAGCTATTACATATGGATACAAAATGCTTTAATATTGCGTAGATACAAAGATCAGAAAAAGAAAACATGAAAATAAGGAGGAAGAGTGCACGTTTACAAACTAAGAGTGTGAAAATCGCTGCCCTAAGATGAAATGGGAGATGGGGATTGAAGCTCTGATACCATGTAAAAGAAACCATTGAATCCTATAGAAGAAGTTGTTAGAGAACCTTGTAATAATGTATCTCAAGTCAAGCTAATATAAACATTTTTAACAATGGAATTTCATGAAAATGCTTGAAACCCTGTTGTTCTTATGTGCCTCTCATGTTACTAATCATGTTGCAATGCCTATTTTACAGGAACAAATAGAGGCTGAAGATAAGAAGAAAAAGGACCAGGAGAAGAAAGATGCAATCCAGACTCTCAAGAAAAGCGTTATAGTCTCGGCGGTGATCGTGGCTCTGGCAGGGGCAATTTTTGCTATAACCAAGAAATTGAGAGAGAAATGAACTCAGCAGCCAGACAATAGAAGCAATGCCAAATTTTGCATCCCCCTCCCCCATTTGCTTCTGTTGTTTTTAAGTTTTTCCTTCTCCTTTTGTAATGTCATGCATGCCCATATGGAAATACTGCTGCTGATGAATTTGAAGTAGATTTTGGTGAACAATGCCCTCTTCTCTGTCAACGATACATGTATGAATTCTGTAAGGAAACATGTAATCTAATACAATGTTCCTTTTCTTGCGTTTCTAAGATTGAATAAAATTCAGTTTCCTCTATTCTGGTTTGGGCCATAATCACAAGATTGGCACTAGTGTTATGCATTGGTAGCTAATAATCGTTGATTGGTGTGAATCTCGTATTAACTCTACTAATATTCTATTATTTTATTCCGAGAATAATTTTGTTCATCACTTTTAATTATGGGATAATAGTTTCACTGTTTAATTACACTATACAGATTCATAATGTTCCCTAAACCTAAACTTCATTAACAAAACAATTTTGTTCACAAACTTTAACCTATTCACATAAGACTCATCTTGTAGTATTTTATTAGTCAAACACTGATTTTTTTATATAATTACTTTTATAATTAATCACAGTTATTATTCTGGACTTGTTAAGGTTGAAGCTGAAAATGAAACTCTGAAACCAATCATTTTCCAGGGGAAAAGAAAGATGCCCAAAAATGTCTCTGATTTCTCTGAACCCTCCTCCATCTCCACCGCGCTCCCTCTACCTCAAACACAAGCCCCTGCACCCCTTTCCCACTCTCCCAAAACCTAAACATTCTCTGAAACCCTCCCTCCACAAATCCCATAATTCCACCAACGTCCCCTCTCTCCTTCCCGCCACCCCAAAACCCCAAAACGACCTCCCTTTTTCTCAGACTTTCCATTCTCTCACTTCTCTCAAACCCTACATTCTCTCCCAACACAAGCCAATCCTCTTAGGCTGGCTCTGCAGCCTCGTCTCTGTCTACTCTCTCTCCAAAACCGTACCCAAAATCGGCAAATTCTCCACCTTTATCGAAAATCTGGACCCCATCACATTGAAAAATGAGGGCTTGGCCGTGGGGGTATTGGTCCTCGCGAGGCTTGTTGCTGTGTATTGGCAGCAAGCGTTTCTCTGGGACGCGGCGTTGAACTCTGTGTATCGGGTTCGGGCTGCCGTGTTCGAGAAGGTTCTGGAGAGGGACTTAGAGTTCTTCGAAGGTTATGGCGGTGTTTTGAGCGGAGATATTGCTTATAGGATCACTGCTGAGGCCTCTGATATCGCTGACACTGTGTTTGCTCTTCTCAATGTGAGTAAAGTCTTCAAGTTTTGATTGATTGTGTTGCCAGAGCGACTGTTAGTGTGTTGATTGATTATGTTGTTTTGATTGGGTTTGTGAATGGCAGACCACTGTCCCCAGTGCTTTGCAGCTGTTAGCTATGGCTGCTCAGATGTTGGCTATCAGCCCTTTGCTATCTTTGATTTCAGCTGTGGTGAGGAAGTTATGCTTTATCTTTTCTGCACCTAAAGCTACTGATTATGCTCTTGGACTTGGTTGAGGGTGTGTCTTATTGTGTTTTGGTTTATCGGTAGGTGATTCCATGTATGGCTCTTATCATCATCAGACTTGGCGGTAAACTCCGTAAGATATCTAACAAGGCCCATCTTAGCATTGCTGCTCTCTCTGCTTATCTCAATGAGGTATATGTTATGTCTCAATTTACCTGCCCTCTCTGTTGTATATTTCCAATGAGTGCTCCACTCTGTGTCTCGCATTAACATTTTGCTGGACTTTCTTTGTCATTAGCTGGCTGATTGTGTTTATTTCTCATATGTTATCGTCCTGTAGGTCCTCCCAGCAATTCTTTTTGTGAAAGCAAACAATGCAGAATTGTGTGAGTATGCTAGGTTTAGGAAGCTTGCTCACGATGACCTCTCTGCACATTTGGAAAAGAAGAAAATGAAGGCGCTTATTCCTCAGATCGTACAGATTATATATTTTGGAGTGTTGTTTATGTTGTGTGCTGGTTCACTGGTGTTTTCTAGTAGTTCTTTCGACAGCGGTGGCATGGCTTCATTTGTAACAGCGTTGATTTTTCTGATTGAGCCAATTCAGGTAATATTCCGTGATATGAAGAACCTCTATCCTTCTTAACTTTGTTTGTGGGTTTTTGTCATATTTGATAGATTTTCTTAACATAGTTAGTGTATAACTGGAAGTTGCCTTTTTAGGTTTCTTAGTATTTCAGAGCATTATTTAATGACCTTGACCTCACCTTCTTGAAATTCAGTAGATACTAGTATACTACCAACTTACTCTGCTTTGTGCTATTTATGAGATGAAAATAGTTTCAGCAGTCTCTCAATAACTTATTCCAGTAGTTGTCTGAAGTGTATTTGCTAATCATTGTGTGTGTTATTATTATTGTCAGCTATTGAGGAGCTGTCTTAAGTTATCAATCTGAATGTAAAGAATCACGCAGGGTGTTGGAAAAGCATACAATGAGTTGAAGCAAGGAGAACCGGCTATTGAACGCTTGTTTGAACTTACTAGGTTCAAACCAATGGTAATTTTTTTTTTTCCCCTGAATAGAAGAAATCAATGCTAAATTATGGTATATTGGTCTCTGTATTTCAATCCTTAATGTGCACACACACACGCACGCGCGCGCACACACACACGCACGCGCGCGCACACACACACACACATATATTTATTTGTAAAATTTAGTTCTACATTATTTAATTTTGAGTTAATCTTTATGAAGTAAAAGGAGTTACTTAAAAGAGAGAATAGGATGGTTGCTAATAAATTTCTGAACTGAGGAAGCCAAATTTAGTTCTACATTATTTAGTTTTGAGGTCAGCATAGTGCCATTAATAATAATGCTCATTGGGTATAATTATACTAAGCATTCTTTTGTGCCCTTGACAAGATGCTTCATGCTACTTTATTATAACTCAATGTTGTGATCATTCAATGTATTTATTATTCATGTTGCTTTGGCATCTATCAATTTATTCTTGAACACAGATAAAGGAGAAACTGGATGCTGTTGATTTAGACCAAGTTACAGGAGAGGTCAAATTTTGTGATGTATCATTTAAATATGGGGACAATATGGCTTATGTTTTGAATGGATTGAATCTGCATATTAAAGCTGGAGAGACAGTTGCTGTTGTCGGGCCCTCTGGAGGAGGAAAGACAACCCTTGTAAAACTACTTCTTCGGCTTTATGATCCTTTATCTGGTGAGCTCTTCAATAAAGATATAGCTTTTTCCAAAACCAGGGAAACCACTATCCCACTCCCACCTCTTACCTCTAATGCCCAAGGGAATTCTGCAAAATTTCTCAACTCTTTGTTGTTCAATTTTGGAATATGAATTTTTTTTGTTGGGGCTGCTTATTGGATTTTCCATTTTTACAGGTTGTATACTTATTGATAACCACAACATCCAGAGCTTGAAGTTAACAAGCTTGAGGAGATGTGTTGGCCTGGTTTCCCAGGATATAGTGAGTGACGTATGATTATATCTTTTGGTATAAAATTTTACTACATGCGCTAAAACACAAGACCTTAACTCTACTTCCATACTCATATAAAGTTTGTCAGTTACCTCAGGTTGTTTGTGCTATTTGAATTTGGAGTTGTTTGATCTGCTCTATATGTGTTACATATACTATTGTTATGCACGAGATTGCAAAATGATAAGTTGGTAAGTTGAACTAGTATTGGACTGTATTTTGCACTCCAAAGACTACTTGAAGAAGTTATGAAGTTTAGGAGACTGTTCTTTTGTATAATAACATGGACGTATGGTTAAGACTTGAGAGTTTATTTTAAGGGTATGATGTGAACACCAGTTAACTAAAATGTCTGAAAGATGAGACTCATGACTCTGGAAATACAGTTTCTTTCTTCTTTATTTTTAATAAATCTTTTATAATATTTTATTTGTTGTCCAAATCATAATATTATGTTGGTAACTTTGTATGTATTAGACACTATTTTCAGGAACAGTTGCTGAAAATATTGGGTACAGGGATCTGTTGGCAAAAATTAACATGGAAATGGTAGAGGATGCAGCACGAACTGCAAATGCAGATGAATTTATCAGAAATCTCCCAGATGGATACAAAACCAACATAGGACCAAGAGGCTCAAGTTTGAGTGGAGGTCAGAAGCAAAGGTGAAGCATCCCTGATCCTAACATTGGTATTTAGCATGATTGTTAGGTCCGGCCTGGGAAAAGAAAAACTCATGTTGCACATGGTGATTTCCTACATGTTAAGTTTGCTAATCAACTTCTCTATTTGCTCTCCTCTAATACAGACTAGCCATTGCAAGGGCACTCTATCAGAATTCTTCTATATTGATTTTGGATGAAGCTACTTCTGCTTTAGATAGCAGGTCTGAGTTGTTAGTTAGACAAGCTGTCCAGCGCTTGATGGAAAATCACACGGTAAGGATGGAGCACGTCCTATCTGTTTGGTTCGCCCTCTGTTCCTGTCCCGTCTTACAACTTTCTAATTTTGTTAACTGTAGTACAATCTTTTATCTAGATCTTGAATGAATACATTTTAATGAATCAGATCTTGGCTTGGTGTGAAAAATAGCTTTTACATTTTTCACTTGCAAACTTATGTTGAGTGTCTAAATGAATCAGATATTGTGCTTATTAACAGGTCCTGGTGATTGCCCATCGGTTGGAAACGATTCTGATGGCTAAACGAGTGTTTCGTTTAGATGCTGGAAAACTTGAAGAGGTAACCCGCTCGAGTCTTTTGGGAGGTCAGCATATGGCATGGGGCTCGTCATTTGATTGCTATGGCAAACAGTAGCGGCATACATGTAGATAAATAGTGTGAATTTGTTTATTTTATCAAAATTGTACCAAAATAACCTAGATATGAAAAGTTACTATCATTACAACCTCCTCCCCCTTCACAACTGGTAGTAGCCATTTACTTGAGCTTGTAAGAGTAAGAGAAATTGGTCTTAATCCATACTACAAGGCAAGGAAAATTAAGAAACCAAAACATCAATTATATTAGTTTTAACACTGAACCAAATCAAAGACAGCGGTACCAGACTTCATACTAATACTGACAAGCAGCACATAAGATAAAATTTAGACAACCGACAACTCGCAAAAGGTGCATTACTCTCATTCAATAGAAATCCCAACATCCTAAGACTTTGATATTATAACATACACACAACATAACACAAATTCTGGAAAATATCAAACCAGATCTCTATTTCTTTCCTTGAAAACAATTTTTGCCTTCGAAATATTCTTGCTTTTCTTTATCTTCCTCCTAACATATTGCTTTGGCAAATGAATTATGACCATCTTCTCCAAATTCTGAGCATGCGCAAGCATATACATTGCAAACTCAACTCCATTAGATCCATGCGAAAGCTCTATCGTAACCTCCTTCAGCTGTTTAATGAAAGCAAGGTTTTGCATGCTCCAGTGTCCCATAACAAACCCAGATGCCTGGAAAAGCAAGAAGACATTGAAAATTTCCAACAAAAAAAAGTTAAGAACTACCAAAATATAGAGTCCAATTGCTTTAACAAGGTCTTGATTAATATGACAAAACTAAGCGTAAGAGAGAGACTGAGAAACAACATACACTTTTAAGTCTTAACTTACATTATTAGATTCGGGCTCCACTAAAGGCGGGCTAGACTTTATGTATAAGGTATACAAGTTATGCAGTCCAGAAAAAAGAAAGACCATTGCTGGTACTAGGTCATTAATAAAGCTCCTAATATGAACACGCAAATGGCGAATATTTTCAAATGGAGCCGGCATGGATCCATCCCTAAACAGAGCCTGCAATGTTATAAAGGCACACAACATCATGCTTCACAATTTACTTTTCAATTCTATTGAACAAAAACTTAAAAAAAGAAAAGAAAAGAAGAAGAGTTTTCATTCTAGCTCCTGCAACTTTTCTTAATGTAAAGGCAATGGCATCCATAATTTTTAAAACAATAATGAAATGTATGAAGGGTTCACTTTACCTTAATGGTCTCTTCATTTAGATTAAGAAAGTTAACCTCGGATGAAGTGTAAACATCATCAAATACATACTTATAGTCATCTGCTTCAGGATCCAGAAAAATCCCCACTTCTTTTAAACATCCAGGGTTTCCCAGACTTGGGTTACACACAAAATTCCCGAACCAATAAAACTTTTCCAGATTCGGGGCAAATATACTTAATGATTTATCATTAGGGGTAGCAAATTTCCAGTCTATGAATATTTCTTCAAGTTTCTCACCGGAGATGTTGAGGTGGCAGATGTCAATCAGCTTGTGACACTCAAGAGAAAATGATTCCAAAGACCAGCTTTCGATGGTGACATTTTTTGGCCCATAAACTTGGTGAAGGTTTAACTCCTTAATGACTTTGCAAGAACACGAGATCCATTTGAAGAACCCCTCATCTACTATATTAACCTTGCTCAAGTCCAAGTACTGGAGATTAGAGAAAAAAGTGGAGGGCACTTCAATCCTACACTTCATGTCCAACGATAGATGCACCAAAGATTCACAAGGAAAGACACAAGATGGAAATGCCATGTCCTCAAACATAGAGATCTCAAGATCAAGAACTTGCACTTTACACCTTACTGCATTGTGGATCCATGTCATGATTCTATAATACTCATCACAGAAGCATTGCGTAGCCTCATCAGCAGGTAATCGATGGCGAGCCCAACAAACACTAAACTTCATTATCTTATTATCCCCACGGTGAACCAAATACCTATCCAAACAGTTCAACAATTTCAGCCTTTTACCACACGTCAATGTATTTGCCTTGGGAAATTCATCAAAATGCAATACTGGAGACAACAGGTAGAGTTGTCTACATCTTTTAGACACACAGCCGAAACGAGTGAGGTCTTTTATAGAAAGGCGGCAAAGAATGCGAAGGGCAACTTCGTCGGGAAGATGACTAAATATGTCTACCCTTCTACTCTTAGCATGCATTCGTGCTTGACCTGGCCTACTTGCAGTTGCCATTAGCTTGCTCTTGGGTTCGATCGGGAGTCTTTTTTGCTTTTGTAAGAAATGTTGGTTTCAGTCTAGGTATAAGGGAAATTGTAGAGTTACCGGATTGAGTACTAAATCATCAATTATATTTATATTTAATTTTGTATTTATATACATCTATACACTAACCAAAAGAAATTAAGAAATGAACCCAAATAAACTCAGAGGAGTAGCCTTGATAGGGGCACATACCATTCATGTATAGACACCAGAAAATTCGAATGCATCTTCCTTGGTCCAGACTATGGGAAGGTGATGGATTGCCAAGTCCATTCAGACAGAGCTGAAAACCCTAATTTTGATCATTTGGGGCTGTGGACAATAACTGGGGTTTGGGTATTTTAGGCTTTCTGATGTGGGTTTAGTGTAAGAAATAGTAAAAATTCATACTTTTGTAACCCCAAAATTTGGAAATTTGAAATTTGAAATTTAAAATTTAAAATTCTTATCGAAAATCTGTCTGAGCGTTGTTTGTTTTAGGAAGGCTCTTGACTACCTTTAGAGTAAACTTTCAGTGAGAGTGTGACATCACGTGATGTTACCAACTCATGTTATAACACATGTGTGCTTGTATAAACTCATCACCCAACCATGTTTCGACTCGCAGATTATAGTAAGAGCATCTACAACAACTGGAATGCTAAAATGGACGAGCCACATTAGCAAAACTTTCTCTTACAGACTTGTCAAATTTAGTCACCAAAGCTGCAACCCCTTTCCCTCTCTTTAAAATTGACAATTTAACCTTGCCTCTTCAAAACATTTATTTTATCGTGGAAGAACAAAACCTACATTAAAAATGCTAAAAACATGAACTTTTTCTTTTAAAATAATAAATACATAGACTTTCTTCACCTGTTTTCGAAGAAACCTACATTGAAAATACTAAAATAACAAACACTACATTAATTGAATTCAAGAGTATGCTTGGGCACAAATTATTAATGTAGCAAATAAACCTTTTCAAATTGTCCAATAGGTCAACCAACTTCAATTTGAAGAGTTTGATTTGCTACTACTGTTGGAGGTGCTCTAAGATTTTGGCGGTGTCTCAGTTTCACACAAAATTTCGCATACTTCTTATGTTACTCTTGGTAACAACCCTCCCCAAAATTTTGCCCTTGAGATTCTCAAAACATAGTTTATTTGGGTCTAATCGAGTGGATTTTTGTTATATTTGAGAGTATTTATTAAAACTCAAGAAGTTATTTGGCTTTGATTGTTAATAGACGTTTAATTGGATTTATGGGTGGAATGATCCTTTGATTAACTTTAGACCACTGGTGACAAACACATGGTTTATGTCATTTTGAATAGACAGCCTATGTAGGACTTCGCAGGGGACATCTTACTCACAATAAGGGATTCTATTCTAGCTAGGAGCACACAAATCTGTATCTTCGTCAAAGACAGCGGTGGAATTGGAAGAAAATAGCAAGACAAATACATATGTGTATTTAGAAGCCCAATAGTGATTTGATTTCTCTCCTCATTTAGCTCTTGGAAGAAAATTTCATGCCGAAACTCCCTTTACCCAAAAAGCGAAAAATCCCAACATCCCCAACCCACGCTCCCGACAACTCTCCCTTGTCGACTGCCCCCTCTTTCCTCTCTATCTCTCTCTTCGATCTCAATCACTAGATCACCATGGGTGGCTGAAGACCCTGAGGTCTCTAATCACCCACCCGGTGTTGGAGTTAGGAGAGAGATGGGGAAGGGGGTGGCCGGCAAAAAAAGAGTCACCTTCAACGTGGGTGAATTGGGGGAGGGCCAGTTGTCAGGCTGGGTGAGTTAGGGTAGGGTGTTTTTCTTTTTCACATTTTTTTCTTAATTTATTTTATTTTGATGGGGCTTAAAATCAGCACTACGGAGGAAACAAATTTGAGGGATTTTTTTTTCTTCTCTGGAAATTGGGGGTGACAATAGAATTCCGGTTAATGATATGCCAACTACATGAGCTTTTCAGACTAGTACAAATGAAAAACAAGGGTGCTGCTAAACGAACCTTAAAATTAATTGAGTACACCATACTACCAAACTATTTATTGAATTACTAATTTACCCTAATATAAAAAGACCAAAAAGGATATACTGAATTGTGAAACAAATAAAATTTTAATAAGTAAACCTTATTCACTATATTCAACCCTTATCAGACATAGAAAAGTCTTTGTATTGCTTGGTGCTCACAAATCACGCAATGAGTACTAGTTTAGGATTAGTATTACGAAATTATATGAAACCCAAAATCTGAAAAGATAGCACAAATTCATGTAAAAAGAGAAATCTGGTTTAGGATTGGTATTAGAGTGTTGTGCTAGGGCTATTTTTGGTAGTTAAATAGGGTGTACTTAGTTAATTTTACATTTTAATTAAAATATTAGGGTTAACTTAGATTATAAGGTGTACTCAGTTAATTTTAGGGTTCGTTTAGCAGCACTCAAAAACAATACGCAGTGTTGGAAATGCAAAACACCACTTGGTTTTGGAAAAAAAAAAAAAAAACGAAACTCGCAACACATCAAGCATTCAGAAGCGTCAATACACTTTACGACAACTACTACGCGTTCAGTTAAAGCTAAATACAGTACAGAATTACACCAAGAAAACAAACTAAGGATAGCCATAGTCATCAAAGTTCAGAGACCAAATCGAGTCAAGAGATCTCTGCAGCATTCGGGAAAACAACCAAAACGCGCGAGGCCCATGCTTTCTTGTCCCTCTTTCTTGATCTTCTTCAAAGACAACTATGGCATTGGGAGCTTTCTTGCTTTCATTTAACTTCCCTATAGCATTAGATTGCTCAGGTGAATGCACAATCGCCATTTTCTCCAAGTTCTGAGCATGCTCGAGGATATACCTTGCTAACTCGATTCCATTAGACCCATTGGAAAGCTCAATGTTTACCAGCCTCAGTTTCTTAATAAAAGCAAGGTTTTGCGATTTCCAGAATTCCGCGTCAAACCCGGATGACTGGAAAGGCAACAAGGAATCAAGCAGATCAGCTGAAAAATTGATGAATGTTTAAGAAAGAACAGATGGAAAAATGCACTAAGAAGAGATAGGACTTTTTACTTACTCTAGCTTCAGGGTGGAAGGTGATTTGGTCAGATTTTAGATACAAAGTATTCAAACTTGGCATTCCTCGAAAAAAACAGACCATTGCAGGGACCAGAAAATCAAACAAGCCCTCCATGTGCATTTGTAAATAATGAATCCGAGCACAAAAGAGTGTTGGTATAGGACCTTCCTTTAATAGAGCCTGCGATGTTAAAAGGCAAACCCAAAATAGAAAAAGATGAAGAGAACCCAAAAATCTTCCAAGAATAGTAATCAAAACAACCAAAATCAAGTTGAACTCATTAATTGGTCAAAAATAGATACGAAACATATAAAATGCAGTTAATCCTGCTGTGAAACAAGCTATTATACAACCAACTATCATTAAGAATTTCATCTTTGGACAAAAAACAAGCAAGATGTGGAATAATAAAAAAAACGCATACCATGTATGTAATGTTGGCGTGACTTGTGGACTATTGACTTACTTTCCTTTCACACCAAGAATTTATATTATAATTGTAATTGATTTACTTTAATTCCTGATTTCCTAGTGTAAATAGAAATATGAATTTATTATTTACTTGCTCATTAAAGTTTTATTGTATTATAAATATGACATCCTTCAAGGATAAGAATACATAGAAAAATCCCACAAACAAATATTCTCATATTAGGTTTTATATTTTAGCATGGTATCAGAACAAGAGTAATGCTACACTTACTATATTTTTATCCCACATTTCTATAATACAGGATGTGGCATGTCCATATTATATGCCACATCAATTAAATCAATGACGTGTATTTTAATTAAGGCAATTAGAAAAACAAATACTGGAATAAATTATAAAAGAAAAAAAAATATTAAAGAATTTTAATTGATGTGTCTGTCCACCTCAACTGCCACATAAGATGGTATAAAGATGTGATATACAAATGTGGTAAGAGTAGCATTATTCATCACAAATTGCAAATAAAATTCTTTTTCCAAAAATAGAAAATAATTCATGAGCTTGAAAGTAGCGTCTCTTTAATTACCTTGGTGATCTCTTTGTGTAGAATAAGAACTTTAACCTCAGGCATGCTGCAGAGAATCTCATATATGATGTCGAACTCTTTTCCAGACTTAACCTTCAAAGAAAGCTCAGCCTTCTCTAAACACGTTAATTTCCCCACATTTTGGTGAGAAAACAAACTCCCCGACCAAATCAAAGATTTAAGATTTGGAGCGAAAAGATTTAACGACGATTTCCTGTCAAGAAAAATATTTCCCCAATAGATATGTAAGCTTTCAAGTTTCTCTCCTGAGATGTTGAGATTGCAGCCAGCACTCAAACCGGGACACCGAAAAACAAATGATTCCAGAGAAGAGCTTTCGATGGTGATATTTTGTACCCCATAAATATCATGAAGACGCAATTCCTTTATGCACTTGCAGCAACATGAAATCCATGTGAAAAACTCCTCGTCTACTATACAAACTTCTCTCAAATTCAGGCTTTTTAGATTAGATGACGAATTGAGGGGCGGTGCTTTAAGAACACACTTCATGTTCACTGATAAAGACCTCAAAGAATCACAAAGAAACATGAAGGACGATAATGCTAATGGTGTCTCTTGATGTACACAGATGTCAAGATCAAGCTCTTCAACTTCGCACCTTACTGCATCGTAGACCCACGTCATGATCCGAAAGCTCTCATCACAAGAGCAGTCCTCCACGTAGCGGTTATGTGGAACCCAATGGATGTGGAAGCGTTTTAACTTATCGTTCTGGCGATGAGCTAACAACCTATCCAAAGAATTCATCACCTCTAACCTCTTGCTACACGGGGATTTCTTCATGTCGGGAAATTCATTGAAATTGAAACTCAAAGTTGGAGTTGACAGGTGAAATTGTCTGCATCTTTTGGACGCACAGCCCACTCGTACGATGTCTTTTAGATCAACGAAGGAAAAAATGTGGTGGGCGATAGGGTCTGGAAGATTACTCAATCTATCTATCATTATACAATCAGCATGCACTCCTTGACCTTGACGACTTACAGTGGCCATTAACTTAGGTTTGTGTTCCATGATAGCAACTACGGTGTTTTTGCCTCTGTGAGAGATTGGAGTTGGTTTCAATTTATAGCACTAGCCTAGAAGGAAAGAGGAATCAAATGCTACAACAATTATCATTTATTACACACTAAACCAAAATAAAGAAAAGTAGTAACTTTTGATACTAGTACTTACCACCATTCATGTACATCTTTACTCTAGTTAGTATGAGGATATGCGAGCCAATCTAGTTGGATCGCTCCCATCTTCCTCAGTCCTGCAAATTTTGGATCGAATTTGATGAATTCGAAGAAGGAAACAAAGAACCCTAATTTTGTTAATTCAGATATCTTGTATAATGTGGGAGAGAATCGTACTTGCAACTGGTTTATGCTATGTATTGCCACTTGGTTTAGTGAGTGGTTTTTGTTGTTCCAAGTACTACTTTCTCGAAGTGTGGAGAGAAATGTACTTGAAACCAGTTTATCACACCCCTTTCTCTCTCATCACTTGTATTGGTACATGGTTTTAGTGCGTGGTTTTTGCTGTTTCTTGAGCTGTTTTCTCGAAATGAGTTTATCTCTCACCCCTCGCTCATCATGTTTATTGGTACCTGGTTTTATTGCGTGGTTCTTTTTGTTTCCTTTTCAGTTTTCTGGAAGTGTGTGAGAGTGAAACGCACCTGCAACTCATTTATGTCACCCTTCTCATCAGGTGTATTGTTGGTTTCAGTGTAGTTCTTGTTGTTTCTTGTACTATTTTCTCGAAATGTGAAAGTCAAACATACCTGCAACTTTCTCCCTCTCTCTCATCACGTGTATCGACACTTTTAGTCTGTGATCCTTGTTGTTTCCTTTATTGTTTTCTCGAAATGTGGGAGTGAAACGTACATGCAACTCATTTATGTCACCCATCTCATCAGGTGTATTGACACTTGGTTTCAGTGTAATTCTTGTTGTTTCTTTTACTGTTTTCTCGAAATGTGAAAGTTAAACATACCTGCAACTTTCTCCCTCTCTCTCATCACGTGTATTGGCACTTGGTTTTAGTGTGTGGTCCTTGTTCTTTCCATTACTATTTTCTCGAAATGTGGGAGTGAAACGTACATATATACGACTCATTTGTGTCACCCCTCTATCTCATCACGTGTATTGACACTTGATTTTAGTGTATGGTTCTTGTCGTTTCCTTATTGTTTTCTCAAAGTATGGGAGTGAAACATTTCTCAAAGTATGGGAGTGAAACATACCTGCAACTCATTTATGTCATCCCTCTCTCTCATTACGTATATTGGCACTTGGTTTCAGTGTATAATTTTTGTTGTTTCTTGAACCGTTTTCTCAAAATGTGAAAGTAAAACGTACTTTATAACTTTCTCTCTCTATCTCTCTCAACACTTGCATTGGCACTTCATTTGATTTCAATGTAGCTCTTGTTGTTTCCTATTATGTTTTCTCAAAGTGTGTCAAAAGATCCTTCGTGTGAAATTCTTATTTTACAGCTACAAAAAATGTGCATCAAAACAAAACTATTGAAAATGTGACAACACAAAGCTTATCAATTCAGACAAATAGTTTCGACTTTGACTAAGAGTACTCGATTTGTTAAACTAATAATTGAGACATCAAAATTGATGTGGGCGAGCATCTTGATAATGTATATAACATATAGAAAGTTTCTTCTTTTTTATTCATCGTATTGGCACTTGGGTTTAGTGTGTAGTCCTTTGACGTTTACTTCTATTGAAGTTCATATTGTCGGAAAATGCATGTGACACCACCAACTCACCAATCCTATTCAGACCAAAAGTTAGTTGGTTCAATTTTCTTCCTATTAGCCGAAGATTTGAATCTTGCATACATTTACTAATTTTTTTGTATTAATATGTAACAAATATTTATATGCTAAAGTTTGCCCATTTTTTTATGCTTTAAAATCTATGAATAACAATACAAATCTCCAATATCCCATATTAAACCCAGAACACTGCAGGAAAGGCAACAATCAACAAGCAAATCAGTTGAAATTTCTGCACCCAAAAAAAAACTAATCATGAAAGAGAGGGGGAAAGAAATAGGCAACACTTTCACTTACATCAGTTTTAGGTTCAAAGAATTCTGGGTCAGACATTATTTCCAAAGTACTCAAATTACACATACATTCCTTGAAAAGTGGAGATCACGAAAGCTTCCAACATGAATAGACAAATAACAAACATTCTCTAATAGCAGTGGCATGAAATCTCGATAGAAGACAGCCTACAAGTTATAAACACAAACATAAGGGAACCGAAAAACAAGAATTACGAACATTAATTAAGAAAAGAACTACCTTTAATATATTTGAGAAAATAAGTCGATGAAATAGTCATTACTAACTAAAAGTTGAAACAATCATGGTTTTTGAAGTACTATTACAAAGTTACAAGGAACATCAACATGAAATTTCATTCTAGCCAGAATAAAAAGAACATCAACATCAAAATTGAAAACACAAAAACCATTGAATAAAAAGAACATCTTGAAGAGTAGTGTCTAGTTACCATGGTGGTCTCTCTGTTTAGAACAAGAGTTTATACTGCAGAGAACCTCAGACAATATTTTAAAGCAACGGCGATTAGATTCCAGAAGAAACTCGGCTTTTTCTATAGACGTACATTTCCCCAAACTTTGGCCAATCCATACATCATCCCCTGACAATTTCAAATACTTAAGATTTGGAGCAAAAATGTTGACCAAATTCTTGACACAGTTATGAAGATCCAAATGAACAAGTATGTCTTCAAGTTTTTCAGCTGAGATGCTAAGGATAAGGTTAATATACACAGGGGAATCAAGCACAAAACTAAAAGATTTCAAAGAGGAGCTTTCAATGGTGATCTGATTTATTCCAAAAATATCTTCAAGATGTAACTCCTTGATGCACTTACATGAACATGAGATCCATTTGAAAAACCCCTCATCTTCTATGAAAACACCATCCAACTTCAAGTATTTCAGTCAATCGCAGTGTTTGAAAACTCGGCCTAGGCGGGCTCTAGGCGGTCGCTAGGCGGTTGCTAGGCGGTAGCTAGGCAGCTAGGCAGTGGCTAGGCGGGCTCTAGGCGGCTAGGCAGTCGCTAGGCGGGCTCTAGGCTGCTAGGCAGTCGCTAGGCAGGCTCTAGGAGGCTAGGCAGTCGCTAGGCGGGCTCTAGGCAGCTAGGGGGTCGCTAGGCGGGCTCTAGGCGGCAGCTAGGCGGCTAGGCTGGAGCTAGGCGGCTAGGTGGTTGCTAGGCGGCTAGGCGGGCGCTAGGCGGTTAGGCAGTAGCTAGGCCGGAGCTAGGCGGCTGGGCGGGCGCCTAGGCGGGTTGGGTCTTTTTCCGGTGCCGAACCCGGAGGACGAAGCAGTGACTGCGAGAATCCACCAGTGGCTATTATATGCCAGCTTACTTTTTCGAGAATCCGCAAACCCTGGCAAAGCCGAAATTACTCCCTCTAATGTGCTTGAACTCGATGGTGACCCTCTGGCTGAGTTGTTTACGGGAATTTCCAGTGTCGGGTATCTTTGTCTTCCAGCTACGTGTTTGCATTTGGATAAGTTACTGCCTGGAATCTCTAAAAATTTGACCCAGTTGGAGCTACTAATAAATTATTTCTTTTTATGGGAATTGTTCGTAAAGTATCTCTACAGCTCACCTAATCTACAATCACTTGTCCTAGACCTTCATAGTACACGGGGGGAAGCATACAAACCCTTCCATATCCACCACCTCCTTGTTTGTCTTCACACATTAAAACTCTCTCTTTAAAAGGGTTCCAAGGAAAACCTGATGAGATGGAGGTGACAAAGTAATTGTTGAAGTTCGGCTTGGTTTTGATAAAAATGACTATTTCTACTGTGAGTTCTTATGGTCTCGTCACTCTTCGACGCCCGAAAGAAGAGATGTACAAGGAAATTTCAAGGTTTCAATGTGGTTCAAGTAGTTGTCATGTTGAGGTTATATGAGATGCAGGTTTGGATTCAAATCAAAGGAGTTCAAGGATTTCTCAAAGTCGTAAAAGCATCATCAATCTTTCAATTTGAAGTTTGTTATATTATTTCTCAGTTTGCGATGGCGTGTGTCAATTTCGTTTGTTCTTGACTTGTTTATAGGTTCCTTGTGTGCCAACTAGTGCAAGGAAAGACTTGTCATTTCTTGTTACTGTACGTAGAATTTTCGGGCAATCAAAACAGCCGAACAGGCTAGAAAGAAAAAGCAGCTACTGAAAAAATAAAAAACTATACGACTCTTGTTTTCAACAGAATGAATTTTGCATGCTAACGCTGGAGACTGAAGTGACCGAACTTGCTCTGGTGGGGGGAGGGTTAATGAACAATCATAATTTTCTTCAAGTTTTGAGCGTGCTCAAGTTGGTTCGATTGCCGGGACTTACATATCAAACAACTTCACTCACATCTTTCGTGAAACATACTTCTTTTGAAAGCAAACCGTACACTTTGATTCAAACAATACATCGGACTGCATAGGGAAGATTGTTGATCTGGTTTAGCTCTCTGGAAAAGTGGGGAGACAAGACAACCCTTGATGATCCTCCATCTGGTGAGCATGTTTAAATTATGATTATATATCTCATTCTTGATCCTCCAAAATGACAACTTTGAAACTGGAAGTCATCATGCTTTTCCTTATCTTCCTTACAGCTTTCGACTGATGAGGCTTCTCAGCTTTCTTCAAATTCTGAGCACGCTCGAGGACATACTTCGCAAACTGAATTCCATTGGACAGCTCTATGTCTATGGTTACCTCCTTAAGTTGATCAATAAAAGGAATGTTTTGCAATCTCCAATATCCCATATTTAAACCACAAGACAGCAGGTAAAGGCAACAATCAACAAGTAGAAACCCATGTCATGGTTTTTGAATCACTTAATCTGCAAAAGTACTATTACAAAGTTACATACTGACAATTCTAAATCAAACAAGAAACATAAACATGAAATTTCATTCTAGCTAGTGTGACTAATATTAATAATATATATATAAACCTAATCTTATTGCCATCAGTTTGCTGAAATTATACATACAAATTAACTTACCCTTATTGCCATGCTGGGAAAGAATATAAACTAAACAAGACCAAATTGAAAAAACTATTACATTAAAAAAAATATTGAATATTAGTGTCCAGTTACCATGGTAGTCTCTTTGTTTAGAACAAGAGCTTCAACCCTGTTTATACTGCAGAGAACTTCAGACAAGATTTTAATGTCATCCACTTCAGGCATCAGGAAAAGTTCAGCTTTTTCTAAACACATAAATTTCCCAAAAATTCGAGTCGATAAGTATGTCTTCAAGTTTTTCACCTGAGATGCTAAGGATGAGGCCACAAGACATAGTGCTATGCACAAAACTAAAAGATTTCAAAGAGGAGCTTTCAATGGTGACCTGTTTTATTCAAAAAACTCGTTCAAGATGTAATTCCATGATGCACTTACGTGAACATGAGATCTGTTTGAAAAACCCCTAATCATCTTCTATACGCATATATCTCAGCTTCAAGTATTCAAGATTAGAGGAAGAAACAAGGGAGGGTGCTTTAAGAATCTGACAGCGATACGGACCTCAAAGATCCACAAAGAAAGACAGACGACGGTAACAAATAAAGTCTCCCTACTGCTTCGACATTAACCTCAAGAACTTCAACTTTACAGCTCACAGCATTGTGGATCCGCGTAATAAATCGAATAAGAACCTATCCAAAGAACTCATTAACTTTAACAACTTTTCGCAGGTTAACAAATTTGCATAATACTCAACAAAATTCAGTGAGGGAGTTGACAGATAAAGCTCTCTGCATCTTTTGGAGACAGCTGAAACAAGTGAGGTATTTTATAACAAGGAAGGCAAGAATGTAATGAGCAACTTCGTCTGAAAGGTTGCTGATTCTGTCTATCATTTTCCAGAAGATTAATTACTTCAATTTTTTGAAATTTGGGAAGTCAATCAAGTTCTAGTCATATTGTAATGTTTCAAGATAAAATTGCCTAAACTAGAACAGACCAAAACAGAGTTTGGTGCCTACATTACATGTCAAATACATATATTTCAACATTGCAACACAAAATGCCTAAAAATTGCTGTTGTTGAGCTCAATGCAGGAGGAGAGATGCCCTTGTAAAGCTACATTATCTTAGTCTTTGCTTTTTGTTTCCTCTTTGTTGATCTTCCTGAAAGACTACTGTGGCACTAGAAATCCTCTTGCTTTTATTTAACTTCCTTATAACACTACATTGCTGGGGCGAATGCACAATCACCATTTTCTTCAAGTTTTGGGCATACTCAAGCATATACGCTGCTAACTCGATTCCGTTAGACCCATTCGACAGCTCTATGGTTACCTCCTTAAGATGAGGAATAAACGCAAGGTTTTGCAATCTCCAATATCCCATATTATAACCAGAACACTGCAGGAAAAGGTAGCAATCAACAAGCAAAATCAATTGAAACTTCCGAACAAAAAGTAGTAGTAATTTACCAAACATAAAGGCAGGAAAACTACATACCATGAAAGAGAGGAAGAAAGAAATACGCAACACTTTAACTTACATCAGTTTTAAGGTCAAGGAACTGTGGGTCAGACTTTATTTCCAAAGTTCTCAAATTACACGTTCCTCCAAACATAGAGACCATTTCTGGGACTAGGATATCAAGAAAGCTTCCAATATGAACAGACAAATAACAAACATTCTTCAGTAGCCCTGGTACGAAAACTCCATTTAACAAAGCCTACAAGTTATAAAGACAACATCAGCGATCCGAAAGACGAGAACTAATTAAGAAAAAAACTAAATGCAACACTTAAGACAATTAAGTAGGAGCCCATATCATGGTTTTTGAATTACTCAATCTGTAAAAGTACTATTACAAAGTTGCACGTTGACAATTCTAAACCAAACAAGAAACAGAAACATGAAACTTCATTCTAGCTAGTGTGATAACGAAAAAAATATTAACCGAATCTTATTGCCATAAGTTTTCTGACATTAAATTAACTTACCCTTATTGCCATGCTCAGAAAGAATATAATCTAAACAATACCAATATGAAAAAAAAATATCTGGAAGAATAGTGTCTAGTTACCATGGTGGTCTCTTTGTTTAGAACAAGAGCTTCAACCCTGTTTATAGTTATACTGCGCAGAACCTCAGACAAGATTTTAACGTCATCCGCTTGAGGCTTTAAAAAACACCTGAGCTTTTTCTAAACACATAAATTCCCCCAATTTTTTTCGAAGCACTACATTCCCCGACCATTTCAAATATTTAAGATTTGGAGCAAAAATATTTAAGAAATTCTCGAAAGTGGATCCAAATTCTCAGTCAATAAGTACGTCTTCAAGTTTTTCACCTGAGATGCTAAGGAGGAGGTAGGGAAACAGATCGGAATCAGTGTGATGCACAAAACTAAACGATTTTTCAGCTGAGATGCTAAGGATAAGGTCAATATACACAGGGGAATCAAGCACAAAACTAAAAGATTTCAAAGAGGAGCTTTCAATGGTGATCTGATTTATTCCAAAAATATCTTCAAGATGTAACTCCTTGATGCATTTACATGAACATGAGATCCATTTGAAAAACCCCTCATCTTCTATGAAAACATCATCCAACTTCAAGTATTTCAGTCAATCGCAGTGTTTGAAAACTCGGCCTAGGCGGGCGCTAGGCGGCTAGGCGGTCGCTAGACGGGCGCTAGGCGGCTGCTAGGCGGTAGCTAGGCGGGCGCTGGGCGGCTAGGCGGTAGCTAGGCGGGCGCTGGGCGGCTAGGCGGTAGCTAGGAGGGCGCTGGGCGGCTAGGCGGTCGCTAGGCGGCTAGGCGGTAGCTAGGCGGTTGCTAGGCGGCTAGGCGGTCGCTAGGCGGTTGCTAGGTGGCTAGGCCGGAGCTAGGCGGCTGGGCGGGCGCCTAGGCGGGTTGGGTCTTTTTCCGGTGCCGAACCCAGAGGACGAAGCAGCGACTGCAAGTGCAAGTTCCGTCCTCTGCGAGTGCAAGCTTTTGGAATATATTTAAAGAGTATAGCCGTTTGGCTATACCTTTAAAAATTCGAATGTATTTAGATAATATAGCCGAACGGCTATACGTTTAAAATATTCGAATATATTTGATTGCGTATAGCCGAGCGGCTATACCCTTTAAATATACAATTTTGTCATATTAATTTAGGGTTTAGGGCTAAAATACAAAAAACATGAGAAGAAAGCTCCAACTGCACATCATATCTCATTGAAAAATCAACAAATTACTGTCCAACTTCTTAAATTACCCTGATAAGAAGATGAACTAAGTATATGTACAATGCTGGAGGATGGTGATGGCTCCCTTTAGAAGGTATAAGGTAGTTATTTGTTAATAAGTTATAAAATATGGAATGCAATGTTTTTCACCATATAAAATCAGATTTACCTCGATACAGTCATATCGATGGATAATGCCAAGTATATTAAGCAGCTGCCTTTTTGGTACTCGTGTATTTGCTTTGTCGGCACATCATACATTGCATCTAAACTAACCTGCAGTTGAAAGTGATAAATTTCAGTGTAATCTATTAGACATACCTTCAAGACAAAAGAGAAAAGATGAACATGATAGAAGTTCTAAGAACTTGTGACCAAACCTTCACACCACTCGTTGCTTCAATGTACTCAGCGAGCCTCATTTTGTTAACCTTCTTAACCTACAACATGAGCATATATACAACAGATTTTAATAATAATTATAATACAAAAGAAGCCAAAAGCTTAATATATTTTTGGTTCCTAAGCAGATATCAAGCCTAGTGAGTACCATCATCCATTCTTGTTGAAGGTCAGGATCTGCTGCATATGCTCGCAAGGCAGTTGCAAGCAATGTCCCACGCTTTATTCCAACCCAAATGCTCTTCATCAACAAGCACTCTCATGACATCAGCTATTTTTCAGAGATGGGTGAGTATGAGCTGCAGAGCACCCTAATAAAGACAGCGAAAAATGAGTCGAGGAAAAAAGGAAAAACAGAAAAGCAAACCTGAATGACTAGCTATCAGAGGAAAGTAATAAATATAAGTTCATTGTAGCTAAAACAAGCTGCCAGATTGGGTAATATCATTGTAGCTAAAACAAGCTTCCAGTGAACCTCTATCCAAGAGCAGAAAGACATTGATTTCATCACTATCTATCTTCCATTTGATGCAGCACAAGGTCATGAAGTAACAAGGAGTTGATCATGAGAAAGAGAAATATATAAGTTTAGAGGCATCATCTATAATAAGGTAACAAATCTTTAAGCAACAATAAACTTATTTTTATAAGTAACATTATATACAGTGGTTTTGATGAAGTCTTACCTCCTCAGCAGTCTTCTGCTTGTGAATGTGGTCGTTCTCAAACAAAATTATTAATGATTCAGGATCCAGGGAACGGTGGTACACAAAGCATCAACCAGTTTCTGAAGCTTTGTTTCTTTTGATCCTTAAAAAAACTTCCCTTTCATCCTACAAGTGGAAACATAAAAATCACAAGACTAGAAATTGCAAGAAAAAGCATGATGCTAGATTTGCCCAAGAGCTTTGACATTATTAAGGGAATTGCTCGGGGGCTCCTCTATCTTCATCATGTAGGTCGTTCAAGTGTGCGGCGTAACCCGGCAGATAGGCCGAGCATAACAGCTGCAGTTGTAATGCTGAGTGGTGAAGGATCATTGTCTCAACCTCAAAAACCTGTTGTTTTTTATAGTGAAAGGGATCTCAAAGAACTAGAAGTCGATCCTTCTTTTAAAGCATTTTCAGCTGATGAAGTCACAGTCCTTTTACACTAATGGAGGCTCGATAAACTATATTTCATGTTGGTGTGTTAATCTGGTGCTTTTTAAGTCAGTTTGAAAAGTTAAATATAATTAAGAGATTCCCAACTCATGCGTTAGCAAATGCACCCTCTAATTTTTTTTATATTTGTTTTCTTTGGAGTTGAGGTGGAGTTCACACCACAGAAACACAGATGTTGATACAAGAACTAATATAAAAGCTTAAATGAATTAGATTTTTCACTTGAGGTGGTGTAATATTTCAAAAAAAAAATTCCTGTTCTTTGGTGGGTTGGTTTTGTGTTCCTATGCAAGAGGAGGAGGAGACAAATCTTTCATTTTTTTTTTCTCTCAGCAAATGTCAATATCTATAACAGAAATGCAATATCCAAAGAATGAAAAGCAGTCCAACCAAGAAGAACCATCCATGGATGAATATTGAATGCATAAAGATATATCAAGTTTCAAGCAAGAAGAACCAAACCAATCAATCTATTGCTTAACCAAACCAGAAATAAATAGTCAGAATTTGAGATTGGGGCCTAAAAACTGAACCTAGTTATTGGCAAGACCATAGAAACTCCATGATAGGATAGCTTCATCATTTCCTTCCACTGAAGACAGACACCAAGTCAGCAAATTTTGTATTTTTTTCTTCTACGCCATGTCGTCAATGCGAAGGGAGAAGAGAATAAGGCGGAGTTGGCAGACGGGAGGAATTGTCATCATTGTCGTTGGTGTGGTAAGGTGAACATGTCATTTGGGAGAGAGACGAGAGAGGAGAATAAGGCGGGAAACAGGGAGAGGAATGAAATTAGATGAATTAAGAGTCTCATGATCTCTTCTTCTATTGAACTGACTTGAGCTTCACTGCTTCGGCTTTCCAATCTCAATCTCAAGCTCAAGTTTGCAGCCAAATTTTTTCAATTTCGAGTTTCAGACTTTCAATCAATCGCAGCATTCGGAAAATCGGCCAAGGCGGGAGCTAGGCGGATGGGCGGGCCTCCTAGGTGGGTTGGGTCTTTTTTCGGTGCCGAGCCTGGAGGACGAAGCTTAGAAATCGAAGCTTGAGTTGATAGAGAGGTGAAATGGCTGTGACTGCCAGCCGTCCTCTGCGAGGTGCAAGCTTCGTGTTCGTTTCGAATCGGCTATACTCTTAAAATATTCGAATATATTAATATTTAAATAGTATAGCCGAACGGCTATACGATTAAAATATTTGAATGTATTTATAGAGTACAGCCGTGCGGCTATACCTTTAAATATACAATTTTGTCATATAATTTTAGGGTTTAGGGCTAAAATACCACTTTAGCCCATTGGGCTATAGTTATTTCTTCAATTATTTTATTTATACAAGATGAGAATTTAAATTCTTTCCATACCTTCCATTCAAATCTATAAAATGTTGCTACTGGGGTGTGGATGAGGGTGAGGCTGAGGCTGAGGGTGAGCTAGCCATCATAAGGGAATCTGCGTGGTTCAATTCCCTAAGTCTTCTCCGCGTAGTCTCGGATTGTTCTGTAGCTGCTAAATCTCCACTTATTTGGATCCGCAAATGCTTTATCAGCAGCAGCCTGTAGTCATACAGATTCAAATCCCACGCACCATAGTAAGTTATACAACACCAAACTCAAAATGCATATGTATGATTTGGGTTGGGACTGCCTAGTAAACAGAAATAATTACCTGAGCTTCTAAATAGCTCTCAAAATCAAAACCAAGCAAATAGAAGTCTTTACCACCGTCCACAGTATCACATAGAGATTGAAACCAGTCTTTGCGAGTGCAAGCTCCGTCCTCTGCGAGTGCAAGCTTCGTTTTCGCTTCAAATATATTTAAAGAGTATAGCCACTCGGCTATACGCTTTAAATATACAATTTTTTCATATAATTTTAGGTTTAAAATACCACTTTCACCCATTGAGCTAGAGTTATTTCTTCAATTATTTTATTTATACAAGCGATATTGGAGAATGAAAATTTAAATTTTTTCCATACCTCTCATTCTAATGATTTCCAGCTATTAGCCCATTCTAATAATTCGTTCCTGATACGGAACATTGCTCATAAAATATCTATACCGATCACCTAATCTAGAATATCTTATCCTAGACCTTAATCGTATGTTGAATTGAGAAAACAACCCCTTCCATCCACCGGTGTTTGTGCCTACTTGTTTGTCTTCACACATTATAAGGATAATCTCCGTGAAGGGGTTCCAAGGAAAACGTGATGAGATGTATGCGACTTAGTATTTGTTGAAGTTCGATTTGGTTATGAATAAAATGACTGTTTATACTGCTACTAATACTAGTGTTGTCACTTCTCCCCGCCCGAAAGTGGAGATATACAAGGAAATTTCAATGTTTGAATGTGATTCAGAGAGATGCAATGCAGGTCTCAGTTTCACATCAAAGGAGTTCAAGGATCTCTCCAAGTTATTGTTAAAGCATCATCAATCTTTGAATTTGAAGTTCTTTCTATTCTTTCTGAGTTTGAAAGTGTACTTCATTTCTTATAGTACCTATCAACTGTTGAAATGTAAGCATGACATGTTGAAAATAAGGAAACAAGTGAAGAATTAAGAACGCATTTGTGGAATTTAAACTTCTCTTCTTTAATTAACTTGAATACTGAATACAACTTAAATAGCAAAATAACGAAGCAACTAAGCTAAATAATAGGACCCTACTACAAAAAGTGAAAAAGACGACCAGAAAACAACGACGGTCTAAGTGAAAACCGTCGTGGTTTATAAAAAGACGACGGTTCTAAAAACACCGTCGTGTAATACAACCTTAGACAACTAAAAAATGGAGATTCAAATGGCTGTTCAAAAACAACGACGTACATAATTAAACAACCGACGTCTATTTGAAACAGATTTTCGCAGTGTAAAATCAATGCCAACAAAGAACGGCAGAAGTTATGAATCGACCGACGTAGAAAGTAAAGACGACGATTTCAATAAAAACTGCCGTTTGTACTCATAAAATAACACGACGAGGTTTTCGTATAAGACGCCGTATAATTACAAACAAATCCACGGCTTTAAAATACAAAGTATCGCCGTATTAAATTAATTTACAACGACGGAAAATATAAATATATCGACGTCATTCTCGTATAGTTCTACGATGTTATCTTTAAATCGTACAATAAAATTTAACGTCGTATTTATTCATTTTATACGTCGTACCTTTAATTTTAACGGTCGTCTTAATAAGAATTTTTGTTAACAATTTTTTTCTTTGATTTTCTTATCCTACGTCGGTAGATCTACTTAATGACAAGAATTGAAATAACCACGACGGTTTATATAGAACACCGCCGACATAATCAGATTTGTCTGAGATCCCAAGGGTTACGAAATCTTACCAGATGGAACTCTGTTCCACATCATAATCTTAACAGATGACACAGATTTGAAAATATTGCGTCGTGTTAGTTTACAAATTCTAGAACATTAATTTCCCTCATTTAAATTTCCTCGGGAAAGAAAAATCTATTTATCACGCTTTGTAATTGAAAACTAAAACTGAAAGAATACGGGAAAAAAAACTCTATTTATAATTTAAAAATAAAATCCACGTCGGTTGTAGTACACTTAACGACGTTTAACAAAATAATCTACGTCGGTAATTATAAATCTACCGCCATCTTAACTTAATATAGACGACGAGAAAAGACGACGGTAGAACAGAAAACCGCCGTTGTTTCAGTTTCTTTGACAGTTTGGTCCTTTATCTTTCTGCAGGACTTGTATAGTTCAAAGCATTGACAATGTCTTCATCATATCTCCCAGAAACTACTGATTCAATTGCT
Source organism: Prunus persica (assembly GCF_000346465.2). Lineage (NCBI taxonomy): Eukaryota > Viridiplantae > Streptophyta > Magnoliopsida > Rosales > Rosaceae > Prunus > Prunus persica. The sequence continues at coordinate 13,397,752 of NC_034015.1, forward strand.
CATGCTTTAGAGGCCATCTGAAGCCATTTCTATTCTTTATCGCATTCTTGAAACCCATCTTCTTCTTCTGAAGCTCTACGGATAAAGGAAGAGGCTATCACAAATCCGACGGATCTTCTTAGGCAAGAAAATCAAGCAGAGGATCAGGCACATATGATCTTCAGATTTCCCTGAGAAGCGATCTTTCCTTCGACAGCGAGTGGAGGCCAGGCTTGCATCTCTTTTGATGGAAAGCAAGGAGTATTCAGAAGCACTAAGTGTCCTATCAGGCTTGATCAAGGAAGTGAGAAGGCTAGTTGACAAGCTTCTTCTTGTGGACATATATTTGATGCGAGTAAGCTCAATTTCTCTTTGAGAAAGACATCCAAATTATTGTCTTTGAGACATGAGAGACTGAGAGAGGAAGAACTTGGAACCTTAAATGTAAACCGAAAATGAATGAAAGCGACAAATTTATAGAATTAATTTTTAAAACCAACGGCGGTCCTTACAAAAAAACCGCCGTTTAAATTGTAAAATCAACGTCGGTATTATCGACGTATATTACAGAAATCCACGTCGGTAAATTAATAAAAACGACGTGTTAAATAATCTACCATGACGCGAGTTATTACTTATGTACTTTAATTTTTGAGTTTACTACGACGGTACCTACAAACTACTGTCGTATTTATTTACCACGTCCGAAGTTAAATGTACCGTCGTATTTTGTAATTTATACGTCGTAGTTATATGTAACCGCCGTATTATTTTTTTGAAATGGTTTTATATGTAAGCAACTTTTCGTCTACTTGACTTACACATTCGTTGTTTTTATATTCTTATTTTATTTAAATCTGTCATCCAAAAAAGAAACTTTACATATTGCAGAATATTAATTTCCTTCGTTTTAAATTTCCTCCGGAAAAAAAACTCTATTTATAACGCACTGTAATTGAAAAATAAACTGAAAGGTCACGGGAAAAAAAATTCGATTCATAATTTAAAAATTAAAATCCACGTCGGTTATATTAAACCTAACGACGTTAAATTAAATGATTCCACGTCGAACGGAAAATATTGCGTCGTGTTAGTTAAAAACGACGTAGTTAAATGTAACCGCCGTATTATTTTTTTGAAATGGTTTTATATGTAAGCAACTTTTCGACTTACACATGCACTGTTTCCAAACCCGATTAAAAATTTCAATCTCCCAGAGAAACCTTTTCGTCTTTTTTCCTTGTCAGAGCATTGTCAGAGTTTCTCATCGTCTTCCTCTCGTCTTCTTCGTCGTCTCTGAACTTAAACATCGATCATCTTCCTCTTGCTTTCATTGCACGCAAAAGGTAAGCTTTCATTTTCACTATTTTGGTTACTGTTTTGCATGCTCATACGTTTTTTGTTTGAAAAATCTTTTTACTTTTTTTCTGGCCAAAATCATTTTACTTCTTTCCAAGTTTGATAAAATATACAGACAAAGAGGGAAAGTTTCCAACTTTGAAGACAACTACCTCAACTAAATAAGACGACGGTAGACCACGACGGTTCGTCAGTTGTTCTAGCGTCGTCTGAAAATTGACAAAGTTGTTTTTAAAATAATAGTCTTTTTTTATATGCTTGTTTAATTGCAGGTTTGATTTCTCTGAACAATGGTTTTTGTTTTTCCCTTATTTGATAAAATATAAAGAAAAAGAAACTAGGGTTGGTATCTAATATAGACGACAAAATATCTTATTGTTTTACGTCGTGTGAATGTTAATACCACGACGGTGTATTACTATTGACGTCGTATGAACATAAATACCACGACGTTATATAAATAATAGTTTTACCACGACGGTGTATTACTATTGACGTCGTGTGAACATATATACCACGACGTTATATAAATAATGGTTTTAAACATTTATTACGTCTGAGATTATTTCATTGCGTCGTCTAAAATCATATCATACGTCGTATTTTTTTAATACCGTCGTTTGTGTTCTTAATGTTTTCCTGAAATATTTTCACTTGCAGTTTTGTCTGTTAAAATGGTTTCTCAACAACAAACTAAGGATTCTGGCTCCAAGAAGCTTGGAATGGTAGCTCCTCAAGACAAGTCTTCGAAGGAGATGAAGTCTTCGAAGAAGATGAAGTTTGCTTCATCATCTGCTGAGACAGAACCAACCAGCCAGACAACAATCTCTGATGATTCAAAGACTGGTCGAGGTATGAGCACAATGCCTCGTGTTGTGAAGAGAAAGCTTCAGAAACTGAGGCCAATTGTTGAGTACAATAAAAGGGGGAAAGGTGTTGGCCAAGCACATATTGAGATGCAGTCGTATATTGGTGTGTTGGCACGCTCCAGGATCCCACTTGTGGACAAGAAATGGTCCCAAATCCCCAAGGATATAAAGGAGCAGATTTGGGAAGCAGTTGACATGGCTTTTGTCGTAGGCCAAGGGGGCAAGACCTCTGTTTTAGCTTCTGCTTCCAAGAAATGGAAGGATTTCAAGTCTACACTAACGAGGCATTATATCCTTCCATACACCAATGACAGGGAGAAATTAAGCCAACCCCCTGAAACATATAAATTCATAGAGAAAGCACAATGGGATGCCTTTGTAGCTTCAAGGCTATCCAAAGATTTTGAGTCTGTGCATTCTCAACATGCACAGATTAGGGAGAAACTCGAGTACAATCATCGATTGTCTCGAAAAGGATATGCTGGATTGGAGGATCAATTGGAGGAAACCATGCCTGGGGTAGAAATTGATCGATCTACCTTATGGAAGAGAGCTAGACAGGACAAACATGGTAACATCCCTGATCCAAAGGTGGCAGAGAAAGCAAAATTAATTGTAAGCCTACTATCACTCTGTTTTAAATTTTTATTAAACTGTGAATTATTCTTATTACGTCGTATGTTATATTTTTCGTCGTGTGAATGATATTACCACGTCGAGAAGTTTTTAAAAACGTCGTTAACGGTCTAAATAGGAATCACTATGTTTTCTTTAATTATAGCATAAGACGTCGGTTGTTTATTCATTTCGTCGTTTTAAATAAATAACCACGTCGGTATAACTACCGTCGTGATAAGTTATAATAACGTCGGTTTATACGTTATTGCGTCGTGTGAAATTGTATAATACGTCGTTTGTATATAAATAACCGTCGTGTGTTTTTTTGTTTATCTTTGTTTTAGGATGAATTGCAGAAACAAGTCTCGGAAGGCAAAGTCAGAGTAGATGGCAGCAATGATGTGCTGACCATGGCTTTGGGCCCCGAGCATCCAGGCAGGGTGAGGGGAGTTGGTGCTGGTGTTTCCCCAAGGCAATATTTCAATTTGCCCAAACCACAGAGGGTGAGCTTTTTTAGAGAGTTGGTCGTCTATTCTCATCCTCGACTGCTTTTTTAGATCTTTTTGCAGTACAAAGACGTCGTTTTGTATTTGTTGATGACGTTGTATATTTTAACAACGACGGTGATTTAGCGTCGTGGTTTATCAGGGAAAAGATGACGGTGGATTCCACGACCATTGAAAAACAGAATACACGACGGTGATTTACCGTCGTCTTTTTGCTTTTTTGTAGTAGTGGGAACAACTAATGCACGACTAAACCATGACATTCAACCACTAACCATGACTCCATGACAACTTGGACTCTCCTATTAACTAGCAACTAAACAACGAAGTCCCTAAAGAATAGGACTTCCGCAACTTAACAAGATAATCATAAACATAATAAATATTCTTAACACCCTCCCTTAAACTGAATGTTTTGCAGACAATATGAGCAATATCCTTCAAAGAACTAATTCCCAACATATTTCTCAATTTCACGAACACAGGCAGCTTGAGGGGCTTGGTAAAAATATCAGCAATTTGGTCCTTACTTCTACAATAAATGAAATCAATAACATCATCCTTGCAGAGGTCACAAAGAAAATGATATCTCACATCAATATGTTTGCTTCTTCCATGAAAAACTGGATTTTTCAAAAGCTTAATAGCAGAAACATTATCACAATCGATTGACATTGGACCTTGCTGCATGTAATGTAGTGCTTCAATTAACCTTCTAAGCCAAATGGCTTGGCAAGCACAGAATGCTGCTGCAACAAATTCAACTTTGGTTGTTGATAAAGTCACAATCGGCTGCTTCTTAGATGACCAAGCTCTAGGTGCTTGTTTCAGCCCATAGAGTGCTTTGTTCAACCTATATACCTTTTTCTCCTTTCCCTGTTGCACATATCTAGGAGGTTTCTCAACATACACCTGTTCTTCCAAACTCCCTACGCAAAAATGTAGACTTGACATCTAATTGAAAAATTGGCCACGAGTTTTCAGTAGCCATGGAAAGAACAAGTCGGACTGTATCCATTCTTGCAACTGGTGAAAACACCTCCTTGTAGTCAACACCAAACTCTTACTTGTAGCCTTTTGCCACCAAATGAGCCTTGTGCTTATCTATCTCACCCCTCTCATTGAGCTTTGTTTTAAAAACCCATTTAACTCCAAACTTTTTCTGCCCATTTGGAAGGTCTCTCATCACCCATGTGTCATTTTCCTCAATGGCCCTGATTTCTGCATCCATGGATTTTTGCCGCTTTGGTTCCTTCACAGCTTCTTAAAAACTTATTAGATCACAATATGAAAACAAGGCAAAATGTGTGCAATTGTGTCGTCATCATCATTAGATTGATAAACACCACTGACCTCTTAATCCATCATCCATGCTGGCCTCTTCCTCAAGCGTTTGGACCTCAAGCTAGATTCCTCCCATTGTTGATTTTCACCGGAAATAATTGACTGCTATTGTTGCAGGTCTAGTTGTTGCAGCTGCGTGTGCGACTAGTCCTGCTGTACAGATGACGAGTCAACCTCTTTTCTTTCATCTTCATAAAAAATTACAGGAATAAGCTGCTATTTTGAGGCCTTTTCAATCCAATTCCACGTGTCCTCCTCATCAAAAGTTACATCTCGGCTGATGATAATCTTCTTGGTGATTCGATTGAATAACCTATAGGCTTTGGAATGGTCACTTTGTAACACCCCGACCCCAAATTTTCCCAAATTTTACCCTTATTTAATTATTTAATTATTTAAGGGTATTTTAGTCATATTTTTAACCGGAGAGAGTTTGGGACCGTGACTTATATTTTTGGATAGGTCGTACTGAGACGAGTTCACAGACACGTAGTGGGCTCGAATCGGAGTTGTAACGAGAGAGATATGGTCAAAAGAAGTCCAGTGGCACAATCGTAAATATTTTAAAATGGGATTTTTTATAAAATCAGATTTTCTCTCTCTCTCTCTCTCTCTCTCTGAACAGCCCCCCATGTTACTGTTCACAGCGGCGGTTTTTGGGCCGCCGCCGCCGCATCCGGCCACCACTCAGGGTGGCACCGGTCCCAAAAGAACCGTGTCATCCTCCTCTTTCCATCCCGACCGATCTCAGCCACCGGAACCACCTGTGCTCGCCGGAAAATGCAAAAATCCGACCGATTTTAACCCAAAATTCAAGGAGCTCGATCTCCCTCCTCCGGCCACCAAATCCGACGAGCAAGGTATGGTTTCTCACCTATTTTTCATGCTCTAGCTGCCTGTTGGGTAGGATTAGATCAATTCTTAGCGTAGACAACTCGATTTTCGAATTGAAAATCGGCCGAACTTCGGCCGCCGTGATCGGCCATTTCCGACCACTTTTTGGGGTAGGTCCAAGAACAAAAGTGGCTCCAAATAGGGTGTTATACCTAGGGTAGGAGTTTGGAGCCATGGTTTTGAGATTTTCCGGCGAAGCGTTATCGCTTTGGGCACCCACGCGCTGCCGGCGCGTGCGGTGGCGCGTGGGCACTGTAGAAAATGTAGCGATGTATTCTGATGAGATCCTTAGGTTGTCACGAGTGCGTAGAATTTCGCGGATCTCAATTCGGACGTCGTTTGACTATCGAACGGATAATCGCATAGTGTGCGTTATCCGGGTTCGATAGGTTGGGACGGTTGGATGGTCCCAAATTTAATATATGTTAATCTAGGTATTTATAGGATCGTGTAGGAATTCACGGATCGTGAATCGGAGCTCCGGATGTTCCGAATAATAATTTTAAGTTTATATTTTATATTAACCGTCAGATCGTGCGATCGTGAGCAATCCGACCGTCCGATCTGAACCAAACTTGCAGGACAAGTGTCCTATACCTGGTAGAACCCATAGGGACTTCCGGATCAGAAATTGGAGGTCGTGGGTTCTGCAGGTCCGGTTGACCAGGGTTAGAGTAGTTTGACCCTTGGTTGACCGTGAGTCTCCCGGAGTAATCTCACCTTTCTAGGGGGGATTATCGGGTGCTAGATGATTGTGGAGGGTTACACAATATTAGAATTAATTTATATAACTATAATTATATATGGTTGTACAAGGGTACAACATAGTCTAAAGTGTCAGTTTGGAGTACTATACGCACTACTTTAGGTACCTCCTCGGATGTTGGATCCACTACAAGTACCACCAAGTGAAAGTTAGGTCCCGCGTGGCGTAGGTTATCCGGCGTTGGGACAGGCCTCATACGTGGCGTTGGTTGTACCGGCGTATGGGGAGATTTGTGATATTATGTTCAGGTCTCACGTGGCGTAGGTTATCCGGCGTTGAGACAGGCCCCATACGTGGCGTTGGTTGTACCGGCGTATGGGGAGCTATGTGACATTGTGTTGAGGTCGCACGTGGCGTAGGTTATCCGGCGTGTCGACAGACCCCATACGTGGCGTTGGTTGTACCGGCGTATGGGGAGATTTGTGATGTGATATTGAGGTCCCGCGTGGCGTAGGTTATCCGGCGTTGGGACAGACCCCATACGTGGCGTTGGTTGTACCGGCGTATGGGGAGGTATTATGATAGTATGGCATGGTCGCACGTGGCGTAGGTTATCCGGCGTGTTGACAGGCCCCATATGTGGCGTTGGTTGTACCGGCGTATGGGGAGAATATGTGAAATACAGAGAAATGAAATAAGGTATCGCCCAAGTGTGGAATTGGGTTTTAGGGAAGAACTACGTGTGGCTTGATCCCTCAAGTAGGGTACGTAGGCAGCCTAAGGTTATTAGGTGCAGCCGCAGACTAAATATTAGTCATAAATTGTAATTGAACTGTTTGGTAGTCGTTTGAGGAATTATTGAAAGGCATGAATTGTTTTGTTAGCATGTTTGGTAGTTGGTTAAGAATTATTGGAAGGCCGAAGGCCATTTGTGTGAATTGCATGAAATTATATTGTGCATGCTGCCAGTTGGGAATATTAAATGTGTTTTTATGCAGGTTGAAATTTTGGGAAATGTCCAAATTATAGGGGAGACTCTGCCGAAATTTCGGCAGGAAGTCTCGGTTTTTAGTAAGTGGGTCTGGCATCGGGGTGATGTCAAGAATTCCAAAGGGTTCATCTCGGATTTTGAGAAAATTCGGGGCGGGTCCTTTCACACTTACGCCAAGAAAAAGACACTTTTCGCCCTTGTCATCCAATTTCTTCCTCTTCTCATCAAGTGTATTGTTGGTTTCAGTGTAGTTCTTGTTGTTTCTTGTACTATTTTCTCAAAATGTGAAACTCAAACATACCTGCAACTTTCTCCATCTCTCTCATCACCTATATCGACACTTTTAGTCTGTGGTCCTTGTTGTTTCCTTTACTGTTTTTTCGAAATGTGGGAGTGAAATGTACATGTGACTCATATATGTCACCCCTCTCATCAGGTGTATTGGCACTTGGTTTCAGTGTAATTCTTGTAGTTTCTTTCACTGTTTTCTCGAAATGTGAAAGTTAAACATACCTGCAACTTTCTCCCTCTCTTTCTCATCATGTGTATTGGCACTTGGTTTCAGTGTGTGGGCCTTGTTCTTTCCATTACTATTTTCTCAAAATGTGGGAGTGAAACGTACGTACGACTCATTTGTGTCACCCCTCTATCTCATCATGTGTATAGACACTTGATTTTAGTGTATGGTTCTTGTTGTTTCTTTATTGTTTTCTCAAAGTATGGGGAGTGAAATGTACCTACAACTCATTTATGTCACTCCTCTCTCTCATTACGTGTATTGGCACTTGGTTTTAGTGTATAATTTTTGTTGTTTTTTGTACTGTTTTCTCAAAATGTGAAAGTAAAACGTACCTTATAACTTTCTCTATCTCTCTCAACACTTGCATTGGCACTTCATTTGATTTCAATGTAGCTCTTGTTGTTTCCTATTATGTTTTCTCAAAGTGTGTCAAAAGATCCTTCGTGTGAAATTCTTATTTTACAGCTACAAAAATTGTGCATCAAAACAAAACTATTGAAAATGTGACAACACAAAGCTTATCATTGAGACAAATAGTTTCGACTTTGACTAAGAGTACTCGATTTGTTAAATTAATCATTGAGACATCAAAATTGACGTGGGCGAGCAAGTTGATATTAATGTACATAACATATAGAAAGTTTCTTCTTTTTTGTGGTCTTAGAAAGTAAAAAATTATATATCAAAGTTAGGAATTTGTTATTGTTTGAAATCTATAATAACAGTACAAATCTTGATCATAAACGTTAAGAAGAAGTTTATAAATTATTGAAGTAGAAAAAATTATGTTAGAACTTTAAAAAATATTTATGCAAATAATAAAGTTAGCAAATATGAATCAGTGAATTTAAAATGGTAAAGAAATTTATTATATATATATAAAAAAAAGGAGAGATAACAACCAGAAACACTCTTAAGGCCCAAAACTATAGAATTAATAGTAAATTTCGTGTACCCCTCCAAATTAAATTTCCTTAATTACAACCCATAACTTTTTGTTCCTATTAATAAAATCTGTTTTTTATAAATAAAAACCCATTAGTATGATCCAACTCATCAAATTACCTTATCAAGCTCAAGATTTAATTTATTATAATTTTTAGATGGCCAAAATATCCCCACATCTTTGCAATTGTTGTTTTCTCAATTGATTGTTCTCAATATACTTTGAACATATTTGATGCAATTGTCATTAATATTCAAATGGTGTTTTTTTTATAAAAAAAAAATTTTATTTTTAATTATTTTTAATTTTGTTGTTGAAATGAAACGATGATATATTATTAATCATAGGAAAGAATTACATTTACATTTGATCGGAAACATCAAATGGTGTTTTAAATTTGCTTAAATTTAGGAATTTTTTAGGGTAAGTTTAAGTAAGTCACATTTTGAGCCTATTGAATCTATGAAGAAAATCCGGAATATATATTTTTTAATTTAAAAAAATCCGGAATACAGCCGCACGGCGACACTTTTTATATATATTAAAAACAGGACCCACTCAGCGCTTAGCTTGTGTTTTGGTCTCCATAAACAGTATATTCCAAATGTATCTCTATAAATAGAATTTTAAATAGTATAGCCGGGCGGCTATATCCATTGAATAGAATTTTATGAATTTCTCTTTTTTAATTATGTTTTAATTATTATTTATTTAGTGAATAATTAGTATTTAAATATTAAAATATTTTTATTCAATAATATATGAGTATTTTGTGAATAATACGTGAATTTTGTGTGTATTTGAAAATGTTGTAAGAAATAAGTGTATTAAACATAAAAAAATACGTACCTACGTACCTACACAATACGAGTATTAAACGTGAAAGTGCTAAATTTTTTATCCGGCTAATCATTCTGGAAAAGAAAAAACTCAAAGGGGGAGAATACAGACTCAGATAATGACCTAATATTAATGAATAATGTTCTAAACCACTATTCGATAAACAAAAATTGGGGAAAAAAAATTATAAAAAAAAAAAAATCATAGTATCTAGGTAATGCATATAGCCTCGCGGCTATACCGTTTATTTAAAAAAAGACCCAGTAAAGCCGCCTGGCTGTACTCATTTTAATAAAAAAACAAGTCGGAGTATAGCCGCCCGGCTATACGATTAAAGAACCCACCCTCGCGCGTGTTTGGTGCAACGAGTATGGCCGAGCGGCTATACCCTATAAATAGAAGATTCCAACAGTATAGCTGGGCGGCTATACTCTATAAATAGAGTTTTTTTAAAATACCCGTTGAATAGCATTTTCTGAATTTCTCTCTTTTAATTACTTTAATTAGTAGTTATGTTTTAATTATTATTTACTTAGTGAATAAATAGTATTTAAATATTTCTCTCTTTTAGAACATAAAAATCCTGCAAGAACAATAATCAAAACTATACGCAACAATATGTCACCGACATGACCAGCCTTTACATGCATCCACATTTTCTGAACCAAGAAAACTATATGCAATCATATATTATCAAAATCAAGTTCGAATAAATCCTACTCATGCTGCATAGAACCACTCTCTCTATCTAAACACATTGAATTCCTCAGATTCTGGGGAAACAACAAATTTCCCCACCAAACCATATATTTAAGATTTAGAGCAAAAAGATCCAACAATTTTATGGCCTGAGACCAACGTCCCCAATACAGTTGTAAGTCACCAAGTTTCTCTCCGGAGATTGAGCTGTTAATTTCGCTGCCAATCCTCAAACCGGGATACACAAAAATCAATGTTTCCAAAGACGAGCTTTCAATGGCCATGTTTTGCATCCCATCACAACTATCAAGATGTAGCAGATTTAGGGATTTGCAGGAACATGATATCCATTTGAAAACCCCTCATCTTCTACATTAACATGTGCCAGGATTCGATAAAGAAGCGAGCAGGGCTGCTTTAAGAATCTTACACTTAACGTCCACCTTTAGACACCTCAGTGATCCACAAAGAAATATTAAAGACGGAAGTGCTACCAGTGGTTTCCCTTTATAGTCACAGATGCTTAGATGAAGCTCTTCAACGTTGCATCTTACAACATTGTAGATCCACATCATGATCCGGAAAGTCTCATCACAAAGCAGTCATCAATATCGAAGTTATGGCGAAGCCAGTTAATATGAAAGCTTTCTATCTTATTATCCCCGCGATGAGACAGGAACCTGTCCAAAGAACTCATCAACTCCAACCGCTTGCTACAGGTGGATATGTTCATATCCAAAAGTTCCTCAAGATCAAACTTCAGTAACTGAGTTGAGAGATAAAATTCTCTGCATCTTTTGGACACAAAGCCAAACACAAATTACGTCTGTTAGGTCAAGGAAGGAAAGAATGTGATGGGTAACTTCGTCTAGAAGATGACTAAGTCTAACATCATACTCTTAGCCTGAACTCCTTGACCTTGACAACTTGCAGTGGCAAGTAACTTGGGCTTGGGTTCCATGAGACTAATTATTTCTGTGTTGCTGTGTTTGTAAGAGAAGTTGGTTTCAATTTATAACCTACAAACCTACAAGACAAGGGAAATTAAATACTAAAACATCAATTATATTCATTTGTACACTGAATTAAGTAAAGACAAGTAGGTTGGTTTTGATACTACCACTTACCACCATTAATGCACGCTTACTCTGGCTAGCAGGAGGATGCTTCAGCCAAACTGGGCCTTACATAAAATGGAGAATGGTGCTTGGCTGGCTTTGTGTGGTTTTGTTTAGGGGAAGATTTCGCCACGCCCAATCTCACCTCTGACACTCGTTTATGACTCACGAACAAGGAGTGCACGAGGTAATTTAAGAGTGATTTTGTCAAAATCACGCATTTTTTATTCATCGTATTGGCACTTGGGTTTAGTGTGTAGTCCTTTGATGTTTCCTTCTATTGGAGTTCATATTTCAGGAAAATGCATGTGACACCACCAACTCACCAATCCTATTCAGACAAAAAATTAGTTGGTTCAATTTTCTTCCTATTAGTCGAAGATTTGAATCTTGCATACATTTTCTAATTTTTTTGGTATTAATATGTAAATGTTGAAAACAAGTTTATAAAAAAATTAAAATAAGTAGAAAAAGATAAGTTACAAATGAACAACTATTCATCAAAACCATTCACTCTGTTCTTAAGTAAATTATCGTCCCCTGAAAATCCATCATGTGCACTAATATTGGATTTTCCATGGAATTGATTTAACATATTTCCAGGGATAGAATTTCTGAGTTGGGTGGCAATTAAAACAGCCAAACAGGTTAGCAACAAAAAGCAGCTACTAAAAAAATCAAAAACTATAAGCTTCATGTAATCTACCAAATTATGTGGCTCTTAACCTATTGGAGGAACCTCTACGCAGTTTACTTTTGACTTAAAAAAAAGCACATATGGTCTAGGATCGTCAATTAGTACACAGTTGAGTTAAACGAAAATAACACGTACACTTATATTCGAACAAAACATCGAACAGCATAGGGAAGACAGTTGATCTGATTGAGCTCTCTGGAAGTTTGGGGAAACAACCCTTGACGACCCTTCATCTGGTGATCTGTTCAGATTATGATTATCTTCCTCTTTCTCTATCCTCCAAAAAGACAAGTTTGGCACTGGAAGCAATCAGCTTTTTGTTATCTTTCCTTACAGCTTTCGACATCTGAGGTGAATGAAAAACTGTCATTTTCTTCAAATTCTGAGCATGGTCGAGCACATATTTTGCAAAATGAATTTTATTAGATCCAATGGAAATCTTTATGGTTACTTCCTTAAGTTAATGAATAAAATAAATGTTTTGCAATCTCCAATATCCCATGCTAAACCCAGAACACTGCAGGAAAGGCAACAATCTCTAATAGCAGTGGCATGAAATCTCCATAGAAGACAGCCTACAAGTTATAAACACAAACGTAAGGGAACCAAAAGACAAGAATTACGAACATTAATTAAGAAAAGAACTACCTGCAATATATTTGAGAAAATAAGTCGATGAAATAGTCATTACTAATTAAAAGTTGAAACTATCATGGTTTTTGAAGTACTTGATCAGTCAGTATAACCAACATGAAATTTCATTCTAGCCAGTATAACCAAAATTCATGAAAAATATAACCATATCTTATTGCCATGCTGGGAAAGAATATAACCAAAACAAGACAAAATTGAAAAAACAAAAACCATTGAATAAAAAGAATATCTTGAAGAGTAGTGTCTAGTTACCATGGTGGTCTCTCTGTTTAGAACACGAGTTTATACTGCAGAGAACCTCAGACAATATTTTAAAGCAACGGCGATTAGATTCCAGAAGAAACTCGGCTTTTTCTATAGACGTAGATTTCCCCAAACTTTGGCCAATCCATACATCATCCCCTGACAATTTCAAATACTTAAGATTTGGAGCAAAAATATTGACCAAATTCTTGACACAGTTATGAAGATCCAAATGAACAAGTATGTCTTCAAGTTTTTCAGCTGAGATGCTAAGGATAAGGTTAATATACACAGGGGAATCAAGCACAAAACTAAAAGATTTCAAAGAGGAGCTTTCAATGGTGATCTGATTTATTCCAAAAATATCTTCAAGATGTAACTCCTTGATGCACTTACATGAACATGAGATCCATTTGAAAAACCCCTAATCTTCTATGAAAACATCATCCAACTTCAAGTATTTCAGTCAATCGCAGCGTTTGAAAACTCGGCCTAGGCGGGCGCTAGGCGGCTAGGCGGTCGCTAAGCGGTTGCTAGGCGGCTAGGAGGTAGCTAGGCGGGCGCTAGGCTGCTAGGCGGTCGCTAGGCGGGCGCTAGGCGGCTAGGCGGTCGCTAAGCGGTTGCTAGGCGGCTAGGAGGTAGCTAGGCGGGCGCTAGGCTGCTAGGCGGTCGCTAGGCCGGCTCTAGGCGGCTAGGAGGTTGCTAGGCGGTCGCTAGGCGGTTGCTAGGCGGCTAGGCGGTTGCTAGGCGGCTAGGCGGTCGCTAGGTGGGCGCTGGGCGGTTAGGCAGTAGCTAGGCGGCTGGGCGGGCGCCAAGGCGGGTTGGGTCTTTTCCCGGTGCCGAACCCGGAGGACGAAGCAGTGACTGCGAGAATCCACCAGTGGCTATTATATGCCAGCTTACTTTTTCGAGAATCCACAAACCCTGGCAAAAGCCGAAATTACTCCCTCTAATATGCTTGAACTCGATGGTGACCCTCTGGCTGAGTTGTTTACAGGAATTTCCAGTGTCGGCTAAGCGGTCGCTAGGTGGGCGCTAGGCGGCTAAGCGGTCACTAGGCGGTCGCTAGGTGGCTAGGCGGTCGCTAGGCGGTTGCTAGGCGGCTAGGCAGTAGCTCGGCCGGAGCTAGGCGGCTGGGCGGGCGCCTAGGCGGGTTGGGTCTTTTTCCGGTGCCGAACCCGGAGGATGAAGCAGTGACTGCGAGTGCAAGTTCCGTCCTCTGCAAGTGCAAGCTTTTGGAATATATTTAAAGAGTATAGCCGTCCGGCTATACCCTTTAAATATATAATTTTGTCATATTATTTTAGGATTTAGGGCTAAAATACCAAAAACATGAGAAGAAAGCTCCAACTGCACATCATATCTCATTGAAAAATCAACAAATTACTGTCCAACTTCTTAAATTACCGTGACAAGAAGATGAACTAGGTATGCGCAATGTTGGAGGATGGTTATGGCTCCCTTTAGAAGCTATAAGGTAGTTCTTTGTTAATAAGTTATAAAAATATGGAATGCAAAGTTTTTCACCATATAAAATCAAATTTACCTTGATACAGTCATATCGATGGATAATGCCAAGTACATTAAGCAGCTGCCTTTTTTGTACTCGTGTATTCGCTTTGTCTGCACATCAAACATTGCATCTAAACTAACCTGCAGTTGAGAGTGATAAATTTCAGTGTAATCTATTAGACATATATACCTTCAAGACAAAAGAGAAAAGATGAAAAGGATAGAAGTTCTAAGAACTTGTGACCAAACCTTCACACCAGTCATTGCTTGAATGTACTCAGCGAGCCTCATTTTGTTAACCTTCTTAACCTACAACATGAGCACATATACAACAGATTTTAATAATAATAATACAAAAGAAGCCAAAAGCTTAATATATTTTGGGTTCCTAAGCAGATATCAAGCCTAGTGAGTACCATCATCCATTCTTGTTGAAGGTCAGGATCTGCTGCATATACTCGCAAGGCAGTTGCAAGCAATGTCCCACACTTTATTCCAACCCAAATGCTCTTCATCAACAAGCACTCTCATGACATCAGCTATGTTTCAGAGATGGGTGAGTATGAGCTGCAGAGCACCCTAAGAGCATTTCCAGCAGGGCTGGAAACACTCGGGCTGGGGGGGGTTTGGGCAAAAAATCGATTCCAGCAGCAAAAGTCCAGCCCGGGCGAGCGTGGGCCCCAGCAAAACGGGCAGGCCCGAAGGCGAAATCGGCCCGAAGTCGCGCCCGAAGTCCAGGACAAAATAGCTGACGCCAGCATGGCGTCAGCCCTGAAATTTCGAATTTTTTTTTACCGTTGGCGCGTGCATTGCACGCGCCAACGTTAAAAAAAATTTCACATCAGCGCTACAGTGCCGCCAACGGCTCTTTGACACGTGGCGGCCTCTGGTCGCTCCGATTGGAATTTTTTCTTCAATCCAACGGCAGCCAATTTTTCTGCCAAAAAAAATTGAAAAAAAATCGAATTTTTTTTAAAAAAATACACAAAAATTACAGAATTTTTTGTGTATAAATACCAACCAATACTCTTCACTTTTAACACCAAATCCTCATATATTTTCTTCTCCTTCTACTATTGTTAACTTTCTCCTCAAAATTTATTCACTTTCTATTCAATATTTTTTCACTTTCAAGTTGTAATTTTTTTCTAGCATATTATGGGTTCTTCTAATGAAAATGGAGGGGCATGGAGCATGATGGAAGATGTTAGCTTGTGTGAGGCTTGGGTCCAAATTAGTCATTGTCCAGTAACGGGCAATGAGATTAAATTTTCTCATATGTGGAAAAAAATTCATCAAGCATTTTGTGAAAGGGCAATTGGTTCTACACGTACGGAAATGGCATTATCCAGTAGGTGGAAAGTTCTTAATAAAGAGTTGGGGAAATGGAGAAATGCTTTAGCAAAAGCAATTGACAACCAACGAAGCGGAGAAAATCTTAGCAATGAGGTAAATTATTTGTCATTTTTCTTCTATTAATTTCTATGTCATATTAATTTTTATTTAAATGTTTCTTGCAATTTATATATTTTGTTAATATGTCTCTATTTTTTTTTAATACATGTTGCATTTTTTTATTAATTCTTTAATTTCCATTAGTTTTTTTTTTACATGTTGCATTGCCAATATTTAAAAAATTCTCTTGCATTTCCATTTCATTTTTTTTTATAGATTATACAAGCACAAATGTGGTTTGGTGCTACTGGCCAAGGGAAAAAAAGTTTCATCCATACCCATTGTTGGGAGGTGGTGAAGACTTGTAAGAGATTCCAAATTATTCCAACCGGTCCGACGGTAGTCTTGAACGAGACTCCACTTCGTGAGACTCCGGCATCGGATTCACCTATGGATTCCCCGATGAATCTAGACTCACCAATTGAAAATGAGCCAAGACCTATTGGGAGGAAGGCGGCGAAGGCGAAGAGAGGGAGTAATTCTAGCAAGAATGCATCTCAATTTTTGGAGGAACTTTCAAAGCACCAAGCCATGAGAATTGAAATGGACTTGAAACAACAAGAGCATGATATGGCTATTCAAGTAGAATATGCAAAAGAAAGGGAGTATGTGCGCAAAGAAAGGGAGTATGTACGCGAACAAAACATTGAAAAAAAAGATCGGGAAACCATGGCCATGGATACAAGCCATATGTCCCCTGAAACAAAACAATATTGGAAGCTAGAACGAAGGGATATTATGAGACGAAGACTTTTTCGTGACGATGGACCTAGCAACACGGATTGGTTAAATGATGGAAACCATTAAACTAGTTTGTTTGCCTTTCATGTCTTAGTTTTACTTGGCTTTGATTTCATTGTATTTTTTGTTTTCTTTAATTCATGTACCTTTGATTTCATTGTATTTTTTGTTTTCTTTAATTCATGTACCTTTCATTTCATTGTATTTTTTGTTTTGTTTAATTCATGTATTTTATTTTATTATTAGTTGTATTGCTTTTCTTTTAGTCAATAAAGAAAATATTCAACAAAAATCCTTTTTATTCAAAACATTCCATACATAAAAAACAAACCACAACCAAAGCATAAAAAATAAACAACCCACAACCAAAGCATAAAACATAAACAACCCACAACCAAAGCATAAAAAATAAACAACCCACAACCAAAGCATAAAACATAAACATAATAAAATAAAAACAACTTCTTCACTTCACTTTATTCACCTTCATTTCCTTCATTGCCTTTCACCGCCCATAAATGCTCCATCAAGTCAACTTGACGGTGTTCATGAATATACGACGATTGCATCTCCGTGTAGCGATCAATCATACGAGGCATGAAACTACCGTCTCTAACCAACGGTTCATGCTGCACTGCTTCTCCATTTGGCCCCACTGGTTTTTCATAAATTCGTGTTAGGGCCGTGTCCATGGGATTTGGTTCATACACGTCATCAGCATCGTAATCATATTCATCTTCCACAATCATGTTATGGAGGATGATACAAGTCATCATTATACTCCTAAGCACCTCCTCGTCAAATAGACGTGCCGCGCCCCTGATAATAGCCCACCGAGCTTGAAGGATACCAAAGCACCTCTCAACATCTTTTCTGTACCCCTCTTGATAGCAAGCAAAAAATTTTTCCTTATGGGATCGGGGATGTGGAATTGTTTTCACAAATGTTGTCCACCTCGGGTATATGCCATCAGCTAGATAATACCCGGTCTGGTAGATGGTATTGTTAATTTCATATGTGATATTTGGGGCTTCACCTCTCAAAACATCATTGAACACCGGGGATTGACCTAGGACATTCAAATCGTTTTGAGATCCGGCAACTCCGAAGAAGGCGTGCCAAACCCATGTATCAAAACCAGCAACTGCTTCCAGGATGATACTTTTCTGCCCTTTTCTATTTCCGTAGTCCCCTTGCCAAGCAGTTGGACAATTTTTCCACTGCCAGTGCATGCAGTCAATACTACCAATCATGCCAGGGAATCCTCGAGACTCAGCTTTTTGGAGAAGCCTTTGCAGGTCCCTGGGCGTAGGTTTGCGGAGGTAGTCTCTGGTGTACAGAGTTTCCACTGCATCACAAAATCGCACCAAGCTCTCCAAAATAGTGGACTTCCCCATCCGAGCAATCTCATCCACCTGATCAGCAGATGACCCATACGCCAACATTCGTATCACAGCTGTGAATTTCTGCTCTGGAAGAAGTCCCAAATTTCCAGCACAATTTCTCTTTTGAACAAAATATTCATCATAATTGCAAATATCATGCATGATTTTATTGAACAAATGGGGTTGCATTCTATATCTCCCTCGAAAATGAACATCAGAGTACAGAGATTGTGGGATAAAATAATCTTCCATAAGATTCTTACCCCGGGAATGTCTATGTCTGTCCACATTTGGGCGACGGCCTTCTCGTGAACCACGGCGAGCCTGCTTTTCTTCCTCCAGCAAAGCAACTGCTATGCCAAGTTGCTCATCTAGTTCTCTCTGCGCCCTTTTGCTTGCAGCTCGTCTACGCATTCTTTCTCTAGTTTCTCGCTCTTGCCTCTCCAAAACCTCTTCCATGTCTGCCATTGAGAATGGAGAATGAAATCTAAAATTTGACAAATGGAAATGTAGAGAAGAACTGGTGTGGGAGGTATGAGCTGAACCTCTGATTTTATAGAAAAATGTACACAGATAGATATGACACGCGGTGCAATCTTAGAGGGTGAAAATCTTATCTGAAATTTGAAATTCAAATGAAATTTCAAATTTATCTGAAATTTGAATTCCGAAATGTATCTGAAATTTGACATTTTGAATTTATCTGAAATTTGAATTTTGAAATGTATCTGAAATTTGAAATTTATCTGAAATTTGAAACCGAAAATCTTATCCGATATGAATAGTATTGACACGTAGGAACCCAAAAATTTTATCCGAAAATATTATCCAAATTAATTGTTTAAGTAAACAAAATTGTGAAAAAAACAAAAAAATGAATAGTAATTGCCATGGCAAGCCCCAACTGCTGGAAACACATTTTACTGGAGGGGGCTAGGGCAGCCACTATTCACGTGAATAGTGCCTGCCCTAGGGCTAATCTTGCCATGGCAAGAGTCAACTGGTGGAAGTGCTCTAATTAAGATAGCGAAAAATGAGCCGAGGAGAAAAGTAAAAATAGAAAAGCAAACCTGAATGACTAAGAGTCTCATGATCATTTGAGAGAAGAGAATAAGGTGGGAAACAGGGCGAGGAATAAAATTACATGAATTAAGAGTCTCATGATCTCTTCTTCTATTGAACTGACTTGAGCTTCATTGCTTTGGCTTCCCAATTTCAATCTCAAGCTCAAATTTGCAGCTAAATTTTTTCAATTTCGAGTTCCAGACTTTCAGTCAATCGCAGCATTCGAAAAATTGGCCAAGGCGGGAGCTAGGCGGATGGGCGGGCCTCCTAGGCGGGTTGGGTCTTTTTTCGGTGCCGAGCCTGGAGGACGAAGCATAGAAATCGAAGCTTGAGTTGATAGAGAGGTGAAATGGCTGTGACTGCGATCCGTCCTCTTCGAGTGCAAGCTTTGTGTTCGTTTCGAATATATTAGAATTCTAGAATGTTTAAAAAGATTTTGTTTAAGTGCGAGCTTTCATAGAACTTGGTGGAACTTTATCATTCGTATAGAACTTGATAGACTTTCAGAAGACTTCTGTATAATTTTTTTTAATAAACTTTCTTAAGCTTTCATAGAACTTGATAGGCTTTTATTCCAGACTTATGTAGACAGTATATTTCATTTTATCCCCATCCTTGTCATTTAAAGAAAGAAACTTGAATTTTTTCAATCAAATTTGTTTTTGTTACCCAAAGCAAAAACAAAAAGTACTTGTTTGTGATGGAAGAACATATGCACAGTTCAAAATGAAAAGAATAATCCAAGAATGCTGTGTCAAATATGCACAGTACCTATTTGACCATGAATGCTGTGTCAAATATGCACAGTACCTATTTGCACAATACTTTCAATGTTGTCAACGTATATAGTAACATTGATATATATAAAAAAGATTAAATAAAAAACCAAATTCATAACATCTTTTCCTTTAACAACATGAAATAAAATTATGTTTAATGAAAAACAAAATTCATAAGAAATATAGTGACAAATGTATTACAAATTTGAAAGAAAAGTTTAAGAAAAATATTTAACGTTCATTCATTATCCTTGATTCTCATTGTTGTCATTGTGCCCAACATCTCTCCACATATCCAAAGCTATACTAACTCTCCATTCATTAGCATTATGTCGTTGCTATTCTTGTGTTTGGTAACTAGTTCAGTATCCCCTTCATTAACCGGTAACGATGAAGATGAAGAAGATTTGTCCTCCAATTCAACAGGAAATTCATCAGATAGCTTGCTGGGGGGTCTCATTTGAGATAGCATTCCCTTCCAAATCTGTTCTATTTCATTTTTTCTGGCTTGAGCTTTCTAAGGGACCTTTACAATTAGTGGCCTGAAAGGGGAAGGATGAAGAAGAATGTCCAAGTGGTGGATCTTGGTGTGGTGGTTCATTATGATTTGGTATAAAAGCCTGACTTTCATCATCAAAGACAAAGTCCTCTATTCCAACATGTCTATCTTCCGCCCTAAAAGTTCTTGCATCAGTATCATCACCCAATCTTAATGAGTTTCTTCCAATAGCAGTTGCATTCCCAATTACAATTTGCAGATCCTCATAGCCTTCACAAGTTTTTGTTTGAATACTTGTGTCTTTTGGGTGGGACTATAACAAAAACAATAATATAAAAATAATTATTTAACATATTATGTATTCAAGTTACCAAACGAAATTATTTAAAGAAAATTTAATAACCTAACCTTAAAGTAGTCTTTCCAAACTTCTTCAAGAGTAGTGAATTTCTTTGTGGTTGGATCCCACCTAAACCCAGAGCTGTGACGGAGAAGCTGTGAATATTTTTGTATTCTCTTCTAAAGTACTTCAGTTGACTCTGGTATTGAGAATAGGTTTTGTGACACCTAAGTTTTTCATTAATCTTGGGGAGTATTTTGGTTTCTACAGTTGCCTTGCTTAGCATTCCATTAGCATCACGCCATCCACGGCTTGCAGCATCAACCATGAGTTGCAACAACATTCTACTCTCTTCCACAGTCTAAGCATTATAATCTTGTTTGCGCTTCCCTTTTATTTTCAGACTCCATTTGAGTGCAGCTATAAATTTTATCATGTCAATCACAAAATACAGCATAAAAAAATACAAAAAATGTACATCATCAACCATAGATTAAACATGACACATCTTATGTTGAATGGAAAAAGGACGCAGTAGGAATTTACAGATTTGGCTTCCGAACTCTGATTGGAGTGTATGATACCATTCTGAAAAGGGAACGATGCCACGAGTCAAACTCACAATTAAGTTGTGACATAAGTTGTGACATAGGATTTTGGGCTTTTGAGGTTGTTTAGGCTTCCAAAACAGCATTTAAAAGTTGAAATTTCTGGATTTTCGTTTTTTTAATGTTCATTTATATTTGTCTTGTTGTAAATAATAAGGTGGAGCCCACCTCAATGATAGAAGCTTAGCCTATAAGAGGGTTCACCCTTCTCTTTGTAAGAGAGATATGAGATTGCAAATAGATAGATATGAGATTGAAACAGACATTGAATGAATAGAAATCAGTTTCTATGTTTCTATACCTCCTCTCTATCTCAATCTTCTCCAATTTATCTCTACTTTTATAACACGTTATCAGCACGATTTCTCTATTTCCAAATTCAGAGCCTCAACGCTCTCTCTCTCTCTCTCACTGCAACCTGCCTGGAGGCCTCAATCCTTCTGAGCTCAGACATATCCCTTACTAATCAGCTTCTGGTTGTCTAAGACTAGATCATAACTACAGCCAAGGGTTTGTTAATCATTTTCAACATACCCAGAATCCAAAACATCAATTACAACCGATTCTTCTTCACCCACCGCCTGATCCGACGTTGTATCAATCCTCATCCCAATCCCATCAGCGCTGGTCACTATCAGAGCTCTGCAAATTTTTTTTTCAAGCTCAGGATCATCCATCAACTCGTCAACACCCGAATCACCTCCGGTCTTACTCGGGCCCAAATCATCTCTGGCCTCACTATTGCCAGCCTTGCAATTCCTCAGGGCATCAGTTATGCAAACTCAAAAGGTCGACCCTGAGCCCAGCAAATTATCTGACCTGGATTCTGAAACCAGGCAGACTGTTGAAAAGATGATGTTTGATCAGAGACAGAAGCAGATGGGGCTCCTGACCAGTGATGAATTGCAAAAGCAACATATTCTAAAGAAATTCATGTCGGAGCATCCGGAGATGGATTTCTCAAGGGCCAAGATACAGTAAATCTGACAGTTAGGGGTCGCTGATAACTTTGAGCTCAACGGTCCTCCTCTTTCCAAGCTCTCCGGCTCACGCCCTTCCTCCTCTTCCCAACAAAACAGCGGATCCGTTCGATCCAAACCCATCCGAATCGGGTTGGTGCGAATCGAAACAGATTTATCAGTCCTCTCAGTAAAGACATCCCGCTGTCGTTGAGACCATGTCGTGATCCATCTTCTCCTTCGCCTGACCGCTTTGGTTCCTCTGAGCTAAAAGCTTTATACGCTCAGATCATCTTGCCATGCTAGCAAGGCGTGGACCCCACCTGCATCGTTCCGTCTTCGCTTGAGCCTCCTGAACATTCTCGAAACCATGGCGAATAACTCCAAGGAAGAGCCCAAGACCGGTCCTCAGCCCGATCTCAAACCCACCGAAAAAAAAAAAATAATTATTAAAAAATGCTAAAGTGCTGAAGCATCTTTTAATAAAAACAGCAAAATCCACCGACCTTCTCTTTAATAAAGAATAAGCGATAAGATCTCTGCTCCCTTATCTTCTCTATTATTTCCTATTATATTTATCTGCTTTTCTATTACTAACCATTAACAAAAATGGACTCTTGGTAATACTAAACATATTATCAGTGGGGGACCGTTACTAATACTAACACTTTCCTTATCTTGTTCAGTGGTGGTTTTTAACCCCACATTTATTTTATTTACTGTATGGTGTAGGATTATTACCCATACAATAATATTTATTTAAAAGGGTGGTGCGGGTTTATCGTCCACGCCTTTACTTTTATTTAAATGTATGGAGCAGAATTAATGCCCATACAAGCACCCTTACTTTATGAATTTACTTTATCGCACATTTACATTTATTTAAAAGGGTGGTGCGGGTTTATCGTCCACGCCTTTGCTTTTATTTAAATGTATGGAGCAGAATTAGTGCCCATACAAGCACGTTTACTTTACCGCACATTTAATTTTATTTAAGGTATGGTGCGGGATTAACGTCCATACAGCAAGCAATTTAATTTATGAATTTAATTTACCGCACATTTACATTTATTTAAAAGGGTGGTGCGGGTTTATCGTCCACGCCTTTACTTTTATTTAAATGTATGGAGCAGAATTAATGCCCACACAAGCACCTTAACTTTATGAATTTAATTTACCGCACATTTACATTTATTTAAAGTGTGGTGCGGGTTTATCGTCCATACCGGTAATTTATTTACCAGCAATTTATTTTATGGATGAAATGTGCTGTATGATGAGTTTTTACCGTATACAGATCAGGACCAGAAGTTCCTTGATCCTCATCATACAATTACATCAGGACTTGAAGATCTTTGATGATGATGTAAATATGAGAGCTGGCAGTCTCTCCGGTACTATATTTGTAAACATGTGATTGGACTTGAAGGTTCTTGATCCTTGACATGTAAATAAGGACCTGGGGTTCCTTAATGATGTAACAGTACCGTATTGATTCATAGTGCCGTACACATGGATGCTAACTGTACTGGCAAATGTATTGTACACATGAATAGTGCCGTATACATGAATAGTGATGTATGCATAAATATTTACCATTTTGGGTAAACTATCACCATTCAAAAGGGAACCTACAGTTCCTTAAACTCATGGATGAGCAATTAAATGAGATGCCAGAAGTTCCTCAAAATATGGACAATTATGTAAGGGCTTGAAGTCCAGAAAATATGTGATTTTGGCCCGAAGTTCAAAATCTAAGGGGATTGAATGTCCATACCATGAGAATATGTGATTTTGGCCAGAAGTTCAAAATCTAACAGTGTTGAGAACCTGAAGTTCCAACAATTAAATGGACAACCCTTGAGGTATTATTGCAAATTGTGGTACGCCACATATCTCTTTGGCATAAGAGAATGATGAATTAAGGCTCCCCACATATTTTGTTATATCTGGGCCGGAAGCCCATGAACCCAAATATATGAGATATTAGCGTGGCTTTTACTCAATTCATATTTCATGTCCATTTTGAAAAGGGCAAATAAATTCTGCGTTTGTGTTTAGCCCAGGCCAAAAGTTCCGGGCTCCCATACGTTGAAATATGAAATTTGGGAGAGTCGATGTGGTTATTTGAACCTATAAGGCACAAGGATCAAAACCGTCATTTTGAAAAGACGTAAAAACCACATGTGCAAATTTTAAATGTGCGCAATTATTATAACAGGAAAGGAGCAAGTTGAAACGCAGTTGCTCCAATCAAATTTTGCAAAGGCCATATCTATAGAAGGAAATATGGCTACAGTTTCCAGGATCCCAATATTATCTCAGATCCCCATTAATGTTTGTCGGCACTTTCGGCGTTTTCAAAGTATTAGTTTTATCAAAAGCCGATCTTGCTTTACGGATTTCACGGAGCTACTTTTTCAAAAGTATCCCATTAATCTCGCAATTTTCTTATGGTTAATTTGAAATTCACCGGTTCTACCTATTCATTGTATTTGTGTATAAATGTGTTACTAAAGAAATTTTCTTTGCAGAAGACATCCAGTTTTCTCCATACCTAGTGATGCGATATCTACTTGTTTTTCTTATCAGTGAGCACTTAATATGCCTAAGAAGCAAGACTATCTCTGATCATCCACTCAGGAAGCGAGACTATCCCTGATCACGTTTCCGCCACATCCGGGAACTGTGAAGGCGACCTTATGCTCTAATCTCCTAAGGTCCTTCTAGACTAGGAGAAATGAGAGCTTGTTGTTTGCTCCCACCAGCTTCCTTCCTTAATTGCTTACCTTACTTTGCAATCAATATCACAATCTTTGTATCTTTTCTTTCTTTTTATAACTCTCTGTTCATAAGGGATTCTATTTTTTTAGAACGAACATCCGAAGAAAGAATCCATACGGTGATCCTAACTCTAAGGGTTATTTATTTATTTTTGACAGAGAGAAGAATTGTGACTTTTTGCTCTTGCAGGATATAACTAGATCATCAAGCGTTATTGGACCGATACGAGCTTGAATGATACTTGAGAAAAGTTTCTCCCACCTAAGGATGTAAGCAATACTTGTGTTATTTTATGCTTATTTGATATTTTATCTTGAAAGGTAACCAAATGGGAAGATAAGTCTATTCCAAAAGAATGGCTTGTATGTATCCATGAATTATTAATGCAAATTTTACAGATTGTAAGATGGATACATTGATAATACACTGCACAGATTAAAGTCCCATAAGAACAGAATATGGGTATAGCAGTGATCAATATGATGCACGCCTATTGCGTAGCAAATGATATGGATTGAAGTCCCGAAAGGACAATCCTTTGACATGTCAATATTGATATTATGCACGCCTAATGCGTAGCAAATTATATGGGTTAAAGTCCCAGAAATTAATTGACATGTATGTATTAATCTGTGGCATGCCTGCAGCATGACAGATATATGGGTGCACGCCTGTTGCGTAGCAAATGATATGGATTGAAGTCCCGAAAGGACAATCCTTTGACATATCAATATTGATATTATGTACGCCTAATGCGTAGCAAATTATATGGGTTAAAGTCCCAGAAATTAATTGACATGTATGTATTAATCTGTGGCATGCCTGCAGCATGACAGATATATGGGTGCACGCCTGTTGCATAGCAAATGATATGGATTGAAGTCCCGAAAAGACAATCCTTTGACATGTCAATATTGATATTATGCACGCCTAATGCGTAGCAAATTATATGGGTTAAAGTCCCATAATATGGGTTAAAGTCCCAGAAATTAATTGACATGTATGTATTAATTTGTGGCATGCCTGCAGCATGACAGATATATGGGTTCTAAATGTTCTAACTCTCTAAATAGAGATTATCCACGCCCTACTGTAAAATAACGCTCCATTGGAGGTTATAATCCACATTCTCACATAATAAAAGCCCCATGAAATGGCTTGGGTACCCAAAAGCAAAGGAATGCTTATAATTGATGCATGCGCATGCACATGAGAATTGTGAGATTATGAATTGATGAATGACAATTTTTGGTTTTGGAGTAGCTACTCAAATCATCAATGGGCTGTGTTGATTGGAACCACGTTCAATTATTAAATGTCGACAATATCATTGGCCAAAATGGAATGAGGTAATTCCATTATAGATGAGAATGAACGTGAAAGAACAAACCCACAGTACGAACCCCAAAAGATGTTAATACTGAAATTTATACTTGGGTGTTCGGAATAAAAGGGAATATACCTATTTTGTATGACACACTGTTTCTGGCAGAAACAAGAAATGTTAGTTTTTCTCCATATTTACAGATTCAATTGTGCCCCCCCTTACTGCACAATTACGGAGACCAACATATTATCTTTAAGGGTCATTAAATGCACAGAGTATATCGCCAGAAACGATTCCCTAAAGATGTATAAATAGCTGGGTTAAAGCTATATAATGTGTCATAAAGTTTAATCCCTTTTAAACAAAATCCGTTGAGAGGATTGACATTGCATAAAGCAAGTCCCTAAAGGACATGTGCTTGAAGCACAAAATTTGTACTCAATATTAATATGCATAAATTACCTCAGTGAGTACACTGATTATAATGTGATTGCAACACATTATAGCTTCTGCAGAATTCACAAAATATTTGTCTCGATCGAGCATTATGCCAACGAGATTCTTGCTTATACTAAGAGAGTCTTATCCGTTGGTCCTTAAATATTTTTCCGGAAGTATACTAGACCAGATAGAGCTCAGCTCCACACTGTACTCTTTTTCCTTCATCCAGGTTTTTTTTTTATCCCATTGGGTTTTTCCTGGTAAGGTTTTAACGAGGCAGTGTCGCTCAAGGGTTTAGGGTATACTATGAAAATTTTTATGGTCGCTTACTGGACAAAAGTTAGTCCTAAATTTTTCAGGGGGAGATATTCATCAGGGGGAGCGTGGTTTTAATAAAGACCTTCATACACTGTACTTTTTTTCCTTCATCCAGGTTTTTATCCCACTGGGTTTTTCCTGGTAAGGTTTTAACGAGGCAGTGTCGCTCAAGATTGACTCACAGAAGCAGTGTCAACTACGATATTCAGAAAGCTGATCAACAGTATGACTTAAAGATATTTTTGCCAAGCATCAGGGGGAGCGCGCTATCCATAAAGATCTTCAAACACTGTACTTTTTTTCCTTCGTCTAGGTTTTTTTTTATCCCACTGGGTTTTTCCTGGCAAGGTTTTAATGAGGCAGTGTCGCACGCGCGTCAATATACACAGAATTTTATGTTACACATGATTATGTACTCTTTTTTCCTTTGACCAGTTTTTGTCCCACTGAGTTTTTACTGGCAAGGTTTTTAACGAGGCATATTCCGTATCATTTGTGGTCTCCAAGGAGGAGTGTTGTAAATAATAAGGTGGAGCCCACCTCAATGATAGAAGCTTAGCCTATAAGAGGGTTCACCCTTCTCTTTGTAAGAGAGATATGAGATTGCAAATAGATAGATATGAGATTGAAATAGACATTGAATGAATAGAAATCAGTTTCTATGTTTCTATACCTCCTCTCTATCTCAATCTTCTCCAATTTATCTCTACTTTTATAACATGTCTCAGTTTTTTTGTTCGATTATAGAAAGGTTGTCAATTATTTCAATTTTCTATCTAGTCGTATATAGATATTTCATAAGAAAAAGTAGTAACAAGCATAAACCCTAGTAAACAAGCATAAACTCTAGTTAACAAGCATAAACCCTTGTAACAAGCATAAACCTAACAACAAGAAAAATAGGATGAAGAAAAAATCATGGAAAAAGAAAACCCAACAAGGTATTGATCAAAGAAAATATAGGGAGCATACCTTCTCAGATGGAGGAAGGAAGTTGTTCGTCTTCGCAGAGAGAAAAGCTAGGGCAAGAGAAAAACATCTGATGAAATACTTAGGATGGAGGTTGGATTTATTTTGGTCTTTGTTATTTATAACTCTCCCCTTAAAACCAACGAAAATTTATCATTTAATGAAACCCTTCCAAATATATGACCTTTCGTATACACCTAGATTTGATTCAACTTTTTTATAATCCTAATTGAATACACCCATATTTGAATGGACTTTTTAAAAGTTCATATAAGTCCGAATTGAATACACCCAGATTTTTAAAATCTTTTTAAACGCTTTATAATCCTAATTGAATACACCCCTCTAATATTTAAATAGTATAGCCGAACGGCTATACGGTTAAAATATTCTAATGTACTTAGAGAGTACAGCCGTGCGGCTATACCTTTAAATATACAATTTTGTCATATCATTTTAGGGTTTAGGGCTAAAATACCACTTTAGCCCATTGGGCTATAGTATTCTTAAATTATTTTATTTATACAAGATGATAATTTAAATTCTTTCCATACATTCCATTCAAATCTGTAAAATGTTGCTATTGGGGTGTGGATGAGGGTGAGGGTGAGCTAGCCATTAGAAGGGAATCTGCATGGTTCAATTTCCCAAGTCTTCTCCGCGTAGTCTCGAATTGTTCTGTAGCTGCTAAATCTCCCTGACCCAGTTGAGCTAAGGATCCTTATCTGATTCCACTTATTTGGATCCGCAAATGCTTTGTCAGCAGCAGCCTGTAGTCATACAGATTCAAATCCCACGCACCATAGTAAGTTATACAACACCAAACTCAAAATGCATATGTATGATTTGGGTTGGGACTGCCAAGTAAACAGAAGTAATTACCTGAGCTTCTAAATAGCTCTCAAAATCAGAACCAAGCACATAGAGGTCTTTACCACCGTCCACACTGTCACATAGAGATTGAAACCAGTCTTTCTGAGTGCAAGCTCTGTCCTCTGCGAGTGCAAGCTTCGTGTTCGTTTCGAATATATTTAAAGAGTACAGTCACTCGGCTATACGCTTTAAATATACAATTTTTTCACATAATTTTAGGTTTAAAATACCACTTTCACCCATTGGGCTAGAGTTATTTCTTCAATTATTTTATTTATACAAGCAATATCGGAGAATGAAAATTTAAATTTTTTCCATACCTCTCATTCTAATGATTTCTAGCTATTAGCCCATTCTAATAATTCGTTCATGTTACTGGACATTGCTCATAGAATATCTGTACCGATCACCTAATCTAGAATATCTTATCATAGACCTTGATCGTATGTTGAAATGAGAAAACAACCCCTTCTATCCGCCGGTGTTTGTGCCTACTTGTTTGTCATCACACATTAGGATAATCTCCGTGAAGGGGTTCTAAGGAAAACGCGATGAGATGTATGCGACTTAGTATTTGTTGAAGTTCGGTTTGGTTATGAATAAAATGACTGTTTATACTGCTACTGATACTAGTGTTGTCACTTCTCCCCGCTCGAAAGAGGAGATATACAAGGAAATTTCAATGTTTGAATATGATTCAGAGAGATGCAATGCAGGTCTCAGTTTCACATCAAAGGAGTTCAAGGATCTCTCCAAGTTATTGTTAAAGCATCATCAATCTTTGAATTTGAAGTTCTTTCTATTCTTTCTGAGTTTGAAAGTGTACTCCATTTCTTATAGTACCTATCAACTATTGAAATGTAAGCATGACATGTTGAAAATAAGGAAACAGGTGAAGAATTAAGAACGCATTTGTGGAATTTAAACTTCTCTTCTTACTTGAATATTGAATACAACTTAAATAGCAAAATAACAAAGCAACTAAGCTAAATAATAGGAACAACTAATGCACGACTAAACCATGACATTCAGCCACTAACCATGACCCCATGATAACTTGGACTTATTAACTAGCAACTAAACAACCAAGTCCCTAAAGAATAGGACTTCCACAACTTAACAAGATAATCATAAACATAATAAACAGAATAATAAATATTCTTAACACCCTCCCTTAAACTGATTAAAGGTAAAACTTCAATTCTTCAACCATCAGGAGCAACGAGCAACATCCTTCAAAGAACTAATTCCCAACATATTTCTCAATTTCACGAACACAGGCAGCTTGAGGGGCTTGGTAAAAATATCAGCAGTTTGGTCCTCACTTATACAATAAATCAAATTAATAACATCATCCTTGCAGAGATCACGAAGAAAATGATATCTCACATCAATATGTTTGCTTCTTCCGTGCAAAACTGGATTTTTCGAAAGCTTAATAGCAGAAACATTATCACAATAGATTGACGTTAGACCTTAGTGCATGTAGTGTAGTGCTTCAATTAACCTTCTTAGCCAAATGGCTTGGCAAGCACAAGATGCTGCTGCAACAAATTCAGCTTTGGTTGTTGATAAAGTCACAATCGGCTGCTTCTTAGATGACCAAGCTCTAGGTGCTTGTTTCAGCCCATAGAGTGCTTTGTTCAACCTATATACCTTTTTCTCCTTTCCCTGTTGCACATATCTAGGAGGTTGCTTAACATACACCTGTTCTTCCAACTCCCCATGCAAAAACGTAGACTTGACATCTAATTGAAAAATTGGCCACGAGTTTTGAGCAACCATGGAAAGAACAAGTCGGACTGTATCCATTCTTGCAACTGGTGAAAACACCTCCTTGTAGTCAACACCAAACTCTTACTTGTAGCCTTTTGCCACCAAACGAGCCATGTGCTTATTTATCTCACCTTTCTCATTGAGCTTTGTTTTAAAAACCCATTTAACTCCAATCTTTTTCTGCCCATTTGGAAGGTCTCTCAGCACCCACGTGTCATTTTTCTCAATGGCCCAGATTTCTGCATCCATGGCTTTTTGCCATTTTGGTTCCTTCACAGCTCTTGAAAACTTATTGGATCACAATTTGAAAACAAGGCAAAATGTGTAATTGTGTCATCATCATCATCAAATTGATAAACACTCCTGACCTTATAATCCATCATCCATGATGTCCTCTTTCTCAAGCATTGGGACCTTAAGCTAGATTCCTCCCCTTGTTGATTTTCGCTGGAAATAATTGACTGCAATTGCTACAGGTCTAGTTGTTGCAGCTGCGTGTGTGACTGGTCCTGCTGTATAGATAACAAGTCAACCTCTTTTCTTTCGTCTTCATAAAAAATTACAGGAATAAGCTACTGCTTTGAGGCTTTTTCAATCCAGTTCCACGTGTTCTCCTCATCGAAAATTACATCTCGGCTGATGATAATCTTCTTGGTGATTGGATCGAATAACTATAGTCTTTGGAATGGTCACTTATGCCAAGAAAAACACACATTTTGCCCTTGTCATCCAATTTCTTCCTCTTCTTATCAGGTGTATTGTTGGTTTCAGTGTAGTTCTTGTTGTTTTTTGTACTATTTTCTCGAAATATGAAAGTCAAACATACCTGCAACTTTCTTCCTCTCTCTCAACACGTGTATCGACACTTTTAGCCTATGGTGCTTCTTGTTTCCTTTACTGTTTTCTCGAAATGTGGGAGTGAAACATACATGCTACTCATTTATGTCACCCCTCTCATCAGGTGTATTGGCACTTGGTGTCAATGTAATTCTTGTTGTTTCTTTTATTGTTTTCTCGAAATGTGAAAGTTAAACATACCTGCAACTTTCTCCCTCTCTCTGATCACTTTCACCTCCCTCTGATTCCTTCTCCCCTCCGCCATCCCTTGCCCTTCACAAACCCCTCCCCTATCTCCCCCGATTTCTTGTCCCACCCCCAACCCCCAAATCGCCACCCACCTATTTCACCCCCCTCCCCTGGTGCGGCAACCTCCATGTTGAGAAGCGTAAAGTCCCAACCCAATTAACATGATTGATTTGGAATATTAGTCATTGACCTATACAAATATTTAGTTTATTTCCTTCCTTTTATATAGACTGTACATTAAGAAATAGCTCATTTAGGCTAGCTTTCAGGATCTTAATTGGCTATTGTATTTGTATAAGGGCTTTGTACCCCATTTTATAATATTTATCACATATACGAATTATCAATTCTATCATGGTATCAGCAGCCTAAGGTTACTAATAATCCTACACAAACTCAAACCCTAACCAGTCCTCTCGCTAACCTCTATGGCGATCGACGACGACAGCAAATCACCTCAAGTCTCAACCAAGCCTGAGCAACCCAAATATGATTCTCAAGCCTCAGCCAAGCTTGAGCAACCCAAGTATGATGATCCTAATAATCCTCTCTACCTCCATCACTCTGATCAACCAGGGGTTGTCCTTGTCACAAAACTCTTGAATGAGAAAATTATCCAACCTGGAGTAGCTCTATGCTCATGACGCTCAGCACCAAAAACAAAGAAGGTTTCGTTGATGACACCCTAAAGAAGCCTTTGCATGATTCTTCCGCAACTCTCCAACAGTGGACACGCTGTAACATGACAGCGAGCCGGTTACTTAGAAAGGGATGCTCAGGATACTTGGCTCATGTGATTGATACACGGGATAATGGATTGCGATTGGAAGATACTCCCGTGGTACGGGAGTTTCCGGATGTGTTCCCAAAAGATCTTCCTAGATTACCTCTTGAACAGGAGATTGAATTCACTATTGAACTCGTCCCAAGAAAGAATCCTATTTCTCAGGCGCCGTTACAGAATGACACTAGCAAAATTGAGAAAGTTGAAAACTCAATTGCAAGAGTTGGTGGACAAAGGTTTCATCCGACCCAGTTTTTCTTCTTGGGGTGCACTAGTTCTGTTTGTGAAGAAGAATGATGGCACCATGAGGTTGTGCATTGATTATAGACAGTTGAACAAGGCCACAGTGCAGAATTGATATCTGTTGCCACGCATTGACGACTTGTTCGATCAGTTGAAGGGAAGATTGATTTGAGATCAGTCTATCATCAGTTGCGGATCAGGGAAGATGACGTAACTAAGACTGCTTTCTGGACAAGGTATGGCCATTACGAGTTTTTGATGATGCTTTTTGGGCTGACTAATGCGCCACCAGTGTTTATAGATCTCATGAACAGAGTGTTCCGACGTTATCTGGACTGCTTTGTGATTGTGTTCATAGACGATATCCTTGTGTATTCTAAAAGTCAGAAGGCGCACATGAAGCACTTAAAAATTGTGCTGAGAACTTTTAAGGAGGAGGCAATTGTATGCAAAGTTCAGCAAATATTAGTTTTGGTTAGATAGAATTAGTTTCTTGGGGCACGTGATTTCTACTGAAGGTATTTATGTGGATCCCCCTAAGGTGGAAGCAGTGGTAAACTGGCCGTGACCAACTAATGTCACTGAGGTACGAAGTTTTCTTGGGTTAGCCGGGTATTATCGTCGCTTTGTAGAGAGTTTCTCCACCATAGTGACAAGTAGCTAAGAGTCATCATTTGGTTCGTGGGCTCGAAGGCCAATGAGTGCCCATTCAACCCATTAAGGAAAAGCCTAACTTGACTGACCCATAAAAGCAAGGCCTAACCTACCCATACATAAATATAAGGGTGTGCAAGCACCCTTTTTTTTTTTTTTTTTTTTTGGTCATTCGTTGGGAGGGGGAGAGGAGGAGAGTATTATATTGAGTTGCCTCAAGATTGTTTCTTAAGTGAATCGAACTCAGGTGCACTTGGGGGAGGGGAGAGAGAGTTTGACCCACTTTTTCCACTATTGTGCCACCCCATATGCGGTGTGCAAGCTCGGTTAACCTCCTTTAGTTTGTAAAAGCCCAACTCGACCCGCCCCAAGCCTTATAATTTTGGGAAAGCCCCCTAACTAGAAGCACTTCCATCTTTAATGACAATTATGTGTTTGGTTGGTTACAAAATGTAACCATGGTTGGTTATTGCCTTTGCTGGCCATTATGGTCGCCGCATCACCGTGGTCAACGAAAACCCCAAACTAGCATTTAGCCACGACTTTGTGTGCACCCTGCAAACCACAACCCCAGTGAAAAACAAAATAATCAAAACCCTAAGCCCCAGATGCTCTAACTTCCCAAAGCCTGATATCTACGATTCATTTGATTCAGGCAAAGGTAACTCTCTCTCACTCTCACTCTACACTCTACAGTCTACACACGCGCGTCTTGTATCTTTTTGCTTCAGATAAAGGTGAATCGTTATATATCTGTGTTTGTATGTATATTTGTGTGGGTGTGACGTGAAACTGCGGCGGTTAAGCTTATATTCTCAATTATGACTAAAAAGATAAGAAGTTATAAACTTGTTGTCACCAAAAAGTTATTGGTGACAACAAGAGTTTTTTTTTTTTTTTTTCTCACTGATTTTCGTTCTATTATTTGAACGAATTTAACAAATTTTGAAGCTTGTAAGCACATAATTGCTGCATATATTAAATATTGTAAGTCTGACTTACTCAGAGAGCTTTTCGAGTCACCCGGCCAGCTTGCTCTGACTAATTTGTTTTCCTTTTCGCTTTTTAATTTGTGATGTTTGTCAGTAGATCATGAGGCGCAAACAAGCCTGCAGGGGAAGGGGAAGGCCACGAAAGAAACCCAATGTGGTCAGTGAGAGAGTAGTAAGCGAGAGAATGGTTAATGAGAAATTGATCAATGAGAAAGAAGTAGCATTCTTGAATTTTGTGAGTCAAAATGTTGAAGAAGGAAATGATATTGGGTGGAATCAATCTGATAACGAAGACCATAATGATGAGGAATTTGACCCTGAAATGGAGATTGATTCAGGTAATTCTTCTTCTTCTTCAATGGGGAGTGACTGGTCGTGCAGGGATCAAAATGTGAGCTCCATGGATAGGACTGTGCAGAGATTGCTTAGGAAGTATGGTGAAGTGAATCTCCAGATGGAAAACTCATCCAAAAAGATTGATGGTGCACAAACTAAGCCATTGCAAGTCTTTGGTTCTTGGAGTAGATTCCAGAATGAGCAAGAGGCGCCTTCACATGATCCTTGCTGTAACAAAAAAGAATTAAGCGCTTCTCTGGCGGTATGATGGAAATTTTGTAATTGGTTTCTGTTGTGACATTTTGGTTTTAGAATTAGGTGCTTGTGTAGTCTTTTATACATTCATAGGAAGGGACAAGATGTTTTTTGTTTTTGAAAAAACAATTGAAGTGCTTCTAACCAGGCATTTTGTTGCGATAGTTTTTCTGACCAGATTATGCCTAATGTGATTGAACTTACTGCTGTTCTCACCTTATAGGTTATTAAGAGGGTTATGAAAATGGATGCAGCTGTACCTTTCAACATTCCTGTGGATCCAATTGCTCTGAGATTACCTGTGAGTGTGATTTTCGATATGTATATTTTCTAAATATTTTTCTTGAGTGATAACATGATATGGTGATTGTTATGATGTACCAGCTTTTTTGCGGGCATCTAATAGGAGATTGCAGTTTCTTGCTTCAAGTTTATCGAGTTACTATGTCAAACTATTTCTTTTGGGGTACAAGCTTGACTAGCCACTAAGCTTTTAAATTTAGTGGAAAAATGACTTGGTTGAATTCAAACATCATTTTGTTT
This sequence comes from Prunus persica, assembly GCF_000346465.2. Lineage (NCBI taxonomy): Eukaryota > Viridiplantae > Streptophyta > Magnoliopsida > Rosales > Rosaceae > Prunus > Prunus persica. Next base: position 13,433,459 of record NC_034015.1, read on the forward strand.
TTGTAATAATGCGAGTCTTCTGCACTGATGTGTTATGTATATGTACATTTTTATATTTACTTTTTAATAACATACATTCAAAAAAATTAAGGCATCTTTCATGTCAGTAACTCCTACCATATATATGGTATAGCTGTTTTATTTTGATGATCTTATTTTTAAATTTGATTCTCATTTGGTCTGGACTAGAGAACAAAGATCTGTTATCACCTTATACGTATCAGTTCTGGTTTTAAGCTATACAAAGCGTATTTAATTAAGAATGAACTCTGCTTTGGTTTATGTCTATATATTGTCAGGTTTGCAATATCTGTTTATGCTACGATTATCTACTTTATTGCAATTTACACTACACCCAGACTTGGGTTTTAGAGAAAACAAAACCTTTTATTTTTATTTACACACACACACACACGCGTGTGTGTTCATTTAAAAAGCTAGTCAAAAACCTGATTTGGTTTCATTTGAGTATATATACACATCACTTTTGATTATATATGTATTTGTATACATATATTATTCTACTTTGTCTGTGTTGCAAATACAAGTAATACCAAGTACCTACTGCATAGGACAAAGGTTACAAAGCCAGGGTCAAAGGTACCAAAAATGACCCTCCATTAAAAGCCTGAAGAGAACTTAATTCTTGTCACAGATGCAATACTGTATTCTTGGAAGATATGGATATTCTATTGGTAAGTCTCCGTTTTTCATGTACACAAATATCTGCAAGTTAATACACATTGGGGTTCATATCCTGTTGTGGGGTCCTTGGGTTTACCTCAGTGGCTGAGGTGCTTTGCCCCCCACCCCGACCGCATGACCCATGTTCAAAACCCCTTGAGCGTGTGCCTCCTCCCCCTTATCGCTGTAACTCAAAATTATATCCCGTTCTGGACATTCTGTAGCATATCATGTATTCAAAAAGGAAAAACGGAGCTTTACATTAACTGTAAGGTTTTAAGGTTCTGTTATGCTTCCTGAATCAATAAGTTGGAAATATTGAATTCTTAGGATTTTTTGTTTAGCTGATCTAATCTCGGACAGATCCACAATGCAACATTGACGTCATAGATGTCATATCTGTTCTGAAATGCGTTGCTGCGTTCCTTTCATAATTCATCTCTCCCTTGTTGATTTATCTTCTACTTTCTGTGTCTTTTTTTCCCCTTTCTGGGGGTGACCGGTTGGATCCAGGATTACTTTGATGTCATAGATACACCAATGGATTTTGGAACAATATGCAACCATCTTGAAAATGGTACTAAGTACACGAACTCGGAGGATGTATTCAAGGACGTCCAATACATTTGGAAGAACTGCTACAACTATTACAATGAGGGTAACTTTGTTTTGGATCTTATGAAAAGGGTGGAGGCAAAGTTCATGATGTATTGGACAGCTGCTGGTCTGTCCAGTAAAGAACCAGGGACAAGTAGCAGTAAGGGTTTCACATTACTTCTGTTTTGTTACTTTATTTTGATAGGTGGTTTAAATAAACTTGTTATTCTTGGTGATAAATTTTCACTTGGGAGCCAGTTATATCAAGATTTTGACCACCAATATAGATATAGAGGGTGAAACTATGTCTTTCCTGTTCCCCGATATTTTGCCTATATTTCGCCGCTAATCAGCGACAATTAGCTGAAACTGAATGGAAGAAGAACAGATGAATTTCCACTCTATTCTGTGTTAAAATCATTTCCATCTTATACAAAAGTAACCTCGATCACCATATATGTAGTTAAAGTTTTACCTTCATATACATATCATATACTTATCTCAGGCGCAGTATACTATGAAATTTATTTGTTTATTGCATGCATTAGTATATGATAGACGAAGTATATTATGAAATTTATTTGTTTAGTACACGCATAATGCATTTATGATTGATTTAACATTTCTTAATGTTTCATTTAAATTTTCCATGTTTTAAAGCTGATATCTGTCGTTTTCATTGACAGTCCCTAATATTGGAAACTATACGGAAATATAGGTCGATATATCTGTATGTTTGAGTACGATATTGTTTGCATGGTTGATTATTTCATCCTTGGTTGTCCTTGTATGTGGTTTGCCTTCTCAAATTTCATTTTGTCTTTGTTACTGTGCATTTCAGCATGGCCTCTTTTGATTCTGTGATCACCATCAAGAGTGAGGTTTTGCTTTTATTAACCAAAGAAAAGAATTCAAGAGTAGGTTACATATCAAATGGTAAAGTTCCCAAGATCCCAGTATGTTTGGGTTTGTTGTACATACACTGGGAGACAGCATGCTCCTATGCCAGTATGCAGTGCTTTTAGAGTACGCTTATTTGTTTGTTAATTGGGTTATAATTTTCATAGGATTACTTGGGTTTCTATGCACAGTGTGAAAGAAAATCCATACCTGCATGGATAAGCACTTACAAACAAATAGATTAAATTTGAAGATTACAGAATATGTGAATCAGCACATATTTCATCTTGACTTCTCGAGGTCCAAAATTGTTGGCAATTTTTCTTTAGTTTTAATCTTTTATTTTTGTTTTCTATCTCATATATCTTAGATTTTTATCCTTTCTTTATTTGTTGACTAAGAAAATCTTCCTATAAAAATAATAATAATTAAGAATATTCAACTGTTGAGTATTAGACAACGGATTGGAAAGACTTGTTATCTCGGGCTCATTGATAAACTACGCATTTCATACATACATTGACTTCAGTGAGTTTGAGCTCTGATAAGCATATCAATGGAATAGGAGGTGATGGAGCAGCTTTACAGTTGCATCAAGCACTTATCAAGGAAGACTGTATGTATTGAATTGTTCTATAAAGTCCTCATAGGTCTCATGCTAGAATGATACCTGTGTTGTATTTAGTTGAACTCTTTAGTCATTGTGTGTTTCATGGTTTTGGTTTAGATCAGATATGTATTGGCTTTAATCAATTCTTCAACCTATGTGTGCAAACAGATATATCATTTTCTTTTGGTTGTAAAAGAAGCCAATAGAGAAACCATATTGTCTTTGATTAATTCTTTTTTCCACTGCCTTTAAGATTGCAGTATCTTCATAAATCTTTTGAACTTCTGTATGTACCATTATTCAAAGTTTTCATAATGTTGTTCTATAAAGATGATATTGCTTACTGCCAAATAAATTCTATGTGTGAGTTGAGTTTATTAAATAAATTGAATTTGAATCTGTTTAGGAAATTAGATTTTTTTTTTTCCTTCTTGTAATTATTAACTAATTCATATATGCTTATATGTGTATTTCTCACTTATTTTCAAGACAAAGTAGAGGAGTTCCCATTGTACTAATGTATGAATGTTGAATGTATATACTTCAAAACTCAAATTGACAGGAAATCTGTTAATTTTCCAGTACTATGGTTCCTTAAGATGAGGCCTCCATTTTATATTTTTCATCATTATTGTAGGTTACTTCTGGTTTCAATTTCATTAAGTTTTGATTCAATTTTTTATATTTTTATAGTTTTAAGAAGCTCTAATGTGGGGAAAAGGAGGACACGAGGACCCACCCGTAACCTTAAACTAGCTCATATTCCGATTGGGGAAAGATTTGAAATCAGCTGGAGGAACCGGAGAGCTGTAGGTGATAGCTCCACAATTTTCAAATCAGAGTGTACAGCCCTGGTTAGGCAAACCCGGGAGCTACCCCTGCAGGTCAAGTCGTGGAAGAAAATCCCATTTGAGATTAAAAAGAAGGCATTTGAACATATGTTGGTTAGTACAACAAAAGATATTGAAGGAAGTAGTTCACACTATACCTTTTAATTTTCCCTTAAATCCTCAGTTTTGCATGTTTATTTGTCATATTTCCTCATACATGTTCTCAGAAGCGTTTCAAAGTTGAAGATCACATGACATGGGTATTGGACCAGATTCATAGATCCTACCACAATTATCGGCATTACCTCAAGAAGATATGGTATGAAACATGTGAGACAACTGAGGAAGCACGGAAAAAAATACCACCAAATGTTGCGGAGGATGATTGGCAGTATCTTATAAACATGTGGAGCTCACCTGAATGGGAGGTACCAAAAAAATGTTGTATATAAAAAGAAAATATTGAGGGGAAAGAAAATCAAGAAACTTTACATTTTTTCCTATTTTCCTTTCAGTTATCTGTTTCGCCTTGGATTTTTTTATAATACATTCATAGTCTTCCTTGAATGCAGTTAATTAGTAAGAAAAACGTGGAGAATCGTTCCAAAAATAACATAATCCACACATCTGGTTCCAAGAGTTTCTCACAAATCCGTGAGGAAGAGGTATGACCTGAGCTATTCCCTTCTTGAGTAATATTTTACTGTGTTCGTCATCATTCTTAGTTTTTTTGTTCGTGCAATTTCAGAGAAAGAAGACTGGAAATGACCCTGGACGTACATTTCTATGGGAACTTACCCACGTGCGGCCTGATGGACTAGCTGCAAATCCAGCTTCACAGGAGGCATTGGTATATATTGATCCCGAAATTAAATTGGATATGCAAGCTTACCTAATTCTCAGTTATATAGTTTTGGTTCTCTCTCTCTTTTTTTATTTTTTTCATTGTACCTTGTGGTTCCATTTTCTAAATGCAGTCAAAGCTCAAGAAACTTTATACTCAAATGTCTGTGGAGAACTCAGAGATGACTGAAGACGAGATTTTTGTAAAGGTTTTTGGACCTGAGCGTTCGAGTCGGGTGCGTGGTTATGGAAATGGTGTAACCCCAAAAGAGTTATGGGGCCCATCATCTTCATCATCATCTACTGTTAGTGAGCTCAGAAGGCAACTTGAGGAATCAAAGCAGCGACAAGAGGAGTCTGAACGAAGAAGTGCTGCTGAGGTACAGGGCTTGAAGGAGCAACTTGGTCGGGTTGAGGGTTTGCTATCAGTTCAAATGAATCGGTTTGAAGGTTTACTAGTACAGTTGACGAGTCATATGCACTCCCCGGCCCAAATTGAGAGATGTACTGAAAATCCACCCTCCCGAAATGGTATGTATCTTTGAATACTTACTTTATACAGAATTATCATATAGGGGTTTTGGAAAAATGGAATTACGATCTTTGAACAATTTATATTGAAGTATGACTCATTTGAATTGAGAATTCTACGTTTGTCTTGTTTGGTGAAAGACTGATAGGGAAAAATATGGGTCAGGCACCACAATATATCACTGTTTCATAATTCTTCATTGAGAAAGAAGTATACCCAATGCTGGGGCCTCAATCAAGGTTGAGTTTATGTGTGTTTTTTTTTTCAGTGACCTCTTGTGATAAAAAAATCCTTTCAAGTTTAGTATTGTGGTTATGGTGTTCTGTTTATGTGTGGATAAGGGCCTAAAATTCTGGCTTCAGATTTTTATTTATTTTATAATTTAACAACCGTCATAGCTATTTTGTACTAATAGCTATGGGTCCATGGATAACTCACACTCCTAGTTTGTGCAATCAATGAGAGGGGTGGTAGGTGTAATTTTTATCATTTTCCACTGTTTGCTTCCTCTTGTGTAATTAAAAATGGAAAACTTTCAGTTTCTGATTTGGTTTAACAAATACCAAAGTTTGCATCAGCATGTGATGTTACTGCACGTTGTTTGTGATATCCCAAATACATTGTGCTACATCTCCCTAGAGAAACTTTATGCGTTGTGTTTTCTCTTTGTTGTCTTTAGCACTGTGCTGTGTCTAAACTGTACGAAGATTTATACCTATTGTCCCCGTGAAGTCAAATGGAAGCAAGAATGCCACTTGTTTCTTCTGTATGCACCCTCGAGTTCCATGTTATTTCACTTGATCAGCGTTAAAAAGATATGGTCATTTTAATAAAAATTGTCTGTTTCCTTGCGAATGTCCTACCCGTTTGTTTGGAGGTGTGTGAATTTTTAAATACACAATAGGTATTATTTGATCATGTGGGTATTTCAAATTACTGCTGATTTCCCGTAAAGTCATTTGATTAGATGTGAAAAATGAATATCAATGTTATTGCTTCTTTTGTCCAATTCGTTTAATGTTGAACTCTGGCATTGCTCTTAGCTGAACTCTGGCATTGCTCTTGGTTGAACGCCTCTTTTGTCCAATTCGTTTAATGTTGAACTCTGGCATTGCTCTTAGCTGAACTCTGGCATTGCACTTAGTTGAACGCCCTTTGGTCCAATTTTGGTGTTGGATGTTGTAACTATTCTGTTTGTTATCTTTCAGGCCGCCCACGAATGACCCGACCTAGAAGATGAAGTTCATATCAGCTATGTTTATGTTTTGTCTTCCGGCAAGAAGTTGATAGTAATATATTTGGTTGGTACTGTATTATGTTACATTTGATGCATCAAATGTGCTTTGTGAACTACATGGACGTATGTTCAACTAGGAACTGATAAACTGAAGTGATAACACGTTCAAACTCGTAACTGATAATCGTTCCAGGGGTGTTTTCTTTTTTTCCTCTCAAGTCGTACTATTTTATTCTTTAACACGTTTTTTAAAATAAAATAAAATTTTAACGTAGTGTGCATGTCAAGTGACACAGAGGGGTGGCAATTTCTGATACGACCTGTTCCACTTTCATTCCTTTTCAACATCTTATCTATCATGCTACAGACAATTTTGAGATTATATCCAACACCATTTGAAATTTCTAATGTTTCCATGAGTTGTTTTTCAAAGAAGTAGATTTTTTTATTTTTTATTTTTTTTGTCTGAACAAAGATGTAGAATTTCACATGTATATAATTTGATATTTATGTTTACAACAATTATATGCAAAACTATTTTAGTAATTTCACAAGTTCCTTTGCGCATCATGATCAATTCTCACATTATTGTGATCATGGGAAATTCTTTGCTTTTTCCAATCAACAAAACAAAATATAAAAAATGCTCACGTCTAATTTTTTTTTTTCCTCTTCAGTTCTCATATCAACATCATCAATCTCACTCTCTCTTTGGTTTCTCCTACCGAAAAAACAATTGATGGAGTTGTTCAAAACTGAATTCCACTGGTTACCGTTGCTAGCATTTATTATTAAACAGGTTATTAACTAGGTAACAAGTTTAAGATGATCCGAATTCAACATAATACGTTTATTAAATGGTTCTAGTTTGAGTTGAACATTCTTGACATATTTATTATCCTGATACGACACTAACCCGCCACGACACGACCCATTACCAACTCTAACCACGATGATTGGGAAACAAACTACAGACAAAACTTGGTCTATTATGCATTTTCCTTTTTCGGGGTGTAAATTATTGAGTACAAGCAATAGTTCCAAACACGGTTTTTCCCAATTCACGATTGGGCCCATTCCCCTTTGGATTTCGGCTGTCCTCGTCATCATGAGACCCTAATCAGACCCAAAAAATAAAAAGTCATCATCAGATTCGTTTTTGTCTTTATCATCGTTGGAGGGTGAAGCATGGAAGCTTGGTGGACGAACTTAATGAAATGTCCCAATCAAGTTGCTCAACAGCTTTATCATGGGCTTCATTGTTTTTAGGGTTAATTTTAATTTAGTAATCTGAATTTTTATCATTGAGGTATTTATTCCTACACTCTCAATTTTAATAATTATATTTTCAATTTTTTGCAATTTAGTTCCAGCGTTAACCTTACTGTTAGAGTTTCCATTAATTATTGAGATGACATACGTAGAATCTAACTTCTTAAACTTAAATTGCTTAAAATATAAATAAAGCATTAAAATTTCTTAAACGTAAATTGAAATTAACCTTTGTTTTTAATGACCTGGTAAAAAAGATGCTGTTTTGAGCTAGGTCTTTATTTTTAAAATAAAAAAAGTATTTTTTTTTTCTCATCCCTCACGCCACCAGCCAGCCAGCCAGAGAATCCCCCTAAAAGTCCCTTGAATCTATAAAGAATCCATACTGAAATGAAATGAATGAAAAAGACTTTTTTGTTTTTTTGGTGCAGGAATGAAAAGGACTTAATTTTTAAAGAATTCACACCCTTTCGTTCTTTAAAGTGCCAATAAATGAACCTAACATATCCAAAGCCTACACAGAAAATAATCCTCAAAGAATTCCACATAATAACTGTGGTGTGGTTGTGGGTGGGGATATGGTTGTCTAACTGGTTCTGTTTTGGTCAATTCTGTCTAATTGTGGTTTAGCTGTCGAACTCCATGCCCTTCTCAATTTTACCCTCTTGTCCAAGTGACAGAGATGATGGACGGTTTGATTTGATCTGTTTTGGGATAAATTCTTTTGTTCATTTAATGATTGTCCCAATTAGTGTTCCAGTTTTTCAAATTTCCATTTACGTATACGCTTTGAATTCTAATTCATGAAAGTTCAACATCACTTGAAGAAGACATGATGGCGATGTGCAGGAGGACTGTTTCTTCACTCTCCTTCCAAGCTCATAGGGAGGAAGCCTTCACCCACAATCTTATACTTCATTATCGTATTTGATAATGAAGAAGTCATGATGATATCATTTTTTTTTTCTCATCACTTTAGTCCAATGTACACTCTCAATCACCACATTTCTTAATATTTGACACGTAATTATTGATATAACTATTATTCCATAAATACGTACGCACTCCCTCTATATAAACCCAAGTAATATGTGGGTAGGAGAGAGCCACCAAAAACCATCCAGGCTTTTCTTTCTTTTTCGTAGTCACCTATGGCAATCCATTTAGGCTCTTTGGTCTTATCTCTGGTGCTACTCGTTGGCTTTGCATTTACAAATAACAAAGCTGCTAATACAGATGATCTACCCATTCATTGCGACTCTCTCAATAGAAGCAGTTTCGATGCTCTCCAACCAGGGTTCATATTTGGCACAACCTCGGCAGCTTATCAGGTCAGTTCCTTCTTGGGCTTTAATTAATAACTAGCCTCTCTCTGATTGTGTTTCATAAAAATAGAATTCATTATTTGCCTTTTCTTTTATTTTAAATATTTTTTTAATATGAAAAAGTGTGAATTTACCATATTATTCTCATTTAATTAGTAATTTCAATTCTTAATGTTTGCATTATCTAAGGGCATTTTTGATATTTTGAATGTTTCACCATTTTCTGCCTTTTGCTTTATATATATAGATTACCATTTAATTGGTGTTTTATATATAATTACTTGGGTTTAATTTCAGTTTAATGTCAGATCAATTAGCTTCCAGGGCAATTCATTTTATTAGTCCCTGAAGTTGAAGGACGACAAGAATAATTTTGAAAATTCAGAAACTCAAATGCAAATCGAGTCTAAATTCAGGAATTAATAAAATGAATGACCCTAACTTCCACATGCATGAAGGAATATTTACATCTTAATTCTGTATGTACTATGCATGTCCATTTCAGTACGAAGGTGCCGTAAAAGAAGGCGGTAGAGGACCAAGTATATGGGACACCTACACCCACAACCATTCAGGTCTGTCTAATCAAACAATGAATTAGTCAAAATAAGATAACTTCAAGAAGTCTTGGTGCATTGAGTTGAGTCATGAATTGGTAAAAAAAAAACCTTATCGTATATACATCGTAGTTTGCATGAAATAATATTTGGATTTCTATGATTTAAATAATTAATTTTTAATGTACAAATACAGAAAGGATCGTAGATGGCAGTAATGGAGATGTCACTGTTGATCAATATCACCGCTATAAGGTTATAATTTTATCTCTAAACCTTCTTTACTTGAAGTGAATGCGCGCGCACATTGTGTAAATACTCAATTTTGGATCCTTAAAGAAAACACATGACATTGAAGATGAAATCTTTAACTTGTAACTTATTTCTTATATAGGAAGATGTGGCGATTATGAAGAACACGGGATTGGATGCTTATAGGTTTTCTATCTCATGGTCCAATTTATTACCAAGTAGGTTGATTCATCCTCAATATTATACATAACAATTCTTTTTTTTTTTTTTTACAACAGTTGTTCCCTTTATTTTGTTCTAAATTAAAATAATTGATCACTGAAAGAACTGAACCGAATTAAATTAGCTTAGTAAGGCCATAAATATACAGTTTAACAATTTTAGTGTTTGAAGATTGAGTTTCCTTATTTGTTGTATTTGTTTTTATTATTAGATGGAAAGCTAAGTGGGGGCGTGAATGAGGATGGAATCAAATATTACAACAATCTCATCAATGAACTCCTACTTAAAGGCGAGTCATCTCCCTTACATGATTAATGATTGATACTTTAACCCCTTAAAAACATCATTTAGTCAAAGTTTTAATTGGCTTTTATTCATGATATATATATATATATATATAGGTCTAAAACCATTTGTGACAATCTTTCATTGGGATCTTCCACAAGCTTTAGAGGATGAATATGGTGGTTTCTTAAGCCCTAATATTGTGTGAGTGAACAAATTCTATCCTCAGTATATAATATTGATTATTTAATTAAATACATATTACAATAACATCTACATACCATATACAGCGATCATTTTAGAGACTATGCAGAACTTTGTTTTAAAGAATTTGGCGATCGAGTAAAACACTGGATCACGATGAATGAGCCGTATACCGTTAGTCACCATGGTTATGCAATCGGGTGCCACGCACCAGGACGATGCTCTGCTTGGCAAAACTTAAACTGCACCGGAGGGAATTCGGCTACTGAACCATATTTGGTGACACACCATCAACTCCTTGCTCATGCAGTCGTTGTAAGATTGTATAAAGATGAATATCAGGTCCAATTAAATCTTTTTCCTTTTTCTTTTTGGGTATGAATATTGCTATCCTAATTGAAAATATCTCACTCTAAATCATTTGCAAAATTATTGAATTTTCTTGCATAGGCATCTCAAAATGGCTCGATAGGAATAACATTGGCTTCACATTGGTTTGAGCCTGCTTCCGAGGCAACAAAAGATATAAATGCTGCATTTCGATCTTTGGATTTTATGTTTGGATGGCAAGTATAATATTAATTTATATATCTACTAAATTAAATGTTTTATTTATGAATTTGCTTATTTTGTAGGTGTATGGACCCATTGTCCACTGGTGACTATCCGCACACCATGCGATCAATTGTTGGAGAACGATTACCAAAATTCACAGAAGAACAATCCAAGTTGCTAAATGGGTCATTTGATTTTATTGGAATAAATTACTATTCTGCTAGATATGCAAGTGATGCATCTGATATTATTTATGTACATGCAAGCTACTTAACAGATCCTCACGTTAATGCTACAAGTGAGTTCAAATTGAATACTTACCTTGAGCAATGAATTAAATTCTTAGAATAATTAGATTCTAATATTCATATGCATATGTGTTTTGACAGCTGAGCTCAATGGGGTTCCTATTGGTCCACAGGTGCACATCAAATTATTAGCTTAAACTATTAGTATTTGGAGGATTAGTATATTGTTTTTCACATACATATTACTCATAAAATGTCAATTATCTTCAAATTGGATTGCAGACTGCTTTAGATTGGTTATATGTTTATCCAAAAGGAATTCAAGATCTTATGCTCTACATAAAAGAGAAGTATAATGATCCAATCATTTACATTACTGAGAATGGTAATTAATAATTTTAAGTCATTATTAATTGCATCATTAATGTTTCACATTTATATGATGGTGTGAAATAAAGTGAAGTGTTATAATTCAATGCATATGATAATGCATTATATTGTAGGAGTTGATGAGTCCAATGATCCCAGAGTATCACTTCAAGAAGCTCTTAATGATACCAATAGAATTGACTTCTATTATCGTCACCTTTGTTACCTACAAGCATCCATTAAGTAAGTGCCTGTTTAAGAAATTTTTCAAGGCCATCTAAGGTAGTCGTCTTAGATTTTCGTTATTTAAACATTACATCGACATCAATACATTTGATTTTTTGTTTGTTTGCAGAAATGGTGCTAAAGTGAAAGGATATTTTGCATGGTCATTATTGGACAACTTTGAATGGAATTATGGATACACTGTTCGATTTGGTATCATCTATGTAGATTTTAAAAATAATCTAAAAAGATATTCTAAACTCTCGACGTATTGGTTCAAAAGATTCCTCAAGAAGCAAGAAAAAAGTATGAAAGAGATACAAATATTTGTGGACGATAATGGTGGGACCTCAAATGTTTGAATTCCAAATGATGAATAAAGCATGACAACTCCCCCGAAGTCGTAGTGCGCAAGTTGTCTTTTAAGTTTTCAGCTTTTTTTAGATCAATTCTTGTGCGAGTTAGTTCCCTCTCTTTGTGAGAGTTTAGGGGGTGCATTGAATTAGGATTATATACGATTTTGTAAGATTTTTTTTTAAGTGATTGATTTTTTGAATTGTATAATTTTTATAGGTTTTTTTTTCAGATTTTTAATAAACTTGTAGAGACTTTTATTACAGGCTTCCATACTTTTGTATGAATTTTTGTTATAAATTCATATATATTTGCATAGACTTTAGTCACTCTTTCTTCCCAACATTGTTTTCTTTTATTTTGCCAAACAATGGAAGAATTTCCATCTTTCCTCATATCCTTGTCTTCTGGAATAACTAATATATATATATACGGGGAGCTTCAGTTGAGGGATCCCTCAAATAAATTTATTCGAAGTACACCATTGTAGGGCCCACTCCATATTGTATTTCACTAATCCAAACCGTCTATTTTGTATATACTCATTTAAAGATTATCTCTGCAAAAAATCACTTAACTCCGATATCATTTGACCACTCAATTGAATTATTGAAATTTTAGTACTTTCTTGAAGCATCGTGTTCATTGATTTTGTAGGACACAATTGGATATCAAAACGGTTTCCGATTTGTCTAATTTTTTGCAAGGATGATCTATGAATGAAGACCTAAAAAATAGATGGTTTGGATCGTTGAAGAAAAAATCGTAGGGTATCCTAAAGGGTGTTCCTCAATAGAAGGGGATATATTTGCTTTTCAATGGAGATATAAATGAGTATCCCTCTAGATGGAAGAAGATTTTCTTTGAAAAATAACATATATGACAAAAACAGAAATTATTTTGCTTCCAAAGACACCACACAAATTCACGAAAAGTAAAAATTATAAGAAATTCAAAGTAACTGACATTCACGAAAGCGTCGTGACAAATATATGACAAGTTTGAAAGCAATGCTGAAAGGAAAATATGCAACATTCATTCATTATCCTTAATTCTCATTGTTCTCATTGTGTTCAACATCTCTCAACATATTTAAAGCTATACCAACTCTCTATGCATTAGCATGTGCTCGTTGTTGTTCTTGTGTTTGGAAAACTAGTTTAAGATCCTCTTCATTAACCAGTAATGATGAAGATGAAAAAGATTCGTTCTCCAATTCAATAGGAAAGTCAATCTCTTGCCTTTCAATTTGTTCTTCCTCCATTATATAAATTGATATTCGACCACCTGAAAAAATTATATGAAATCCGATCTTATAATTCTGAATTTCTTTTGGGGTCTTGCCCAACTCAAGACATGGACTCAAAAGACCAAGAGCAGCGAACAGGACCCGATTCTCTTAGTTTTAATTTCCTTTTAAGTTGTTGTTGCTTGCTTGGTTTATATAGTCTGTTGACTTGATGAGGAAAAGGTATTTTGGCCTTTTGTGGCTTTGTCTACATGTTGTTGATGTACCTCACTCTCAGGCACAGACTCAGCCCTGTCTTGGTAGGGCTGGAGCCTGACCCAATTTTTTTGAAAGTTTCCCCTACCTATATATCCCACCCAGTCCAGTCTTAACATTTTTTCTAGTTGCAGAGGCAACTGCAGGAAGATGATGCGAAGAAGATGAGTTCAGCAAACAAGAAGCGGTAAACATTTACACAGGTCCCACTAAATAGGGATATTTCTTTGGTCAAATCAGGGGAGCCCCACACATTTTCTTTCACGCATTAATTTTTATTTTTTATTGTTCTGTGGGAATCTATCTATCGTATCAACCCGATCTTGTAACGTCACCTTTAGTACTTCTATTTTCTTCAATTTATCTTTGTGTTGGGGGAAAACAAAGAGAATTGAGAGATTTCAGGATTTAACCAGTAACCAGTACATATGATATATTTAGAGTTTTTTTTTATTTAAATCTCACGATTTCTTTGTTCATTTCAATACTTAAATTATTAAGTTTTTAAGTTTTTATTATTGTGTAAAAAGACAAAAAAGTCATCCAACATAATACTTAACCCTAGTACGTCTATGCTTATGTTCAGAAGCTTTGATCTCCTTTTCTTCAGGAAGCAATATAGAAGATAGTATTTGAAGTTGCTCTTTTGATTCCCTTCATGGACTCTCTAATAAGCAATGATCTCATCTTTGGAAACTACGTCAGTGCTTTGAGAATCAGCTTTAGACACTGTTTCAAAGGTTTCTTTGATTTCTTCTTCAGTTTCACCAACATTCAAAGGTTTCTTTGATTTCTTCTTCAGTTTCACCAACATTCAACTCTTCTGAAGCCAATTCAAAAACTTTGAGTTCCCTGGGCTCTTCCTTGTGCAAGATTGTCTCTTCCACTGACCTCACAACAAATAAATCTCCCCCATTTTCATCAGCTGCTCATTTTTATTTTCTTGGCAACAATATTTTTATCTCTTTATTTTTCTGCTGGGTGTGTATTTAAGAGTAGTTTGGAAAGATAGTGGGGTTTTCTTAGAAATTGTGAAAATTTGAATTAGAAGTTGGGGTAAACTTAGAATATGGGATGAACAAAGAGAATTGGGGGGTTTAAATAGAAAAACTCTATATTTAAGGACTAACGACAGTTTACCACTTCAAGGTTTAAGTGATATATCGAAATGGGCTCTGAGGTTTTAATTTCATCAATTCATACCCAATATTTTTAAATTTCACCAAATTATGCCCTTCGTCGACCTCATTGTTAGATTTTGATGTTGATGTGTGAAAAAAATAATGAAAAATATTTTATATTTTATTTAAAAAAATCCCCTCTCTCTCTCTCTCTCTCTCTCTCTCTCTCTCTCTCTCTCTCTCTCTCTCTCTCTCTCTCTCTCTCTCTCTCTCTCTCTCTCTCTCCCCAATAGACCCACCCCATCCTCCGACCATCTTCTCAAATATAAAATAACCCCAAACAGCCACCAACTGGTCTCGTCTACGACATATGCCTAACCACCACCTTATGCAAAATGAGTATAGCCACCGGGCTTTATTGGGGTCTTTTTTTATAAATAGTATAGCCGCACGGTTGTACTCTTTTTGACACGTGGCACCGAATCACTAGGCAGGGTGCAAGGTGCTAGTCTAGTCCTCTTTTTTTTTATATTTTTTTTTAACATAGTACAGTCGCAACGATATACTCAGGATTTTTTATTTTAAAAAAATTAGTATATCTGCGCGGCTTTATTGAGGTCTTTTTTTTATTTTTTATTTATAAATAGTATAGCCGAGCGGCTATACACTTTACATAGACTGTGATCTTTTTTATTTGTTAAATTGTTTTTTCTCGATTTTTGTTTATGGATTAGAGTAGTTTAAGCATTATCCACTACTATTAGGCCATTACGCGAGTCTCTATTGTGCCCTTTTGAGTTTTTATTTTTCTAGAGTTATTATCCGTATAAATAAATTGGCATTTTCACATTTAATACTCGTATTGTACATGCATGTACATATTTTTCATGTTTAATACACTTTTTTTTTACAAACAAAATTAATAATGCATACAAAATTCCCGTATTATACACATAATTTTAGCATATTATTGAATAAAAATAATATAAATTATAAAAGGTAAATAAATCATATTAAATTATTATCCAGATGCTTTGAATGCTTGTCCCATAAGTTGTGTCTTTTAAAAGTTTAATTTCAGGCTGATAGGGCTCTTGTTGTGAGAAGGGAGAAGGACCTAAATGTCAAAGTAGAGTCAGCAGATGCAATTAGGAATTCGATTGACAATACTGATTCTAGGATTGAAGAACTAGAACTTCAGCTGCAGAAGTGTATAATTGAAAAACATGACTTTGAGATAAACATGGAAGAAGCAGTACATCAGTTTGATGTTTATTGATATTAATTGTGAGTTTACCCAAGCTTCGGGTGCTTAAGATGTTCTGTGATGCAGGAAGAAAGGACATTATAGCCGAGTTTCGTGTGATGGCCTCATCTTTGTCAAAAGAAATGGGAATGATGGAAGTTCAGTTGAAGAGGTGGACGGAAACAGCCAATGAAACACTTTCCGAGTATAGCCGCGCGGCTGTACTGCATGTGCCACCCGGCCAAATGAGCTCTAGCGCCAAGCGGATCCCTTTTTAATATGCATAGTATAGCCTTCCGGCTATACTCAGTTTTTTTTATAATAATCCGTATAGCCGTGCCGCTATGCGCATACTTTTTTTTTTATAATAAAAAGGTATGACCGCGCGGCTATACTACTTTTGACACGTGGCAAATTAGACGCATGCTCCAGGCCTTTTATAATATAAATATTTTTTTAATAAAATATTATAGCCGCCCGGCGATACTACGTTTTTATCATAAAAAAGTATAATAAAATAGTATAGCCGCATGGCTATACGCTTTTTACACGTAGCGAAGCGAGCGCTAGGCTCCAAGCGGTTCCTTTAAAAAAATAAAATTAAAAAAAAGCGTATAGCCGCCCTGCTATACTACAGTTTTATTATTAAAAAATAGTATAGCCGAGCGGCTATACTATGTTTGACGCGCAGAGCCTGCAATGTTACAAATCATGTTTCTTCAACAAAACATAGCATAAATATGAATTTTCATTCTTGTTAGTGTGACCGTATTAATGTAAAAGCAACGCCATAACTCTAAGCTTAGAACAATACTGCTACATGAGAAAAATATTAGCTAACCCAATCATCTCATACCATGGAGAAACAAGAAAAATTAATTCAAGTTGCAAAATATCCAAAAGAAAAACACAAAATTAATACTCTCTTTACCTTAATGGTCGCTTCATTTAGAAAAAGATCTTCAACCTTAGATAAATGGGAAAGCACCTCAAATACGCTAACAAAGATGTCAATTTGATCGTGTATTGGTTCTTGCTAATTTTGTTAACTTAAGTAATGGGTCACATTTAATAATAGCTTTTAAATTTCATTTTTTCAAAAAATAAAATAAAATATTTAATTAGATGAACTCCACACACTATAAGTGAATATTTAAGATCAGTCCCGATCTCTTGGACCACAGGAGTCCAAGAGATTGTGGTCACCCACCGTTGGATATTAATTCAATGATTCAAAAAAGTTTTTAAAAAGGAATACAAGAGTGAGTGAACCGTTGAATTTATATCCAATGGTAAGTGACCACAAATCTCTTGGACCTTTATAATCCAAGAGATCAGGACTGTATTTAAGATATAGTAGTTGCTTAAATTCTGATTATATATCATTACTACTATATTATCATTATTTTTTAAAGTTTAACATCCTTTCTTTGTCCGCTAATCAAGACCCTTTTCCCTTGAACGGAGGTCAGAAAAAGAAAATTCATGTTGCAAATGCAAATTTACTACCTAGTAAATACTTCGAAATTTGTCAACCAACTCTTCTTCATGCTCTCCTCAAATGCTTAAGAAAACTAACGAAACGAAAGCAGTAATTCTTAAGAAAGTGGACAAGAAAACGAACTCTGTAACATCCAAAATAAATTCTTAAGAAAACTAATGCCTTCTGAATTGTTCATACTGTACAACGAATACAATAATGTAGCAGTGCACAATGAACATTGTTGCTTAAACTCTGAAGCATTACAGATCTAAATAATTGCCCCAATTGATCCATCAACATTCACGGTAAGAAGTCTCGACTTTCCTTGAACAGAACTGTGGCACGGGAAAATTTCTTGCTTTCTTCTAACCTCCTCATATTGTCACCCAAATTCTGGGGTAAACAAATTATGAGCATTTTCTCCAAATTCTGAGCACGCTCGAGCATAAACCTTACTAGCTCAACTCCATTAGACCCATCAGAAAGCTTTATGGTAACATCCTTAAGCTGATTAATAAAAGCGATGTTTTGCATCTTCCAATATCCGATATTAAACCCAGATGCCTGCAATGAAAAGAAGACAAGCAAATCAATTGAAGATTCCCAAAAAAAGTCAAAATCAAATAGATAGAAAGGAAAACTGCGTTATTTTGAAAGCGTGATGAGTATGCCCCTGTTTGATTCTAAAATGATAACATGTGAGTGCGTGGGAGAGAGAGACAGAGAGAAGTAAGTAGCAGCACAGAGTTAACTTACATTAGATTTAGGGTCATCCAGAGGTGGCTTAGTATTTATGAGCATATTACACAAATTTGGCATTCCTCTAAAAAGAGAAACCATAGCTGGGACTAACTCATCAACAACATTTCCAATCCGCAGACCCAGAGAACAAACATTATTTAATGGTGGTGGCATGGATCCTCCCCGAAACAGAGCCTGCAAAGTAATAAATCATGTTTCTCAACTTCCTTTCACTCTTTTAAACAAAACATAGCACAAATATGATTTTCACTCTTGTTAGTGAGACCATTATCAAAGCAAAAGAAATGCCCTCACTTAGTGGCAGAGCCAGGAAACTATACCAAGAGGGGACAGTTTTCCTAAGAAACAGAATCTCATTGATACATCAATTAAGTACAGACGGTGGACAAGAAGATGTTAATTGTATTCAAAGTATGAATATTACAGATTAACACACAACACCTGTGACAACACAAATTATTGCACTTCAAAGTATGAATATTACAGATTAACATACAACACATGTGACAAAACAAATTATTGCACTGACACAGTTTTACAGAATCCATGATAAATTAATGAGTGGCTCGAACTTATGAAACATGACAAAAATATAAATTAGCTAAACATATCACCCCTACCACAAAGAAATCGGAAAATTTAGTTCAAATTGCATGAGAAATTTAGTTATTTGCCAAAGACAAAAAAAATAAAAAGAATCAGTCTGAAGTATGAGGGTTCCGGTTCATTTTACCTTAATGGTCTCTTCATTTAGGGTAAGAACTTTAGCCCTGCTTAAACTGCAAAGAACCTCAAATACATTCTCAAACTCATCTCCTTTAGGCTTCATAAGAATTTCAGCTTCTTGTAGGATTTCTAAATTTCCAAGATTTCGGTGGTTCATCAAATTCCCCTTCCAACTGAAATACTTGAGCCTTGGGGCAAAAATATTTAATGAATATTTGCTAGGTGATTGGATTATCCACTCCATAATTAAAGATTCAAGTTTCTCACATGAGATGTTAAGTACGTCAAATGAATCATCATTCACAAAAGAAAATGTCTTCAAAGACGAGCTTTCAATGGTGATATTATTCGCAGCAACTTCTTGTAGAACTAAGTCCTCAATGCATTTGCAGCAAGATGAGATCCATTTGAAAAATCCGTCTTTTACTAAACCATTTGTCAACTCCAAGTACTTGAGATTAGAGGAAAATGTGAAGGAGGGCACGGTAAGACTCGTACAGCCCACGTCCACCGATAGAGATGTCAAGGATGCACAAAGAAAAACATGAGATGGAAACTTCGGAGCTATCTCACTTCCAGGGCTGATGTCAAGATCAAGCTCTTCCACATTGCACCTTACTGCATTGTGGACCCATGACATTACTCGAAAATGCTCTTCACAGAAGCATGTTGTTATGTCTGTTATTATTTGAAAGGATTTTAAATTTTAAAACGTTTTATTTTCTGTTTTAATTTTTGGCTGGTTTCTTTTATTTATTATAGGAGTTACAAATTGTTTAATTTTCAGTTTTTATTTTCTATTCATTGCCACCAACTTTTATGGTTAAATGTGTTTGGAGGTTACGAGTTTTGGATGCCTATAAAAGGCCACTCCTCCTTCACATTTCATATACTACAATCAGATTTCTCTATTCTTATACTTTCACATATTCCATACTTTCTATATTATTTTTGGGCAACGGTTCTGTGGCTTGGAGTTTTCTATCCGACTGTGAACGTGCTCATAGCGGATCTTAAGCCTGCGTATTGGGGTCGTATCTTGGAGTCTTGTAGACCGTCATTACCTGCACGTAGGGAGGCTACAAAGGCTTTAGGACAGCGTCTTTGACGTGCTTTCACTATACCAGACTTGCTTTCTTAATCTTAACTTGTTTTATTTATTTGTTTACTTGGCTCTTTATTTTACTTTATTGTTTAATATTTATTTTATATATTATTTATATCTAAAAGTTTTGAATAAAAATTTTATAAAAAGGGCAAAACCACAATTTTTAATAACAATGTCGCTATCCTTGCTATAGTCGGTATCCTCGTCTGTATTTGATAAATACATGACTCTGTCCTCTGCAACGTGACTAAACCAACGAACACGAAAGGACTGTATCTTATTGTCACCACGACAAAAGAAGAATCTATCCAAACAATTGAACAACCTTTGCCGCTTCATACACGTGGATTGATTCGCGACGGAAAATCCATCAAAATTCAACGATGGGGCTGACAGATAAAGTTCTCTGCATCGTTTCGACGCACAGCCGAAACGAGCAAGGTCTGTTATAGTAAGGAAGGAAAGAATGTAATGGGCAACTTGGTCTGGAAGGTTACTAAATCCATCCATCACACATTACTCTCAGTATTCTCACTGCACACCTCCTTCAACCTCACAACTCTGGCCATAAACTACCAGAACAATTTCATTTTCTACACTGAACCAAAGTAAAGATATGCAGCGTTCTTGATACTAAACTAGTACATAGTACATACCAAGCCAGAATGGGTTGATGCCCTCCAATCTTCCCTGGTCCTCTGCAGAGTCTGGAATGTGATGGATCGCCAGGTCTTTCTCCTAGCTGAGTATCAGGGCACAGAGAACCCTAATTTTACCCATTTGGGACTGTCTACGTCTGTGGAGCTTTTGTAATCGTAGAGAGTCACAGGGTTTATGGTGTTGTCCTGATTGGTTCTAGGTGATGGGCCAGTTGGCTTTGACCCATCAAAACATGATTTTGGGTCAGGCCATGTACCATGGGCTGGTATCTGGTGGTGAGCCAGTCAGTCAATCAATTTCTTTTGAAAATTTAATTATAATAATGTTTGTATTATTCATGTTTTAACTTAAAAATCATGGTCCATAAAGTGACACATTCCATCTTTATTCTACCATTTGATTGATCTAATACACCATCTAATTAATCTGTGTTACACCATTTCATTGAAGTAAACCATAGAAAAATTGTTACTAATTAGTCCAATCTCAAGATTAGTATGTGTCTATTTAGTCCAATCTCGATTAGTATGTGTCTAATTAGCATTTGAGTTGGATTTTTTGCAAAGTCATCATGATGGTTAAATCAACTTTATAAACCAAGCAGCTGTAATTGCCAGTCAATTATGTAAGCATGCATTGGAAACATGGCCCTCGGCGTCTTTCTCCATAGATGTCAGATGAGATTAATGGAGTAGAATGAGATCCTCATCAATAATAATGTCACGTGATTTCTTTCTTAATTATTTGAGTGAGAACTGAACCCTCATATTGAAACTCTGAGTATTATTAACAGTGTTAATCTCGTTACAAGTAAGTTTTTCTCTTTGTAATTGAGGTTTTATAGCAGGAAACTTTAACCAAAAGAAAATGATGATGATATATAACACCACCACTGCCACATGCTATTATAATTTTTATCGTTGCATTGTTCATTTGTCAGGGTTCACCCACATAATTAAGCAAGCTATCATATCATGTGTTATTATTGATTAATATCTGCTTCTAACCTACTTATTAATCTTGAATTCTCACTGTTGTCAAATACATGTATTGGGTCTGTGCTTGTAACTTCAGAAGCCGCCGCCACCACCACCTGTAAGTGATTGCTTACATAACCTGCTTTGCAAAATCTCTCTTTTCAAGCTCGATTTATGCATGCATATGCATATAATAATTGTACTCTTTTCTTACCCTTTTAAAAATTCTGCTAGTCTTGTTGATTACTTTGCTTTGGGGTTTTGTGAAATGAGTTGATTGGGGTAGTGTAAGATTTAACTGCGTATTTGGCATCTTGCTTGGCTCTGCTTAGTCTAATTGGGTGTTTAATTTCTTCAGCACTTGGGTTATTTGGCATCTTGCATGGCTGCAAAGCAAAGTCTAATTGGGTGTTTGATTTCTTGTGTACGTGTATATAATCTGCTGGTTTTGATAAATAGTTGCAAAAGTTGGTTGCAGGGGAAGGATATCTCTTAAATCATGGCGCGGAAGCGTAAGTTAGTGGCATCTGCAAGTTGTGTTGCTCAAGGTGCTTGTGCTGAAAATGCAATAGACAGATTTAGCAATCTTCCAGACGAAGTTGCTTATCGCATTCTCTCTTTCCTCACTTTCAAAGAACTCACTCGAGTGGAAGCCGCGTCGAAAAGGTGCAGGCAATTTCATCTATCAGCTCCGCTTGTGAGTTTTGATTCAAGTTGCAAACCACATAGAGTAACCAACCAGAAGCGAGTGAGGTTGATGAGCTCTTTGGATAGGTACTTGTTCTATCGTGGGGATAATAGGATGCAGGTCTTCCGCATTAGATGGAGTTTCTTTACATCCGAACCAGCAAGCAAGCTTTCTGATGATCATTTTCGAGTGTTCACGTGGATTCATAATGCAGTAAGGTGGAATGTTGAAGAGCTTTATCTTTATTTCTCGCATGGTGAGACCAATACAATTGCGTTGCCATCTTGCATATTTCTTTCTCAGTCTTTGCGCTCTCTTTCAGTGAAATTATATGCGATGATTCTTGAAGCCCCATCCTTATCCTTTTCCAGTAATCTCCATTACTTGCAACTGGAACATGTTAAAGTAGTGGATGAGAGGTTTTTCAGATGGATTGCCCGATCCTGCAAATTCATCAAGGAGTTAAAGCTTCTTAATATTCGAGGAATACAGAAAATCACTATTGAAAGTTCGTCTTTAGAATATTTTCTTTGTCGGATTGATAAATTTGATGACTGTTTTCATCTCAACATCTCTGGTAAGAAACTTGTTAGTATGAAAATTGTATTGTCATTTCCTAGACTCTAGCATAGGTTGGGAATTAGTGTGTGAACATGTTTTACTGGAAGCTTTGGCGCAACACATTCATTCTGGATCTTTGAGGCATGACTTTATCGATATGAGAAACTGATTTCAGGTAATTCATGACATCATCATGCATTCATTATAGGATTCCTAATTGGAGTTATTTTCACTCAAAGTATTTTTATCTTAATCTTATTTTTAATAGGATTAGATTTTATCTCTTAATATTACTTTCCTAGTTGAACTCTATTTTGATTTAGTTTAAAAATATTATGTTTTCATTATCTTGGACTTGGAAAGTATGTTTTAATTAAATATCCTATTTGGTTCCGTGTTTACTTCTTGATATATATTGTTTCATTGAATAAACAATTGATTGGAGTGCAATTGAGAATATGACGAAATCATATAGGATTCTATGACCATCAAATTAAATGCATGGCAAGATATTGAGTTATGGTTGTGGGTCCTCTCATGGATTGTGGAGAATAAGTTTTGTATAAATCATTGTGTGCATCTCTTAGGTTTGATACAGCTTTTGATATTTGTGTTGAGCATATAGAATTCTTAAGCAAAAGCTGATGTGCATATATTTGAGATAAATCATCAAGTGTTCCATGTTTACTTGGTGATCTATCAAACACTTTAATCATTCATATTGCATTCATATGCATGTCGGTGACTCATACGGTTGAGTGCACCAAGACCGTGGTGGCGGTTTTCCTCCGGCGAGCTTGAAGCAATCGTGGCCAATATTGCGTTCAACATAAGAAGTGTCGAAGATCATCCCGTGACAGAAGTTGAGTTACGAAGAAGTCGGTAAACATTATCTAGAATGAGTCTAGGATAAGTGTGTGAGTACTTCTTGTAATCATCGTTCTATAGTGGATTTGCATGAAATTATATTGTGCATGCTGCTAGTTGTGGATATTAAATGCGTTTTTATGCAGGTTGAAATTTTGAGAAATGTCCAATTTATAGGGGAGACTCTGCCGAAATTTCGGCAGGAAGTCTCGGTCTTTAGTAATTGAGTCTGGCATCGGAGTGATGTCAGAAATTCCAAAGGGTTCGCCTCGGGTTTTGAGAAAATTCGGGGCGGGTCCTTTCATTATCTATGTAAAATACCCAATTTTTTCAAACAATACCCAATGACTAGGATCCAACTAAGCAAGTTACCTCAACTCCTTTCGGTAAAAACAAGAATCGGTCCAAGGAAGACATCAACTCCAACCGTTTGTTACTGTGTTTTTGTTTAGTTCCCCTGTGTTGATTCTTTGGTTTCCCTGTGGGTAGAATTTTCGGTCTTGTTGTATTTGTGAGGCTTTTGCCTTTTTCTATGAAACTAGATCTTCCGGACCAAAAAAAAAAAACCATTTAATCGGTCTTTGTTAGAAAAATTGTAAATTATTTGTGTACAAGATTAGTATATGCAATTAATTAGCATGGGAATTTTGCATCTGTATTCTACGACACTTCTTAAGAAAAGTTGCTGAAATTAGTCCGAATAGGATAAAAGAGACAACAGTGACATTAAAATGGCAGAGGATGCTGCACAACAGACACTACGATATCATATTAAAAAGTCAAAACTTTTATGAAATTAAATAGTTCATATTAAAAAGAAATGCTAAAACATTGAAGACCAATTTCGTGCTCTTTACCGCTATGGACACTTGGCCTAGAGTAAGAATTTTGACACTCTGAACACGAGAGAGTACTGATTAAACGAGCTGTCGAAGTCATGTATTCCATGAGGCCTGAGAGAAATACCAACTTCTTTCAAACAATTCAATTCCGCGAGCTTCGGATGATTCATCACAAGCCCAACCTTTAATCGGGAAAAGAGCTTCTCATTACAATAACGTGAGAAACCACGCAAACAGATACAATCCATACCAAACTCACATCATTACATAGGTAAAAAAAACCTCAAGAAAGCATTGCAGCTTCCCAGAGAATAATAATGCAAGTATAAAATCCTACAAGCGATTACGGTGGCACGGGGAGACCATCCCTTGACAAAATGCACACCAGCGAGGGACGGGTCGACAGACCCAAACTTGATGGCTCACCCTCGCTTTGGCTAAACTAGCAGCAACATGCGCTGGTCCCTCACCAGAGATTTTAACAGTAACTCCGAAGCCCACATGATTCCAAAGACGAGCTCTGATGTTGATATTTTTTAAGCCCCTCACACATTCAAGCCTCAATTCCTTAATGAATCTGCAGTAGAACGAGACCCATCTGCAAAAGCCCTCCTCATCTTCAACAGTAACATTTCTCAACCTCAAAAACACAAGATTAGAGATAGAACAGGTTGAAAAGATGAGAGCTTTAAGAGTTGCATTGCTCACGGTTGCAGATGGAGACCTCAGAGACCCACAAACAAACACACAAGCAGGAAACTCTACATTGCACTTGCACTGATTTGAAACGGAAACATCGAGCTTTTCAACATTATAATTCACTGCTTTCTCAAACCAAGCCATAACAAGAGATTTCTCAACACAGCCGCGACTTTCTGTTTCAGAATCCCCTGAATGGCACTTTACAATACAAACTAAGAGAAAAGCTTTGTACCTTGTTTTGGCCACGACGAGTGAAGAACCGGTCGAAGGATAAATGTCGTCCATAAATTTACTAACACTTAATCTACCCTCCATAAAATAAATTTCGTCCTTGAAATTTACTAACACTTAATCAAGAAAATCTACTCTAAAAAGTTATGCCCCCAACTCATTCTATAAATTCAAACTTATTTTGTACCAATACTATACCTACAGTTCCCAAGGGTGTCTAATCCCTGTTAGTGAGATTTATAATGTATAATTTACGATAATTAATTTAATATTGTGAAACCCCGTATTTTTAAATATGTATATTAATATTCCATAAAATTAAATATTTATAGTTATTAGTTTGCAAACTATATAATTAATAATATATATATATATATATATATATGTGGCAAGCCACGTGACTCTTGCTATTAACTAGTATAGTCTACCTCATCAAATCTTATTGCATGGCTTTCACTATATTAATTCATTTCAGCCTTATTTAATATTTATTATATATTTATACACTTTACAAAAGCATTAGAAAGGCCCTTATACTTACTAAACATTATGTACAAGGTTGACTTGTTGCAAGCATCTAGTTCTCAAATCCTGTTAAAGCACGAGGTGTAAGCATTGTACGTATTCTTATTTATAGCCTCAATTTGAGAATGCTCACTAAGCACCCTACAAAGCCAATTTATGGGGCTATTCAGAGTGGCGACATATTACTTTCAAGCCACCCAAGTACTCTGGTAAAACATAGACTAGTTGTGTGGCTCAATTTTGGCTTCCATCTATATGGACTTTGCTGACTTTGATTCCCTATAAATAGCATTCCTTTGTATTTCTTGTATCATAGTAGTTCGTTTAATTGCTTTTGTTTACAAAATTTCATAAAGAAAGGAAAAGTGATAAAACGAAAGTGTTGGTAGACTTTGGTGGAACTCAAGGTGTTTGGGCTTGTGACTCAGAATTATATGATAGCTTTGGAATTGAGGTAGGGGGTTTCTTGGAGAACCTTTATATAGATTGGTTTAATAAAATTTCGTGAACACTATATTATGCATGATAATATTATTTGATTATTATTGTTATTGGGTGTTTAAGTGTTGTTAATTATCATTATATTATTTTATTAATATTGACATGATCATATGTTATCAGTGATGGCTAGAATTCTTGGGTTGATAAAGAAAGTATGGAAAAGAGGGTGATGGGAAGGATCTTTTATGTTGTTGAGTCTGACCATTGTAGAGACTAAGTTCAGGCCAACCCGTGTGCACAGTAGAATAGGATATCGGCGGTATAATTGTCGATTGGGTGATTTGGGCTTGGAGATCAATGGTTTAGACAAGATAACTAGCAAAAGGGGAATTATGGGATGATTGAGATGGATGTTAGTTTATATACTGGGGCATTCGCAATCACAGTGATAAAATACATGGTATGGGACATGCATATTTACTTGTCCAGTTATATAGATTAACGGGTTGGGTAGAATCGAAGCTCTTTCATGCATTATTATTTGTTATATGTTATATAATTGCATGTCACTTAATTTAGTTATATCAATTTACTGTGGTAAAGTCTCATGTCCCTATTGAGCGGTGGTTGCTCATTCCTCACTCTGTTTAATTTTTCAGATAAATTAGTAGCAAGACAAGGACTAGACCAGTTGAGGCTGAATTAGATGAGAGTAATAGAGCTTTATTTATCTATATATATAAAGCAAAAGGCAGAGAATGGTGAAACATTTAAAATACCAGAAAATGCCCTTAGTTAATGCAAACATTAAGAATTGAAATTGTTAATTAAATGAGGATAATATGCTAAATTCACAATTTTTCGTATTAAAAAAATTAAAATTAAAAGAAAATTCAGATAATGGATCCTATTTTTATGGAACACAAATATCCATTATCTTTTTTAATTCTAAAATAAATTTAAAATTTTTTTAAAAAAAACCTCTCGCATGCTCGGAAGCGCGTGCAGAGAGGCTAGTTAATTATAAAGTTGTAAGATTTTGGAGCTATTTTTATAAGAGAAGTTTATTTTAAACCCTGTTTCAGCTTTTTTTTTTTTTTTTTTTTACACACTTTACGTGGGATTTCCACCGACTCCCGAATCTGAGGCGTGACATGCTTGGACCCAGCACTCATCGCCCGCTTATGCTCCTTCCACTTTAGTTGGTCCTGCTTTTTTGGTTTTTGGTTTTTAAACGAAGAGATATCGTTGAAACAAAAACTCAGTGCAATAAATCTTCCACCAAAGCATCCATACATCTTCCACAATACATTTTAGAATAATTGAAGACTGCAATTCGCCTCTGCTCTAATGGCCAACAAAGTGGCCCAATTAAATTATAGATTGGCACAATTGTCTGTCTGAAGCATCCAATTGATTGCAGATTTCACCATCTTTAGAAAGGGGATTGGCTAGTGATCCAGTAAATACTAGCAGAAATTGAAAAGAAAGCATGGAGTGCTGCACCAAGTAAGAAAAGAAGAAGTGGTGAAGACATTTAAAAATAAAACAAAAGAAAGAGGGAGCCGCCAGACCAAAGAAGAAATAGCAACTGGAATCAAGGTGGCATTGAGTAAAACATGGAAAGTTTGCAAATAAAAAAATACGGCCTAACTATACTGGCGTTATATTTTTGTTCTTGAACTCCAAAAATAGTTATTGTCGTCTTCAAATTAGGTCACATGTTGCATTGTTGGCCATTTTCATCAACTCCATCAACTTTTCCATTAATTTCATAAATAAATTCGGAAATTCACTCCAAATGTTTAGGAAAAAAATAAACTAATAAATATTATTAAAATAATTATTAAATATTAAAAAAGACCACCGATTGATTGGCTCTTCTCCCTGCCCCAACCCAGCCCTTGCACCTTTGCTAACCCACAATTCTAATCCATGGGGGAGGACGACTGAGGTGGAGGGAAGACGCGGAATTGTTGATATTATGACTCAGGGGAGAGAGAGAGAGAGAGAGAGAGAGAGAGAGAGAGAGAGAGAGAGAGAGAGAGAGAGAGAGAGGGGCAGTGGTGGTGGTCGATGGTCGTTTGGCAATGGCCATGACACAGCGACTGGTAGTTGTTATTTGGCAGTGTTATGAGATAGGAATTGGGGAAGAAGGTGTTGATTCAAAAAGTCATATTTGCCCTTAAGAATTATGGCGCGTGTCATGTACATGATCAATTTTGACAGAAAACTTGACGGATTTGAGGGAATAGACGAACGGTGCAACGTTTGACTTAATTTGAGGATGACAACAACTATTTGTGGAGTTTATAGATGAAAACGTAACTAGGGATATAATTCACGGACCATTGCTATACAGTTTAGTCTAAACAAACAGAATAAGAGAGAGGCATACCTTATTTTTTTATTCAACATCTCTTGGGCTAAATTCTTCATCTCTCAATTTCTCTTGGTTATAATTTCGGTTTTAGTTTTACTATTATGGGAACTAACTTCCTAGCTAAGGGCAAGTGGAATACATAGCTTAGTTGGTTGAGCTCTTTCACCTCTAACTATGTGGGCAGAAGTTCGAAACCTCCAGACAGCCAATTAATATTTGTGTAAACCACCTCCCCCAATTAGGGATGGCAATGGATCGAATCGGAGGTGGATATATATCATTCACATTCCCCATTCCCATTAATCATTTTTCCCCCATTCCCGCCTTCATACCCACAATATTCAAATTGGGGATTCTTCATCCCGCTTTCGTTGGAGAACGAGTTCCCCGACCCACCCCATTATGAAAAAAAAAACCCAATAAAATACTACTTTGTTGAATGAGAAAAAGACAATATGAGCACGTACATATATCAATTCAATTTTTATTAACTAGAAATCTACACTATTTAAAAATAATAATTATAGATGTCAAAACTACATGTCCAAGATATGATCATCATTATAAAAGTAGCACAACCATACCTTTAAGATGATTAAAAAAGCATTTTTTGTTTTATTTTTCTCGTTATCATTAAATATTTAAACACGTATACCTAAAGGATCAATTTGTGTCTTTAATAGTGGTCAAGTAATATACTTGGTCTATTATACACACACGTATATACATAACAGACTTAATGAGTAATTCAAGTTTTATCAACTGGAAATCTACACTATTTAAAAATAATAATTATACATGTCAAAGCTGCATGTCGAAGACATGATTATTATAGAGAGGTAGTACAACCATAACACATCTTAATAATATATTTATATGAAAAATAAAATTATATATATATATTCTAAATGGGGTAGGTTCAGGTTAAAATATCATCCCGGCCCTTCTCTAAATACCATATCCGAAAAAGTCTCCAAACCCATCCCCATGGCTTTTTTTATCCTTCATATCTGATCCATTAGAATTAAAGCCCCGCGAAGGATGCGGGGAAAAGTGCCATCCCTTAGTTGCTTGTACTAAAAAAAACTCCCTAACAAGGGTTAAAGGGAAAGTTTTCAATATAAGTATGTACTTTAAGTAGTTTGATCTGAACTTCTTAAGCTTAATGTGACTGATTTTGATTATGGTTTTATTTGGTCGGAAATCTCCATTGCAAACCCATAAAGATAAGGGGCATGGGGAGAACACAAAGCTAAGCTAAACGCAGAAGCCAAAAACTAATTCAAGGAAGGGAGATCCAGCTAATACCATCCAGTCTAACGATACGATCAGACCCTCAAAACAAAGCGACAACAAACAAGGGGGCGGGGTAAGCCAAACGCATCCCAAACAAGCCCCAAAGTAACTTAAACAAAAGTCTGACGAAGGAAAAACAAATTTTATTTTCAACGAATATTACTTTTGGAACAAAATTCTGAGGGGAGAATTATTAGAACAATCAACTTTCGACGAATATTATGTTCTGATAGTCTTAGCCAATGGTACAGGCGGATTACGCTCAAATTACTTCTATAGGAATTTTAAAAGAGTTTTAAACAATCTTAATGGAACACCATCTTTTATAAAAATAAGGATCATATTAATATGGATTACATGTTTAAGTTGAATGTGGAATCCCAATGCCTTAGGACCTGTTTGATTCGCAGATTGAACTTCTTGGGAATAAACTTCCCACGTCTAATCCCACAAGATGAGAATGGAGGATGTCCATTTCCTTTACTTAAATCTTGTTAAAATTTCTACATTTTCATAATTGTTCTCTAAAAAACTTGTGTTGTTTATTTCCACTCACTGCGGATTCGACAGTCAACATATGAGTGATACTGCTTCATAAAGCTGCACTTGACTTTGAGCAAGCATATACAAAATAAATTGAGGAAATAAAACATAAAAAATTGAAGACATAGTCTGCTCACCATGACAATTAAAGCTAAACCATGATTGTTTTTTCACTCTCCCTCCAAGCTCTCTAATATTTGTATGTGTTATATTCAAGGAGATTTAGAAGCAATAGCTTCTTTCACCCACGCTGGAATAAGTGTCAGATGTGCACGTAGCCAGTACTGATGGGGATCAAGATCCGAACACAGGTAACCAACCACATACACGAACACTGAAATCTAGGGCTAGTGCAAACTCACATATATCGTAGCAAATCCATGCCACAAATAAACTATTTTATTAATAATCAACATATATCTCCACAACTATTACATTAGCCTTATTTATAGGCTTTACAAGACTTGGGCACCAAGGCTACTTGGTCCAAAAGTAAACTAATTAATTATAAAATCACTCATAAAAGATATCCTAAAACTACCTAAATAAGAAAATAACAATATATCATGAAATAACCAATGAAATGGTAAATATCTATCTTGATCCACGCCTATGCTCCTGCATCAAGTACCGTGGTGGAGACTCATCTATGGTAGAATAGAAAGGGATCAGAGTAGAGAAGGATTCCTGGATTGATTTTGTGACTTGTTGGCTTTTGGTTAACGCTTCATTATCTTAATTTAATTTCTTAATAAGTAAATGATTTTTGGCATGCTGGAAATTTGGTAATGAAAAGTCATGATGATGTGTTTTAGGACTTAATTTTGGTGCACAATTAGTGTTCCTACCATTACTCGGTGATACCCAAAAAAAAAATAAAGCCCACTTGCGTTTATCCCCCAAAAAAATAAATAAATAAAAAGAAGCACGTACGTACTCTCTCTATAAAAACCCATGCAATATGGCAGGAAGAACCAGAACACCAAAAAACCCTCCTCCAATTAATTATGGCAATGATGCGATTAGGCACTTTTCTCTTTTTTGTGGTGCTACTCTTTGACTCTGCATTCACAGATACAGATCTACAACTACACCCCAGTTGTGATACCCTCCAAGATAGGAGAAATTTCGATGTTCTCGAACCAGAGTTCATATTTGGGACAGCCTCAGCAACTTACCAGGTCATTGATTTGTGTTTTTTTAATGTAACTATATACTTGGGATTAATTTAATTTCAATATGTCACAAATGATCAATTCGCTTCCACATGCATGAATATTGAAATCTTCAGTCTCTATGTACATTTCAGTGCGCTGGTGCTGTACAAACCGATGGTAGAGGACCAAGTATATGGGATAACTACACCCACAGCCATCCAGGTCTGTGTAATAAGATAACTTCAAAATTATTACCAAAGGGGAGCTATAATTTTGATTTGGGGTTGAAGCTGCCTTTGATGATGATTTGTTCAGAGTTTCTAGAACTCCTATTGTCTCTGTCATTTAGTATTTGTGTGTTTAAAGATTAATCCTCCATTTCAACCCCAAAAAAAAAAAAAAACACTTCAAAATTATTTATTTATTTATTTATCTTTTTAACTCTACTCAACTTAACCTGGATTTAAATATTTAGGAGATTCAACTATAATAATGTGAATGATATGATTTTCGGGATCTTTATGCTCTAAATAATTTAAAAATTTTGTGTTTATTTGTAGAAAGAATCAAGGATGGCAGTAATGGAGATATCGCTGTTGATCAATATCACCAATACAAGGTTCTAAAACATAGAATTTTATTCTCTGGATCTTCTTTACTTGAAGTTGCAGGGCACAACATACTAAATTTTGGATTCTTAACCAAACACATGACATTTGAAGACGAGAGATATCCTTAATTTTTAGCTTAGTTCTTATAATTATTTATATATATATATATAGGGTGATGTGGCGATAATGAAAAATATATCGGTGGATGCTTATAGAATGTCTATAGCATGGTCAAGAGTGTTGCCAAGTAAGTTGATTTACTCTCAATATTGTACATAACAATTCTTTTTTGTTTTTGTTTTTTCTTACAACTGACTTGCTCCCTTTATGTTTTGAGTTGTGATAATAACTCTCGGTTGTCTTTTGTATAGCTTAAATTTTTTGTTTATTTATAATTTATGTTTGTAGATCAAGTTATTTTCCTATTTGTTGTATTTTATTTTAATTATTAGATGGAACGCTAAGTGGGGGCGTGAATATGGATGGGATCAACTATTACAACAGTTTCATCAATGAACTCATAAGTAGCGGTGAGTAGTCATCTCATTTTACATGATCGATACTTAAAACTCTTATCATTTAATCAAAGATTTCATTTTCTTCTACTCATCATATATATACACACAGGCCTAAAACCATTTGTGACAATCTTCCATTGGGATCTTCCCCAAGCTTTGAATGACGAATATGGTGGTTTCTTAAGCCCTAAAATTGTGTAAGTGTACAAATTCTATGCTCAGTACATGGTAATGATCATTTAATGAAATACATATTACAGTAACATCTACATCTTGAATTGTGCATACTATACACAGTGACCATTTTAGAGCATTTGCAAAACTTTGTTTTGAGAACTTTGGCGATCGAGTAAAACACTGGGTCACATTGAATGAGCCATTTACCGTCAGTAACCATGGCTATGCAGTCGGGTGCCATGCACCGGGACGATGCTCTGCTTGGCAAAACTTAAACTGCACCGGTGGAGATTCAGGCATTGAACCATATTTGGTGACACACCACCAACTCCTTGCACATGCAGCTGCTGTAAAATTGTATAGAGACGAATATCAGGTCTAATTAATTAGATTTTTTTTGTCTTATTTGCAATCCTAACTAAGAATCCTATCTAAGTCACTAATAGAAGACATAAATAATGTGTATATTAAATTCTTCTCACTCTAAATCAACAAAAATTCTTGAATTTTCTTGCGTAGGCAAATCATGATGGCTCGATAGGAATAACATTGGTGTCGCATTGGTTTAAGCCCGCTTCAAATTTAAGAAAAGATAAATTGGCTGCACATCGATCTTTGGATTTTATGTTCGGATGGCAAGTATATTGGTAATTTATTTATCTACATATATACTCAATTATATGTTTTATTTATGAATTTATGTATTTTGTAGGTTTATGGACCCAGTGACATACGGTGACTATCCGCTTAGCATGAGGTCAATTGTTGGAAAACGATTACCAAAATTCACGGTTGAAGAATCTAAGTTACTAGAAGGGTCATATGATTTTATTGGATTAAATTACTATTCTGCTAGATATGCAAGTCATCAACGTCGCGTTTCTTATGCACATAAAAGCTACTTAACAGATCCTCAAGTTAATGTTACAAGTGAGTTCAAAGTGCAAACTTTACTTTGAGCAATGAATCAGCTTATTAGAAAAGTTATATTCTAATATTCACATACGCATATTTTTTGGCAGCTGAGCGTAATGGGGTCCCTATTGGTCGGCAGGTTCACTTCAAATTATTAGCCTTTTTTTTTTTTTTTGCTAATTAAATTTTCAACTTATACTACTAGCATTTGCAGGATTAACATTGTTCTCCACATCCAAATTAATCATAAAATCTCAATTATCTTTAAATTGGATTGCAGGCTGCTTCAGATTGGTTATATGTTTATCCAAAAGGACTTTACGATCTTGTACTCTACACACAAAAAAAGTACAATGATCCAATCATTTACATTACTGAGAACGGTAATTAATAGTTTTAAATTATCATTAATTTTATAATTAATGTTTCACATATATAATGGTATGAAATCATGTTAAGTGTTATAACGTCTAAATTTAAAACTAAATGCATACGGTAATGCATTATATTGTAGGCGTTGATGAGTTCAATGATCCCAAATTACCACTTGAGCAAGCCCTTAATGATACTGATAGAATTGACTATTACTATAGTCACCTTTGTTACCTTCACGCAGCCATGAGGTAAGTGCTTATATAAGAAATTAATTAAGGCAATCTAATGTATAGTCATCTTAAATTTTGGTTATTTAAACACTACATTGACATCAATACGTTGAATTCTTCACATTTTTGGGTGCAGAAAAGGTGCTAAGGTGAAAGGATATTTCGCATGGTCATTGATAGACAACTTTGAATGGAATGATGGATACACGGTTCGTTTTGGTCTCATCTATGTGGATTACAGTGATAATCTAAAAAGGCATCTAAAACGCTCAGCGGAGTGGTTCAAAAATTTCCTCAAGAAATATCTTTGAAAAAAGTACAAAAGTGATGAATATTTGTAGACAATAATGATGGGATACGAAAAGTTTGAATTCCAAATGTTTAAAGTACACCAGCTCCCCTGGAGTCCAAGAATAAGTTGTAGCAACTCATTATGAGTTTGTGGTGAGGGGTATACGCTCTTCCTGTATTTTATTGGCCATAGTGGTCATTTGTATCTAAATAATAAATGCAATTTCCTCTTGATAATGATGAATAAAATGAAAAATTAAAATATGAAAAAGAGTTATCTACACTAACACCCCTAAGATTTCTTGTGTTTTTACAAAATCCCCTTAGGTCTCAAAAATTACATGAACAACACCTGAGGTTTCAGTTTGTTTTCACAAAACCCCTTTCGTTGATTGTTTGTCTACAAATTGATGATTTCATTGAAAAAATTAACCTCAATGAAGTATATGCAATCTAATCTCAAAGGCCAACTTTGTCATTTGGTGAATTTTTTTTTTTGTATAAAATCATCAATCTTTGAATGAAAAATCAATGAAAAGGAGTTTTGTGAAAACAATTTAAAATGTCATGAGGTGTTCTTATTATTTCTAAAACCTCAATGACTAATTTATATTTTAGGGTATTCGGGCCACAGTGGTAAAATGTATGGTATGAGATATGCAAGCTTGGTGCCCTAAAGTATGAATTAGTGCGTTAAGGGAGTGAGTTCATGACATCATCGCATATGCATAACTTGTTTACCTTGTGATTGTTTGATGCATGCCACTTTGATTAGCAATGATAGCTAGCTTTGAGGGGATGTTACTCCCTATTGAGCATTAAAATGCTCACACCCTAATGAATGATGCAGGTTCCAATGCAAATCTTGAGGAAGGAGAAGTTCCACCATATGACTAGATCAATGTTGTTAGTTGCTGTTTCTATAATTGTTACAAAATAAATTGTTGGAATGTTACTCTAGTGTGTATAACTAACTATGAGCTACTGCGATTTTGACTTTGTATTATTAAATAAGTTTGTAATATTATTGGCTCTATGTCCGTCATATCATAGTTATAGGAGTTTATTTCTATAACTCTGGTATGATTCATGCCTTAATCGGAAATTTTTTATATATAAAAAAAAAAGAGTATAGCCACTCGGCTTTACTGGGGTTGTTATTTGTTTTAGCTTTTTATAACTAGTATAGCCGCGCGACGATTCTTTTTTGACACGTGGTGCCGAATCGCTAGGTGGGAGCTAGGCGCTAGGCGGGTCCTTTTTTGTTTTTGTTTTTATAAATAGTATACACTGACGGATTTACATAGGCGCAAGGAGGTGCACTTGCACCTCCCCTCGCCGGAAAAACCATTGTAGGTGCTTCAAACTGCCCATTTGCTCAACTGGTGTACAGATTACCTTATTTCCATTTTCAACATTTAAGTAAATGTCTTTGTCATTTTACTTTAATTTATTTTTATATTACTCCATTTACTTAAGTTTACAATGTAAATAAGGAAGTACCCCCATTTGGATTCAAATAAAAATACTAGAAAATCAAATTCCTATCAAATCAAAATATGAAAAATCGGTTTTAGTGCAAAATACGATTTAGGCTAAAAATGATGGCTCATTAAGTCAATATATACTTCATACTAAAATCCCATAAAATCAAGTTTTCTTATTTAATGTGTAAGGAATAAAAGCCGCCAAAAATTATCTTGAGAAAATGATTATTCCGAAAAACTATTTTTCATACTTAATCAATTTTGCACCTCCGCTAAAAAATTTCTGGGTCCGCCACTGATAGTATAGCTGCACGGCTATACGTGGGATTTTTTCATAGTTGTTGCCAATTCTCAGCACTAGTAATAACTGACATTCTCTAAGTATATATAGGCCCCTCTATTGTTGTTGAAAACACTAGATAACAACCTTGTGTAATATTAGAGGTTGCACACAGGGAGGGAGAGAAAGAAAAAGAGAGAGTGGTAATAATATTATTCTTGGAGGAGTTAGAGGTCGTAGCTTGTGTTTTCTTAACTTGGAGCTAGCTTTGGAAACGAGATAGGGATTTCTTGGGGATCCTTTACATAGATTGATTTAATTAAATTTCGTGAGTACTATATTATGCGTGATATGATTATTTGATTAATATTCTTGTTACAATTGAATGTTTTTCTTGGAATGTTTATGTGTTAATGACTGGTTGAATAATGTTGGCATCATTATATGTATATATATATATACATTGGTGATGTTTTAAATGTTACATTGTTGTGAGATATATGGATATGTGAAATGCATAATTATATCATGTCATGGAAATTAGTTGAAGTTGTTGAGTGGAGAAAATCATGGAAAAGAGGTAATGTAAATAGTCTTTTGTGTAGTTGAGTCTAACTCTTGGCAGGTACCAAGTCTCAGGGATCCCACAGTGCACATAGTTTTTATTGGATGATTC
This sequence comes from Prunus persica, assembly GCF_000346465.2. NCBI lineage: Eukaryota > Viridiplantae > Streptophyta > Magnoliopsida > Rosales > Rosaceae > Prunus > Prunus persica. Next base: position 13,470,943 of record NC_034015.1, read on the forward strand.
GGGACTGGCGATAAGGAGTTAGACAAGATGACTAACAAAAGGAGAATTATAAGATGATTGAGATGGGTGTTAGTTCATATAAACGGATATTCAGGACCAAGTGGTATAAGCATGGTATGGGATGTGCAGGTCTACTTATCCAATTATATGAATTAACAGGAGTAGATGAAGAACATTCATGCATTATTATTATAAATGTGATATTTGGCAGTATGATTACGTGTCACTTAATTTAGTTATATCAATATATTGTGGTAAGGTTTCATGTCCCTACTGAGCGGTGGTTGCTCATCTTTCACCCTGTTTAATTTTTCAGATGAATTAGTGGCAAGACAAGGACTAAACCAGTTGAGGCTGAATTAGATGAGAGTGATAGAGCTTTATTTATTTATTGTAAAGTAGTAAGATTTTTATAAGAAAATTTTATTTTAAAACCCTTGTTTTCGGCTTCTTTTTATTTTATTTTACCTTTTATTTTCTCACCCACCGCCCTCTGGGCCGAGGCGTGACAATTGTACACCTATTTTTCATGTTTAATACACTTGTGTTTTACAAACTTTTCACTAATGCACACAAAATTTATGTATTATACACAAAAGTTTTGCATATTATTGAATAAAAATAATATATATTAAATAAATCATATTAAAATATTATATAGTGGCTGAACTTATCAGTTGTAATTTCCCAAAATATTGCCGAATAAAACACGTACGTATTTTATTCATATTTTCCCCGTTCCGTGTTTTACTAACTATGAAAGAATGAGAAAGGCTAAGATTATTTCTTACTTGTTGTAACAAAAATGCAAGATGGTGATTTTGCAATCTCTTTGCCAACCAAAACAACAATTTCAAACAAAGATTTATGAGTATAGTAGTATGCGAGGTGGTAGTATTTTTATGTACAAAGTGTTGTTTGAAATGTACAAAGAAATTACCAAGAACTCTCCAACTCAGCATGCAATTCTCTATAATAAATGCAGTAACAGAATTTAGTAAAACTCGAGAGAACAAGGTAGATCAAAGGCAAACATTCTCACAAAAAAAGAAGAAGAAAAAATTGAACTCTCAAATTGATGTACTATGAAATTTCTCTGTCTTCAATATCTACTTTGTAGATGTCGAAACTAGCAAATTAATATATTTAACGTATAAGCTAATGCAACTAGAAGAGTCCTTTCAAATTTTTTTTAAAAATAAATAGTATAGTCGTGCAGGCTATAGTCCTTTTAAATACAATATACTTAGAGAGTACTGCCACGAGGCTATACTACGATTTTTTTATTATAAAAAATAATATAGCCACGTGGCTATACATTGTTGGACACGTGCTCTAGGTAAGCGCCAGGCGGGTTTTTTTAATGATATAAAAAAGAGTATAGCCACACTGCTATACTTGGGATTTTAATGAATATAGCCACACGGCCTTACTGGGGTCCTTTTCTTGTGGTTTTTTTTTTAAATAAATAGTATAGCCGAGCGGATATCCTTTTTTTGACACGTGGCGCTAATTGGTAGGTGGGTCTCTTTTTTCTTTTTTTTTTATAAATAGTAATGCCGCACGGCTATACTCTGGATTTTTTTTTAAAATAAATTAGTATAGCCTCCCAGTGTTACTAGGGTTTTTTGTGTTTTAATTTTTTTTATAAATAGTATAGCCGATCAGCCATACTCTTTACATAGACACTGTGATTTTATTTTATTTTTTTATTTTGTGTCAAATTGTTTTTCCTCAATTTTTGTTTATGAATTAGAGTAGTTTAGAGCATTACCCATTACTATTAGGTCATTACCTGAGTCTTTATTGTCCCATTTTGAGTTTTTACTTTTCCAGAAAGAATTTAGCATTTTCACTTTTAATACTCTTATTTTACACGTACGTACTTATTTTTCATGTTTAATACACTTTTTTTTTACAAAATTTTCAATAATACACACAAAATTCACGTATTATGCACATAAGTTTCGCACATTATTGAATAAAAATAATATGTATTAAAATATTTAAATAAATTATTTAAAAATATTATATAGTGGCCGAACTTATCAGTTGTAATTTGTCAAAAATATTGTCAAATAAAACACGTACGTATTTTATTCATATTTTTCCCGTTCCGTATTTTATTCATATTTTTCCTATTCCGTATTTTACTAACTATAAAAGAATGTGAGAGACTAAGATTATTTCTTACTTGTTGTAACAAAAATGCAAGATTGTGATTTTGTAATCTCTTTGCCAACCAGAGCAACAATTTCAAACAAATATTTATGGGTGTAGTAGTAAGCGAGGTGGTAGTATTCTTCATGTAAAGTGTTGTTTGAAATATGAAGTAATTACTAAGAACACTCCAATAGGGTACATTTCTGTTAATTTTTTTTTTTTTTTTACTCCCAAGAATCTAAAAGCATTCATACAAATAACTTCTACAAACCGCATTAAAAAATAATAATAATAAGTTCTACAAAAATATCAGAGGAGCCTTTTCAGTTATATTTCTGATTTTCCTCAAAAACAACTGTGGCATTCCAAACCATCTTTCTTTTCTTTAGCTTCCTTTGAAAATTAAAATTTACGACTGATAGGGATATATAGCAAATGGGTAATGCTGGGCTTACCACATTTTTATACCACATTGTGTACCACCTCTCTAATAGAGGTGGAGCCCACCAATACAATGGGGCCCGCCCACCTCTATTAGAGAGGTGTACACAATAGAGTATAAAAATATGGTAAATTTAGCATTTTCCATAGCAAATTCCTCCTAATTCTGTGCATGCTCGAAGATATACTTTGCTAACACAAATCCATTCTCAAGTCATAATTGTAAAACTCTATGGTAAGCTTCTTAAGCTGATAAAAATCAAGGTTTTACATCTTTCAATATTCCATGTCAAACCCAGATGTCTGCAAAGGAAAGAAGACAAGCAACAAATCAGTAGGGGTTTTCCCAAACCGAAAAAAAAAAAAAAAAACCTAAACCAAAACCAAATATAAAGAACTGCATTATTGCAACAGCATGATGAAAATGCTCATCATTCTAGAAATGATTATACATACATACATTCATGGTCAGGAAAATTATGATGAATATGATCTGGAATAAAGTAATAACACAGACATTAACTTACATTAGATTCAAGGTCATTCAGAGGTGGTTTAGTCTTAATGTGGGATTGGAGGAAAAAGAGGACGACGACACCTTAATAACCATACAATTGATGTCCACCGTAAAGCCCCGTTTGGTTCATGGGAAAGGAGGCTTGGGAATGGGAATTCAATGCTTTCCCATGTTTGGTAAGTCTAGGCATTGGATATGGTTGCCTTGCACATGGGAAAGAAGGGGGGGAAAAGTGAAGCCCTCCTCTCAACTTGAGTTTTGTTTTCCCTCTTCATGGGAAAGTTTGGGAAAATGAGTCAACATTCAATGCACAATTTTATGACTATTTTGTCCCCATGAACAATTTAGAATTACAATGTATCATTAAATGCATTCTTTTTTTATTTGATTTAATATGGGTATAATTGGAAATTATACCAACTTTGTTTTCCATTCCTACTCAAAACAAACATGGGAAAGGAAACAAAGTGAAATCTCCCGGTTACTTTCCCGATATTAACAAATGTGGGAAATGAATCTTTCATTTCCCATTCCTTGAGAAATGACATGGGAAGTGACTTCCCCTCAAATTCATTCCGTGAACCAAACAGGACCTAAGAGACCTCAAAGATCCACAAAGAAAGACGGAAGATGGAAACTTGGGAGTCCACTCTTGATTATCATTGAAGTCAAGATCAAGCACTTCAACATTACACTTCAGAGCATTGTGGACCCATGACATGATTCGAAAATACTCATCCTTACAGAAGCATGGTGTTTCCTCACTATCCTCCTCATCATGATTAAGCCAATGAACATGAAATCACTGCCCTATGATTAACGAATCATACAAATGTAAATGATGCCTTAGGAAATCCAAAAATAAATAAGGGCAATTTTGTCCGTTTTGACTTCTTTTAAAAAATTTCTATCTCCTTTGGGTTTTTCCAAAGTCTCCCATCTTATTATTACCTCGATGAAATAGGAACCTATCCAAATCATTCAATAACCTATGCCGCTTAGCACACGAGGACGCACGCACGGTAGTAAATTCATCAAAATCCAATGCCGGAGATGACAGAGACAATTCTCTGCATTTTTTGGACACACAGCAAAAAGGGGCAAGGTGTTTGATAGTAAGGAAGGAAAGAATGTGATGGGAAACTTGGTCTGGGAGATTACTAAGTCTGTCTATTTCTATCATACTCTCACTGCTCTCACTACAACCTCCTTCACCTTTACAACTTGCTCTAGCCATAGCTACTTCATCAATTATATTAATTTCTACACTGAACTGAACCAAAATAAAGACAAGTATTGTTCTTGATCCTAACAACAAGTATATAATTCGAGCTTATGCTTACTAGGATGAGCAAGAGGGTATTTGAGCCGCATTGGATAGATGCCCCCCATCTCCCTTGGGCCCGCAGAGTCTGGAAAGTGATGAATTGCCAGGTCTCCTCCCTCCCGAAGCAGAGCACAAAAGACCCTAATTTTGTTAATTTGAGGGTGTATTGGATCTTGCTAATTTTGTTAAGTAATGGGTCACAGTTGATAATAGCTTTTAAATTTCATTTTTTCAAAAATAAAATAAAATATTATTTTATTAGATGAACTCCACACACTATAAGTGAATATTTCAGATATAGTAGTTGCTTAAATTTTGATTATATATCATTACTACTATATTATCATTATTTTTTTAAAGTTTAATATCTTTTTTTCGTCTGCCAATCAAGGCCTTTTTCCCTTGAATGGAGGTCAGAAGAAGAAAATTCATGTTGCAAATGCAGATTTACTACCTATTAAATACTCTAAAATTTGTCAACCAACTCTTCTTCATGCTCTCCTCTGATGCTTAAGAAAACTAACGAAACGAAAGCAGTAATTTTTGAGAAAGTGGACAAGAAAACGAACTCTGTAAAATCCAAAAGAAATTCTTACGAAAACTAATGCCTTCTGAATTGTTCATACTATACAATGAACACAATAATGTAGCAGTGCACAATGAACATTGTTGCTTAAAATCTGAAGCATTACAGATCTAAATATTTGCCACAATTGATCCATCAACATTCACAGTAAGAAGTCTCGACTTTCGTGGAACAGTACTGTGGCACGGGAAATTTTCTTGCTTTCGTCTAACCTCCTCATATTGTCATCCAAATTCTGGGGTAAACAAATTATGAGCATTTTCTCCAAATTCTGAGCACACTCGAGCATATACCTTACTAGCTCAACTCCATTAGACCCATCAAAAAGCTTTATGGTAACATCCTTAAGCTGATTAATAAAAGCGAGGTTTTGCATCTTCCAATATCCCGTATTAAACCCAGATGTCTGCAATGAAAAGAAGACAAGCAAATCAATTGAAGATTCCCAAAAAAAGTCAAAACCAAATAAATAGAAAGGAAAACTGCGTTATTTAAAAGCGTGATGAGTATGCCCCTGTTTGATTCTAAAATGATAACATGTGAGTGCATGGCAGAGTTAACTTACATTAGATTTAGGGTCATCCAGAGGTGGCTTAGTATTTATGAGCATGTTACACAAATTTGGCATTCCTCTAAAAAGAGAAACCATAGCTGGGACTAACTCATCAACAACATTTCCAATCCGCAGATCCAGAGAACAAACATTATTTAATGGTGGTGGCATGGATCCTCCCCAAAACAGAGCCTGCAAAGTTATAAATCATGTTTCTCAACTTCCTTTCACTCTTTTAAACAAAACATAGCACAAATATGATTTTCACTCTTGTTAGTGAGGCCATTATCAAAGCAAAAGAAATGCCCTCACTTAGTGGCAGAGCCAGGAAACTATACCAAGAGAGGACAGTTTTCCTAAGAAACAGAATCTCATTGATACATCAATTAAGTACAGACGGTGGACAAGAAGATGATAATTGTATTCAAAGTATGAATATTACAGATTAACATACAACACATGTGACAACACAAATTATTGCACTGACACAGTTTTACAGAATCCATGATAAATTAATGAGTCGCTCAAACTTATGAAACATGAGAAAAATATAAATTAGCTAAACATATCACCCCTACCACAAAGAAATCGGAAAATTTAGTTCAAATTGCATAAGAAATTTAGTTATTTGCCAAAGACAAAAAAATAAAAAGAATCAGTCTGAAGCATGAGGGTTCCGGTTCACTTTACCTTAACGGTCTCTTCATTTAGGGTAAGAACTTTGGCCCTGCTTAAACTGCAAAGAACCTCAAATACATTCTCAAACCCATCTCCTTTAGGCTTCATAAGAAATTTCAGCTTCTTCTAAGATATCTAAATTGCCAAGATTTCGGTGGTTCATCAAATTCCCCTTCCAACTGAAATACTTGAGCCTTGGGGAAAAAATATTTAATGAATGTTTGCTAGGTGATTGGATTATCCACTCCATAATTAAAGATTCAAGTTTCTCACATGAGATGTTAAGCACGTCAAATGAATCATCATTCACAAAAGAAAATGTTTTCAAAGACGAGCTTTCAATGGTGATATTATTCGCAGCAACTTCTTGTAGAACTAAGTCCTCAATGCATTTGCAGCAAGATGAGATCCATTTGAAAAATCCGTCTTTTACTAAACCATTTGTCAACTCCAAGTATTTGAGATTAGAGGAAAATGTGGAGGGCACTGTAAGACTAGTATAGCCCAGGTCCACCGATCGAGATGTCAAGGATGCACAAAGAAAGACATGAGATGGAAACTTCGGAGCTACCTCACTTCCTGGGCTGATGTCAAGATCAAGCTCTTCCACATTGCACCTTACTGCATTGTGGACCCATGACATAGCTATTGCTATAGTCGGTATCCTCGTCTGTATTTGATAAATACACGACTCTGTCCTCTGCAACATGACTAAACCAACGAACACGAAAGGACTGTATCTTTCCCGGGACACGAGGACTAAGTTAATAAAAACACCTTGAATGAGCACTTTAAAACAAGTTCCTAACTTTCCCGGGACTCAAAGTGTGTGTACGACAAATGGGGAGTTTCTAAGGCCAATCTCATGCTTTTCTAAACATGAAACGACATCGGAAGACTCACGGTCAACTGATTGGTCAAACTTCATATATTGGTCAACTAGGCGAGTGGGGCCCAAGACCACCAATTTCCGATCCAAAAGTTCTTATAGGTCCAACAAGGTCTACTGAACAAGTTCTGAAAGTTTGGTATCTAGATCGAGCAGTCAAAACTAAGTCTATCGCACGATCGGACATCGATCGTTTTGCCTAAACCTAGACTCGTTCATTCGGAGTATTCGGGATTTCGATTCTAGATCCGTGAGTTCCTACACGATCTTAGAGATACAAAGAATAACATATTCGAAATTAGAACCGATCGAACGGTCCGAACCTATCAAACCCGGATATTGCATAATAGGCTCAATATCCATTCGATAGTCAAATGGTAACCAATTCCAAATCCGAGCATACCGTCGTACTTAGGACGACGTGAGGAGTGTTTTTGAATACAATGGGTTGCCACCCAGTGGCCCACGCGCAGCCACCCGCCTCTTACAGGGCGTGGTTGTCTTAAGAAAAGAGAGAAAGTGTTGGAGAGAGAGAGAGAGAGAGAGAGAGAGAGAACACGTGGGGAGAGCGAGAGAGAGCAGATCTGTTCTTAAAATCCAACTTTGAAAAAGTTACGGTTGTGCACCTGCACTTCCGTTAACCGCAACTTCTTCTTTAAAACTTCGATTTGGACCCACTTTGTGTCTACGAACTCGTGAGAGTGAGCTCTACGCAATGGTGCCAATCAAATCCAAAAAATCCTCATGGATCGAAAAGTGACTAATGTGTCCTTACCCAAAAGGGCAAAATTATAATTTCACTATAAATTAAATTGAATAAACGAATTAATTGTGTCGTGGGCGTTAATGTGTGATCTGAATTACACTGTGTATATCCAAAATTCTTCATAGATTTAGTAAATCGACCAAACCATGCCCTGGGAGATTGCTTTAACCCATACAATGACTTTCTGAACTTGCAAACATGGATTTTCTTGTCATGAGCTAAATTACATCCTGGGGGTAAGTCCATATATACTTCTTCTTCCAAGTCTCCATGTAATTAATGCATTTTTGACATCAAACTAGTGTAATGACCAATTGAGATTTGCTGCTAGAGACAGTAGGACTCTTAATGATACCAATATAATTTACTACTACTATCGTCACCTTTGTTACCTTCAAGCAGCCGTTAAGTAAGTGCATGTTTAAATAATTAATCAAGGCCATCTAAGTTATAGTCGTCTCAGATTTTGGTTATTTAAACATTACATTGACATCAATACATTTAATTTTCCCTTTTTTTTTTTTCCACTTGTGTGTGTAGAAATGGTGCTAAAGTGAAAGGATATTTTGTTGGAATTTTAAAAGGTTTTAAAAATTTAATCATTTTATTTATTTAATTATTTTGGCTGTTTTATTTTATTTATTGTGGGGGTTATATATATTTAATATTCAGGTTTTATTTATGGTTAGTGAAAGCCTTAATTTTTTGATTGGTGAACTTTTATGGTTGGTGAAGGTTACATGTTTTTGGATGCCTATAAAAGGTCACTCCTCCTTCACATTTGAACACACAACAATACACACAATAACACACAATACATTATCAGAATATCACATACACATTCTAATTCTCTCCTTGTCTACTTTTACATATATTCTCTACTTTTTATTATTATTATTTTGGGCAATGGTTATGTGACTTGGATACCTATATCTGTCTGTGAACGTGCTCATAACGGATCTTGAGTTTGTGTATAAGGGGTCGTATCTTGGAGTCTTGTAGACCGTCAGTACATGCACGTAGGGAGGCTACAAAGGCTTAGGACAGCGTCTTTGACGTGCTTCACCATACCAAACTCACCTTCTTACTTATTATTTATTTTCCTTTTACTTACCTATTATTTTGTTTTCTTTAATTTCATTATACCTTCAAAGCTTTCCAATTTGTTTATATGTTATTTATAATATAAATATTTTGTATTTGGCTTTACGGAAAGAGGAAAACTATTACTTTTTATAACGTATTTTGCATGGTCGTTATTATAGACAACTTTGAATGGAATTTCGGATACACTGTTCGGTTTGGTATCAACTATATGTGAATTATGATGATAATCTAAAAAGATACTCAAAACTATCGATGTATTAGTTCAAAAGATTCCTCAAGAAGCAAGAAAAAAGTACGAAAGAGATCCAAATATTTGTGGACGAGATGGGTCTCCAAATGTTTGAATTCCAAATGATGAATAAAGTATGACAGCTCCCCCGAAGTCGTAGTGCGACTTGTTGGCAATAATGTATGTCAGCAACTGATTCCAGAAATTGCCACAAGAAAAATGAGTGTTAGAGGGAGATCAATACGCAACACAAAGTTGACTTGTACTTTCTCTTTATTCAGTCCCTTACGTATGGGATAGTCTTTTTATGTACAAAATATTCAAAATTAGGTATTGCCCTGACAAGAGAGACCATTGACGGAACAAGTTCATCTGTCAAGTCAAGTACCAACAATGAATACACAATTTACGAATACTTATGGTGCAAGGCATGGAATTTGAACAGAGCCAGCAATTTTATAAATACAAATTCTTGATTAGAAAGAAGACAAGAACCTACACGCAATAAGCAATAAGAAAAAACAGTAATAAAGTTAAACTAACTGCTATACATCTCAGAATCAAGATTATTAGTAACCATCAATTGTTAAACAATTTTGTGCTTATAGAAGGACTAAAAGTGCTTCTGACATCATTTGGCATAAGAATTTAAAAGCACATCTAGATCATATAAGCGCTTTTAGATGGATCTTAACCTTAAGGACAACAACCTTTTTTTAAAGCCCGATTGTGTTTTTTAAAAAAATAATTTTTAAAAAAGTTGACACAATCTTTTTTAAAGCCCTTGTGTTTAACCCAAAAAAAAAAATGGTATTTGTTTACAATACATCTTCCACAATTCATTAATTTTAGGGTGCTTAGTTGAACTTGAAGACTGCAAATCGCCCCTGGCTCTTATGCCCAACACAGCCATTAGTTATGTTCCTAGAATGGCCAACAAAGTGGATTTGCTAGTGATGAAGCAACAAATACTAGCACATATTGAAAAGAAAGTATGGAGTGCCGCACCATGTAAGTAAACCAAAGAAAAGAAGAAGAAGTGGTGATGACATTGATTAAAAACAAATAACAAAAAAACAGAAGAAAGAGGAGCCGCCAGCACCAAGGAACAAATAGCAAATGGAGTTAGGTGGCATTGAGTAAACAATTGAAAGTTTGCAAATAAACAAAAGGAATAGGATATATTTTGAGAAAAAAATTTATTTTGTGATAGAAATTTACCTTTTCGAGAAAATTGAGAGAGGAGAGAGAAAATTATTTTAATTTATTTTTTATGTCAAAAAGTTATGTCATATTTAATATCATCCATTAAAAGTGGAGTAATCTATGGCCCAAAAATTGTGTCAAAAATATGGTGCCACCAATCCGCCCCTATATCAATGGATGTGATTAAAGAAATTAATTATTTTATTATTTGAATAAGCATTTATAGAAAATGAATTATAATTGACTTTTGTATTTCCTCTCTCTTCATTTAATTATTAAGTTTTGATGGCTTATTGAAACAAGGCACTTCTTCTTCTTCTCTTCTTCGTGCCTTCTCATTAACATCACCTCCCTTCTTCTTCTTCTTGCTTTTTCAGTAACCCTGAAATCACAAACTAGCCATCCAATTTCAGCAAACCATTCCATCTAAATCACAAACTAGCAATTAATACTTAGAGTTAAGATTTATATTGATAAATCATTGTTTTAATAATCTACAAAAGAAGTTCACATTAATCTAGCCAATTTGTGGGCGTTGGAGAGAAACTGGGTCTTTGTTTCTGTTCAATCAAAATTACTTCAGAGTTAGGGAAGTAAGGCGCCTTAGTTTTCATTCTCTTTATTTCCTATTTGGCTCTTGCCCTTCGTCCCTCTGCATCGTGTCTCTCTCTTATTCTCCATGCATTCATCTCCCCTCTACATCTCACAATTTCCCACCAATATTATTACATTTTTTTTAATAATGTTATATATTAATCTGTAGTATCTTACAATCATATTGGTTTCTTCTTCTTTATATTTTATTTTTATCACATAATAAAAAAATTTCAATAAATATTGGTTATGAAGATGTTGAATATAAAGTTTAAGCTAAAACATTGGAAGATTTCTTTGTTCCAACAGACCATATAGAAGATGAGGATATAGCTACTTTTTTTTCCCTCTCATTTGCTTCAAGCCACAAATTAATTAGTAGAGAAGAGAAGATCGCAGGCAGATGATGAATGTAGAAGAAAGAGAGAGCAAAAAATGCATAGGGTGCGAAGGAACAAAAGAGTAGTGGGAAAGGGAAAGAACTAATTAAAGATAATTAATGAGATGAGAGAGAGAGAGAATGAATTCTTAATTAATATGGTATCAAAATTTTAATCCCAACTTATAAATATTAATTGAAGAAAATTTATTGTTTTGAGAAATCAAAGTACATCTCAACCATTACAAGTTTATAGATCTAAAGGACTAGAACTTGTGTCAAAAATTGTGTCAAAAATATGGTGCCACGGATCCGTCCCCTATATATATATATACCTTATTTTGTTCAACATCTCTTCTCTTGAGCTCTCTCCTCCCTCTCTCTATTTCTCTTGGTTGTAATTTATATTTTAGTTTTACTATTTTTTTGGAGAACTAAAGAAAAGCTTTCAATATAGGTTTGTAAGTTAATTAGTATGATCCGAACTTGAGCTTAATGTGAATGCTTATTGTCAGAATGTGAAGGTGAAAATGTCTCATATTGGAAAGTTGAGAAATCTAGGAAGAGCTTATAAGGAGTAGGGCTACTCCCCCCATTGCAAATTGATTTTGGAGTGTAACCTCAACTTCCTTCATGGTATCAAAGCGGGTTTACCAAGTGTGAAACCTAACAGTTACAGACATGGATTGAGTTTGGGACTCTAGAGGAAAGAGATGCGCAATCAAAGCATACACAAAAGCTAGAGAGAAAAGTGGGTTTTTAATTTTTTTTTAAAAAAATAGTTTTATATTATAGAACAAACACTGATTACAAAACATAATTATTTTCTAAAAGAATTGTGTTCTTTCTTTCCACTCCTGGTGGACTCGACACTCAAGTTATACTGCTTAATATACTTCACTTTAGGTCTGAGTAAGCATGTACGAACAATCCTTTACAACGTTCAAAATAAATTGAGGAAATAAAAAATAAAAAATTGTAGACATAGTCCTCTCTCCATGATGCCGATAAACAGTCTTGTAAAAGACAATTAAAGCTAAATCATGATTGTTTCTTCACTCTCCCTCCAAGCTCTCTAACATTAGTATGTTTTATATTCAAGGAGATTTAGAAGCAGTAGCTTCTTTCACCCACACTGGAAATTTAAGTGTCGGATGTGCACATTGCCGGTACCGTGGTAGAATAGAAGGGATTGGAGTAGAGAAGGATGCTTGGATTGATTTTGTGACTAGTTGGCTTTTGGTTAACCCCTTCATTATCTTAATTTAATTTCTTAATAAGATAATGATTTTTGACATGCTGGAAATTTGGTAGTGAAAGGTCATGTTGATGTTTTTTAGGACTTAATTTTGTGAGTGTTCCTACCATTTACTCGGTTAATTTATTACCCATCATTTGCTTGATCTTAAAGCCCACTTGCGTTTACACCACCACACTCTCTCTATAAAAACACATGCCCTATGGCAGGAAGAACCAGAGCACCAAAAACCCTCCAGTTAATTATGGTAATGATGCGATTAGGCTCTTTGCTCTTATGTGTGATGCTACTCTTTGGCTCTGCATTAACAAATAGCAAAGCTGGTGCTGATACAGATCTACAACCCATTTGTAAATTGTTCAATAGGAAAAGTTTGGATGCTCTCGAACCCGGGTTCATATTTGGGACAGCCTCAGCAGCTTACCAGGTCAATTCCTGTTAGCATTTGCAGACTATGATCTGCCATGTTTTTGGATTATAGGTGAATGGAGCTCTAGTAAAATGTAGAGAGAAAACTTGGAGAAGAAGAAGATGAAAATATCAGATTGTATTCTCACTCTTAGTCATGCACAATCTGTGCATACCAATATAACAGTAAAAGAAAAGAATATTCTCTCTTACATCAGCAAATCTAACCAATCATTAACTACCCTATGAGATAGCTACACTTGGCACAAATCAACTACACCTAAGAATACATCCTAGCTGTCCATTTGGACTGTGATCCAAAGGCTCACAATTTAAGTAACAAACTCAGCTAAATCTCTTATACTTTAACACTCCCTTCTAAGTGTTTAGCTGAAATAATTCCAAGCTTGCTCCTTAGATATTCAAACCTATTCCTTGCCAAAGCCTTAGTGAAGATGTCTGCATTCTGCTCATCAGTTTTGCAGTATAGCAGATCAATCTCACCATTTTGCAAAGCATCTCGGATGAAATGAAACCTTCTGCTTATGTGTCTTGTCCTGTGATGATGCACAGGATTCTTTGTTATTGCTATTGCAGAAGTGTTGTCACATAGGATTGTTGTAGCCTCAACTTGTTCTTCACCAAAATCAGATAGAACAAACCTTAACCAGACTGCTTGAGCTGTAGCTTCAGCTGCACTAACATATTCTGCCTCTGCAGTGGATAGAGCTACACTGCTCTGCTTAACAGATGCCCAAGAGAAAACACCTGATCCAAGGTGAAAGGCATAGCCAGATGTGCTCCTCATATCATCTTCACAGCCTGACCAATCACTGTCACAATATCCAACCAGCATTGCCTCTTTTCCTTTCTCATATGCAATGCCATAGTCTAGAGTACCTTGAATGTATCTAAGTACTCTCTTAGCAGTTCCCATATGTTTCTTAGTAGGTCCATGCATGTATCTTGCTAAGAGACTTGCAGCAAACATGATATCTGGCCTTGTTGCAGTCAGATATAGTAAGCTTCCAACAATCTGTCTGTACAGCTTTTCATCAGCCTGTTCACTTCCATCCTCCTTGGATAACTTCTCATTCATAGCAAGTGGAGTTGACACTGCTTTACAGTCCTTTAAACCAAACTTGTCCAACAGTGTTCTTGCATATTTCTTCTGATGCAAGAAGATGTAGGACTCAGCTTGTATCACACCCAATCCCAGAAAATGATGCAACAATCCCAGATCTGTCATTTCATATCTCTTCATCATTTCAGTTTTAAAACTCATCACCAATTCTTCAGAGCTTCCTGTGTAGATGATATCATCTACATATAGTGAAACAATTAGGATTCCACTTTCTGCAGCTTTTACATATAATGTAGCCTCACTAGGACTTTTCTGAAATCCTGCAGCAGCAAAGTATGAATTAATTTCTTCATACCAAGCTCTTGGAGCTTGTTTGAGACCATAAAGAGCCTTCTTGAGTCTATAAACTCTGTCTTCCTTGCCTTGAACCACAAATCCTGGAGGTTGATCCACATACACCTCCTCTTGTAGCACTCCATTTAAGAAGGCTGACTTTACATCAAGCTGAAACAGTTTCCACCTTTTCTGAGCAGCCAGAGCAATCAGTGTTCTAACTGTGTCAAGCCGAGCAACAGGTGCAAATGTCTCATTGAAATCAATTCCTGGCTTTTGAGTGTAGCCTTTAGCTACTAGCCTTGCTTTGTTTTTCTGAACAGAACCATCCAGATTTAGCTTGACTTTAAAGATCCATTTGACACCAACTATAGGTTTATCAGATGGTCTTTTTACCAAATCCCAAGTTTCATTCTTTTCTATCATCTCAAGTTCTGCTTCCATTGCCTTTTGCCATGCTGCATCCTTGACAGCTTCTTCAAAGGATTCTGGTTCAATGATGCAGATGTTGCAGCTTTCATAGATCTCTGTAAGACTTTTGTATCTCAATGGAGTGTGGTCAATATCTTGAGTACCTGTGTCAACCACAGATCTTTCTTCATTGTCTTCTGTTAGCAACTCATTATCAATTGAATGTTCTGCTTGCTTCACAACTGTGTCATAGCTCCCTTTCTCTTTTTCAGACACAGCATCAGTAAGTGGCACTGAAACACTGCATTCTTGCTGTGCATTCCAATCCCAGCTAGCTTCTTCATTAAATACCACATCCCTTGAGATAATCACCTTTTCAGTGGCAATGTTATACAGTCTATACCCTTTCTCACAGCTGCCATATCCTAGAAACACACATCTGTTGCTTGCTGAATCCAGTTTCTGCCTCTGTGGATTTGGAACATGTGCATAGCACAAAGATCCAAACACTCTTAAGTGTTTAAGTCCTGGCTTTCTCCCACTATAGGCTTCAAATGGTGTTTTCTTGTCCAGAGCTTTAGTTGGACTTCGGTTTAGAATATACACTGCAGTATTAACAGTTTCTGCCCAAAACTCAAGTGGCATGCCCTTCTCAATCATCATACACTTGGCCATCTCCACTATGGTTCTGTTTTTCCTCTCAGCCACACCATTCTGCTGTGGTGAGTATGCCACTGTAAGCTGCCTCTCCATTCCCATTTCATCACAGAATTTATTGAACTCATTAGAGGTGTACTCTCCTCCCCTATCACTTCTTAGTTTCTTCACCTTATATCCACTTTGCAATTCAACAGTGGCTCTAAACCTCTTAAACACTGTGAATACCTCAGATTTGCATCTCAAGAAATAGATCCAGCACATTCTTGTACAGTCATCTATAAAGGTGAGGAAATACCTGTTTCCTGCTTTGGTAACAGTTTGCATTGGTCCACACACATCAGTGTGTACCAATTCCAGTGGAGATGTAGCTCTGCTGGTTGCTTCTTTTGGAAATGCCTTCCTGCAGTGTTTTCCAAAAGTACAGCCTTCACACACTGCATTTGTATTTTTGATTTCTGGCAGACCAAACACCATGTCTTCATTCTGCAGCAGTTTCAAACTCTGCAAGTTTAAGTGCCCCATTCTCCTATGCCAAAGCAAGGTTGATTGGTTAATGCTTGCAGTTAGAGCAATATGTAAATCTGTTTGAAGTTTCAAAGGAAAACTTCTATTTCCTTTCATATCCACTCTAGCCACTAGATTTGAAAGAGAGCTATCATCATAGACTTCTGCCTTATTATCTCCAAAAATTAGGAAATATCCATGCTCCATCATTTGTCCAACGCTGAGTAGGTTCTCTTTGAGACCAGATACCAATAGCACCTCCTTGATATATTTCCTTCCCATTTTAGTTTGAACCATCAGGCTTCCTTTTCCAATAACATCAACCAACTGTCCTGTTCCCATAGCAACTTTTGCAGTCACATTCCTATCAATATCAATCAAAACATCTTCTCTGCCAGTCATGTGGTTACTACACCCACTGTCCAAGTACCATACCTCTTCCATGGACCTTTTCTCAGTTGCATTGTTAGCATAGAACATGGTTGGTGAAGAAGTAACCTGAGTAGCAAACTGAAGCTGCTGCTGCTGTTCAGGTTTCTTGCTATAGCAGTCTTTGGCAATGTGACCAAGCTTGTCACAGTTATAGCACTTTGGTTTGCCCTTGAACCTACATTCTCCATAATGCAATTTCCCACAATGTTTGCAAGGAGTTTTAGTTCCATCCGTAGGTTTATTATCCCACTTCTTCCCTTTGTCTTTCCAAGTCTTCTGCTGCTTGGAATTCTGATTTCCAGTGGCCTTAGCAGATTTGGTATCTGTACTCAGACTAGCAAAGGCCTTCTCAGTTTTGTTCTCATGATGTCTTTCCAACCTTTGAGCAAAGCTCTTCAATGAGGCTACCACCTCTTGAACCTCAATTACATCTAGATCCCTTGAATGTTCAATCACAGAACAGATTGGATCATATCCAGGCAGCAGACTAATTAACATTTTCTGCACAATTCTTTCTCTAGATAGTTCTTCCCCATAACCTCTCATTTGGTTTATTAGATCAAACAACTTTGTAAGATAAGCAGATAGAGATTCATCCTCTCTCATTCTAGTGTATTCAAATTCTCTACGAAGTCCCTGCAGTTTTACACTTCTTACCTGCTTATCACCATGAAATTCCTGCTTCAGGATGTTCCAGGCTCCATGAGATGATTCTTCATGAGAAATCCTGGGGAAGATCACCTCAGATACTGCTCCTTGAATCAACCCCAAGGCCTTAGCATCCTTCATCAGGATCTCAGCTATAGCCATCTTCCCAGAACCACTTGATTCCTCTTTTTCCTTTTGTTTTGTATCAGATTCATCAGCTCCCTTCGAATCTGAGCCTTCTATTCCTCTCTCAACCAGCTCCCAAATCCCATGAGATTTGAAAATGGTTTTCATCCTTATGCTCCAGAATTCATAGTTCTCACCATTGAAGATTGGAGCACGCAGCTCACCACCTCCAGATCCTGCCATGTTAGACAGATTTCACAGAGAGCAGGTTTTTTTTTTTTTACAGAAAAATCGCAGCTCACAGCCTTCACAGATTCAAGCGCCCAGCTACACGATCAAACCAGGCTCAGTGATACCATGTTAGCATTTGCAGACTATGATCTGCCATGTTTTTGGATTATAGGTGAATGGAGCTCTAGTAAAATGTAGAGAGAAAACTTGGAGAAGAAGAAGATGAAAATATCAGATTGTATTCTCACTCTTAGTCATGCACAATCTGTGCATACCAATATAACAGTAAAAGAAAAGAATATTCTCTCTTACATCAGCAAATCTAACCAATCATTAACTACCCTATGAGATAGCTACACTTGGCACAAATCAACTACACCTAAGAATACATCCTAGCTGTCCATTTGGACTGTGATCCAAAGGCTCACAATTTAAGTAACAAACTCAGCTAAATCTCTTATACTTTAACAATTCCTTCTCGGGGCTTAATTAATAATTAACCTTTGATTTGTGTTTATTATGTCACAGATCAATTAGCTTCCACATGCATGATATATATATATATATATATATATATATATACACATTTCAGTATGCCGGTGCTGTAAAAGAAGATGGTAGAGGACCAAGCATATGGGATAATTACACCCACAGCCATCCAGGTCTGTCTATTCTACCTTCGTGGGTTAGCGGAAGTTTTTTTTTGTTTTTTGGGTGTGTTTTTCTCGTTATCATTATTATCATTACATATTTAGACATCTAAATGATCAATTGTGTCCTTAACTACTAGTGGGCATGCAGTATGTATACTCGGTCTATACACACTTTATATGATTTTAGAATCTTTATGCTTTAAATAATTAAAATTTTCTATGTATAATTGCAGAAAGAATCAAGGATGGCAGTAATGGAGATGTCGCTGTTGATCAGTATCACCGCTATAAGGTTCTAAAACCATAACATTTTATTATATGGATCTTGTGTACTTGAAGTTGAAGGACACAATGTATACCTACTAAATTTTGGATTCTTAACAAAATACATGACATTAAAGATGAGATCCTAACTAGTTTTAGCTTATTTCTTATAGGGAGATGTGGCAATAGGGAGATGTGGCAATAATGAAGAATATGGGGTTGGATGCTTATAGGATGTCTATTTCATGGTCGAGACTGTTACCAAGTAAGTTGATGCACTCTCAATATTGTCATAACAATTCTTTTTTGTTCTTGTTTTAATTATTAGACGGTCGAGATTGCTCCATTTATGTTTTGAGCTGTATAATAACCAGCATTTTGTTCTGAATTGAAATAATTAACTAAAGAACTGAACCAAACTAAATTAGAGTCGAATTTTATTTAGGCCAAGAATATACAGTTAAATTATTTGTGTTTACTTTAATTTATGTTTGTAGATCGAGTTATTTTCCTATTTATTTTATTTTATTTTAATTATTAGATGGAACGCTAAGTGGGGGCGTGAATATGGATGGAATCATCTATTACAACAATTTCATCAATGAACTCATACGTAACGGTGAGTAGTTACATGATCAATGATCAATAGTTAAAACTCTTATCATTTAATCAAAGATTTAATTTGCTTTTACTCATTATATATATATATATATATATATATATATATATATACAGGTCTAACACCATTTGTGACAATCTTCCATTGGGATCTTCCTCAAGCTTTGGATGACGAATATGGTGGTTTTTTAAGCCCTAAAATTGTGTAAGCAAACAAATTCTATCCTCAATACATGGTAATGATCATTTAATGAAATACATATTACAGTAACATCTACATCTTGAATTGTGCATACTATATACAGTGATCATTTTAAAGCATATGCAAAACTCTGTTTTGAGTACTTTGGAGATCGAGTAAAACACTGGATCACTTTGAATGAGCCATACACCTTTAGTATCAATGGTTATGCATACGGGTCCCACGCACCGGGACGAGGCTCTACTTGGCAAAACCTAAACTGCACAGGTGGAAATTCGGCTACTGAACCATATTTGGTGACACACCACCAACTCCTTGCTCATGCAGCTGCTGTAAAATTGTATAAAGATAAATATCAGGTCAATTAATTACAACATAAGACATAATAATTTGTATATTAAAATTTTCCTCACTGTAAATTAACAAAAATTCTTGAATTTTCTTGCGTAGGCATTTCAAAATGGCTCAATAGGAATAACATTGGTGTCACCTTGGTTTGAGCCTGCTTCGGAGGCAATAACGGATATAAATGCTACATTCCGAGCTTTGGATTTTATTCTTGGATGGCAAGTATATTATTAATTTATATATCTACTCAATTATATGTTTTATTTATGAATTTACATGTTTTCTAGGTTTATGGACCCATTGACAAACGGTGACTATCCGCATAATATGCGGTCAAATGTTAGAGAACGATTACCAAAATTCACGGAAGAAGAATCCGAATTACTAAAAGGGTCATTTGATTTTATTGGAATAAATTACTATACTGCTAGATATGCAAGTAATGAACGTGGCATTATTTCTGCACGTGCAAGCTACTTAACAGATTCTCACGTTAATATTACAAGTGAGTTCAAATTGAAAATTTTACTTTGAGCAATGAATTAAGTTATTAGAATAGTTAAATTCTAATATTTATATATGTATATTTTTTGGCAGCTGAGCTTAATGAGGTACCTATTGGTCCACAGGTGCAAATCAAATTATTAGCTTATACTATTAGCATTTGGCTAGGATTCATATTGTTTTCCACATACAAAATACTCCTAAAATCTCAATTATCTTTTAATTGGGTTGCAGGCTGCTTCAGATTGGTTATATGTTTATCCAAAAGGAATTCATGATCTTGTACTCTACACAAAAGAAAAGTATAATAATCCAATCATTTACATTACTGAGAATGGTAATTAATAGTTTTAAATTGTCATTAATCGTATCATTACTGTTTCACATATATAATGGTATGAAATAATGTAAGTGTTATAAGGTCTAAATTTAAAACTAAATGCATATGGTAATGCATTATATTGTAGGTGTTGATGAGTTCAATGATCCCAAATTACCACTTGAGCAAGCCCTTAATGATACCGAAAGAATTGACTATTACTACCATCACCTTTGTTACCTTCACGCATCCATGAGGTAAGCGCTTGTTTAAGAAATTAATTAAGGCAATCTAAGGTATATTCATCTTAGATTTTGGTTATTTAAACACTACATTGGCATTAATACATTGAATTCTTCCCCTTTTTTTTATGCAGAAAAGGTGCTAAGGTCAAAGGATATTTCTCATGGTCATTACTAGACAACTTTGAATGGAATGAAGGATATACTGTTCGATTTGGTATCACCTATGTGGATTACAATGATGATCTAAAAAGGCACCCAAAACGCTCTGCATACTGGTTCAAAAATTTGCTCAAGTAATATCTTTGAAAAAAGTACGAAAGTGATCTAAATATTTGTAGACAATAATGATGGGAACCAAAAGTTTGAGTTTTTTTTAAAGTTTTTAGTTTTCTTTTATAGCTTAACTCTATTTGAGTCGAAATAAGTTGCAGTAACTTGTTATGAGCTCGTTGTGTGAGTTTGTATCTTCTGTTAATCTATATCAGCTGATCAAACATATACTGTAATCTTGTATATTGAATCAAGAGCAGAGAGAGAGAGAGAAGCTAGAGAGAGAAGCTAGAGAGAACAATCTGATATATTTTCTTAATAGCATTGTAATTACATGAGAAAATCTTCTATATAGCTACAGATAACAAACAAACTAACTACTACAGTAAGATTATGACAAGTGTCACAATCTAAAGCACTATACTCTAACATCCCCCCTCAAGAGCATGCTGTGAGGAACCAAGCATGAGATTGCAGCAATGAGTTCTAAAAAGAGGACCACTCAACCCCTTTGTAAGAATATCAGCAAACTGCTCTTGGGAAGACACAAACTGCACAGAGAGTTGTTTCAGTGATACTCTTTCGCGAACAAAATGCACGTCGATTTCTATGTGTTTGGTCTTCTGATGCTGAACAGGATTAAAAGATAAGGCAATGGCTGAGAGATTGTCACAAAAGAGGACAGGCACACGAGGTAGGGGAATGTGCAGAAATGCTAATAACTGTTTGATCCAATCCAATTCAGCTGAGGTAAATGATAAAGCTCGATATTCAGCTTCGGTTGATGATCTGGAAACAGTTTGTTGCTTCTTAGAGGACCACGAAATTGGATTGTTACCCAAAAACACCACCAAACCAGTAGTAGATCTTCTGTCATTAGGGTCCCCTGCCCAATCAGCATTACTAAAAGCCTTTAACTGCAAATCTCCCATAGTATATGAGATACCAAACTGCATTGTGCCCTTTAGATATCGTAATATACGTTTAACCGCAGTAAAATGGGATACCATTGGATTCTGCATAAACTGACAGACTTGGTGCACAGAAAAGGCAATATCTGGCCTTGTGAAAGTTAAGTATTGTAGAGCCCCTACAATACTTCTATACAACTTATCCTTGGAGCTAGTGCTACCAATCGCACAGGACATAGCAATAGGTGACAATGTTGCAGTGATCAATTGCATAATAGCTCTATCATGCATTTTCCATACTATATATTCATCAGTTGGAGAAGAAGAAATGATACCAGATTCATCAGAGGTCGAACCGTGTTGAGATGGGCAAGGGATCGAACCATCAACATACCCCATGATTCCATTGCTATCAAGCAAAAGTTGCATATGAAAGTTCCAATTGAGGTAGTTCGAATCATCCAGCCTGACATTAACAGACGTAGAGATGGAGGAAATAAGGGCCGTAATTGGAGATTGAAGCAACTGAAGCTGCGAAGCAGTCACCATCGGGATTGCAAGATCAACTCGTGAGTGAGACAATACAACAAACACTTGCTGTGCAAGATTCAGAAAGGACCGATCAAGAACGGAATATAAACACGAAACCCTAGAAATTTCAGAAAGTAGAAAGTGGAGAAGACGAAGTATCGAATCGGAGAAAGACAACGAGCCGAATCAGAGAATGCGGAAGTAACAGAGGATCGAAAAAACTTCAAGCGTAAGCAACAATGGCGATTGATACCATGTTAATCTATATCAGCTGATCAAACATATACTGTAATCTTGTATATTGAATCAAGAGCAGAGAGAGAGAGAGAAGCTAGAGAGAACAATCTGATATATTTTCTTAATAGCATTGTAATTACATGAGAAAATCTTCTATATAGCTACAGATAACAAACAAACAAACTACTACAGTAAGATTATGACAAGTGTCACAATCTAAAGCACTATACTCTAACATCTTCTCCTTGTTAGAGTTTAGTTTTAATTATTCTTTATGTTTTTTTATGCTTAATTTATCCTAGTTTGTTGACTCGATAAAGGAGGGGTATTTTGGCCCTTAGTGGTTATGGTGGGATGATTACCCTAGCTGTGGTGGTCCAAGAAGGGTGCAAACACAAAAGATGTTGGTGTGAGTTGGCGATTTGTATTGATTGTAATTTATTTCTTTTTCTATTTTTAATTTCCTACTGTACATAGAATTCAGAGTAATGGTCTTACTTGGCCTTTAAGGCATGATGCACTATATATATGTTCCTTATACAAAAAGAAGAATACATTCATAATTACTTGGCCTTTCACGTTGTTTTATTTGGATTCTAGAATTTTTTTTCTATGTTCTTAGTATTTATGCTATAACCATAAAACTGAGAAATAAGGAATATTAAAATGGCTGGTTTTGTTGGTTGGCTAGGTTTAATTTAATTTTTGCTCTTGGGGGTTTGTCTTCATCTTTCTCTTGGGTTCGTTTTAATTCCTTCTTGAGTTTTTGTTTTAATTTATTCTTGAGTTTGATTTGATGTATTTTCTGTTTGTGGGTTTGATTTACTTTGTTTTTTGGTTTCTGCAATTTGATTGTGAGTTTGATATGTGCAAAAGTGTAGAAGAAGAATGGAGAAACGGGGATTTGATGGGGAAAGAAGACCATGGCGTGAGTTTGTTTAATTTCTTCAAAAGAAGAAATTAAAGAAATAAGGTAGTACCAAATAATAAGATGGTAGTTGCAGATTTTTAGAAAGAAGAAGTGATTGGGTTATCTTTGGAATTAAATGTAGCAAACATAGGAAGTAGAAGAAGAGCACAAGCGCAGATGGGGGCAAAGTAGGAGAGACTGAGATGCAAAACTTACAATAATAATAAGGTGCAATGCAGGCGTTTTTGTTTAATATTTCATGTGATTAATATTCTCTTAAATTCGTATAAATGCACCGATGATAAATGTAGAAGCTTGAGATTCCTGATGGTTCATCAAATTTTCAACTCATTTGAAATTTCCAACCCATTTGAGACACTTCAAATTTGAAGCACAAATTTCCAATGAACTGCTGTCAGGTTGCGGATCTTTAAAGTTCTAATTTATATCTATATCTTCAAGTTTCTCAATAGAAATTTTAACATGGCAGAGGTCAAAAAAAAGGAACCCTCAACCCTAAATGATTCCACAGATGAGCTCTCAATGTTAAAGTTTGTCCTCGAACTTTTTTTTATAGGCAATTGCGTCCTCTAATAACTCGATATCCTTCAATCAATTTGGCTGTTAATTTGAGGGTTAAAACCGTTTATCTAATTAAAAATATATATTATAAAAGTTAGAAAATGAAATAAAAATGAAAAACTAAATCTCAACCACCCCACCCTACCCAACCCCTGCTCTCTTCCTCTTTCTGTTATGTGCTTTGGACAGCGCTCGTGTGATTGGGCGATTAGGTATAGGGACTTGGTATGTAGTTTTCTTCTTACGGCCACCTATGGCTGCAGCAATATTTAGAAGGCTCAATTGGGATAATAATTAGACGATAAGAGTTGGTTCGAGGGAACCCAAAACCTCCAGGTTAGACAAGTTAACAGTAAGGGATAATATCTGATATCTCATTAATGACAAGCCACTGAAATTTATACAAACAAGGACTCTAACTGAAAGCTTAGAAAGGAGGAAACTTTTCCCATGACACCCACTATAGAAGTGAATAACATGACTCCTAAAACTACTCAACAACTAAAGACATGCAAACTCCTACAATTATGCAACAACTAATAACCATGTAACCATCTCCACTAACTCATGAGAGAGCACGTGACATTCCTTCCCCCATCGAAAAAACCTTGTCCTCAAGGTTGACATCTGGAAATCTGAGTTGCAGCTCCTTCAAATTTTCCCAAGTTGCATCTGCTGGAGACAAGCCTTTCCAATGTACCAAGACTTCTTCCTGATTCTTCCTTTTTCGTTGTCCAAGGATGGCTTGTGGCATGAGAAAAAGAGTATCCTTTCCATATGAAAGTGCAGGCAAAGAGTCTTGGACTGCCACGTTAGTGCCCACCTTCTTTTTGAGCAATGACACGTGAAAGATTGGATGAATTCTGGACCCCTCAGGAAGCTTCAATTTATAAGCCACTTGTCCCATCCTCTGGAGAATTTCATATGGCCCAAAGAATCTTGGTGATAACTTCAGATCACGTGACACTTTCTCTCTAATTGCCAGGACCCAGCACTCATCGCCCGCTTATGCTCCTTCCACTTTAGTTGGTCCTGGTTTTTTTGTTTTTTTTAACGAAGCGATATCGTTGAAACAAAAAACTCAGTACAATAAATCTTTCACCAAAGCATCCATACATCTTCCACAATACATTTTAGGCTAATTGAAGACTGCAATTCGCCCCTGGCTCTAATGGCCAACAAAGTGGCCCATTTATAGAATGGCACAATTGTCTGTCAGAAGCATCCAATTGGTTGCTGATTTCACCATCTTCAGACAAGGGGATTTGCTAGTGATGCAGCAAATGCTAGCAGATATTGAAAAGAAAGCTTGGAGTGCCGCACCAAGTAAGAAAATAAGAAGTGGTGACGACATTTAAAAATAAAACAAAAGAAAGACGAGCCGCCAGCACCAAAGAAGAAATAACAACTGGAGTCAAGGTGGCATTGAGTAAACAATGGAAAGTTGGCAAATAAAAAAAATAGGCTAAACTATACCCGAGTTACATTTTCGTCATTGAACTTCAAAAATAGTAGTTGTCGTCCTCAAATTAGACCACGTGTTCCACTACTGGCCATTTTCATCAATTCCGTCAACTTTTCCATTAATTTCATAAGTTCGGAAATTCACTCCAAATGTTTAGGAAAATAATAAACTAATAAAAATTATTAAGAAAAAGAATTAAATATTAAAAAAGACCACCGATTGATTGGCTCTTCTCCCTGCCCCAACCCAGCCCTTGCACCTTTGGTAACCCACCATTCTAATCCATGGTTGGAAGAGGCGGAATTGTTGATATTATGACGAGAGAGAGAGGGAGAGAGAGAGAGAGAGAGAGAGACAGAGAGAGAGAGAGAGAGAGAGAGAGAGGCAGTGGTGGTGGTCGATGGTCGTTTGGCAATGGCCGTGACTAGTGGTGGATTCAGGATTTAAAATCCAACTGAGCAAAAATTACATTAAAAACTCGAGGTTATCAGTGAATCTCATTAATACATAAAAATATACATCTAGTAGGAGGACATAATGAGCCTTACTCTCAAATGCATCTCTATACATAAATAAAAGTATAGCAAAAAAAAACTATTCTTTTTCTTTAAAAAAAATTTCCAACAAATTCTTTATTTTCTTGGGGTTTGGATTGTGATCTGACATAACAAAAGATAACCTATTTAATCCAACATCCCAACAAAAAAATCAAATAAATTCTCATAATAACATCAATGCCTTTAATCAAACATTAACACATACCAACAAAAAATCAAAACATCTCAAAAATACCAATATCAAATCAAACATCTCAACAAAATTCCAAAAATCAAAGACCTAATTAATTTCAACAAAGTCAGCAAATTATAATTCATTATTTAAGTAAACTCTAGAATAGATTAGAACACATAACTTCTAACCTATTTAGAATATATTAAATTCAATGTTGTCATATAGAAAATCTTAAAATTATGGGGTAGAAAATTAAAGAGAAGATAATAAAAGAGGAGATAATGAAAGAGAAGAGAAATTTTAAGTTATGCATACATATGGCTTACTTTTTGGGTGGGCATTGGTTTGTATGTTTCACATGGGTGGGCAATGGTTTGTATGTTTCACATGGGTTGGCCTATTTTATATGGGTATTTTTTATTTTTGAAAATTTCGAGTAGGCAGCAGCCTACCTTGCCCTAGGTGTAGGACCACCCCTGGCCATGACACAGCGACTGGTAGTTGTTATTTGGCAGTGGTATGAGATAGCAATTGGGGAAGATGGTGTTGGTTCAAAAAGTCATATTTGCCCTTAAGAATTATGGCACGTACCATGCACATGATCAATTTTGACAGAAAACTAGACGGATTTAACGGAATAGACGAACTGTGCAATGTTTGGCTTAATTTAAGGATGGCAACAACTATTTCTGGTGTTTATAGACGAAAACGTAACTCAGAATATAGTTCAGAGACCATTGCTATATATAGTTTAGCCTAAACAAACGGAATAAGAGAGAGAGGGATACCTTATTTTATTCTACATCTCTTGAGCTAAATCCTCCATCTCTCAATGACAGGACCCGCCCCGGAATTTTCCGGAAACCGAAGCGGACCCCGTCTTTATTCCGACATCATCCCGATGCCGGGCCCACTTACTAAGAAATCGAGACTTTCTACCAAAATTTTGGCAGAGTCTCCCCTGTAATTTAAGCAATCCCAACAAAAATTAATCAACCTGTAACACACATAAAATAAAAATAATCCCAACTAGCAGAATGCTTTCACAAATCTACAAGTCATACTAGAGTGGCCTCCGGCCTCACAAGTAAAATCTACCATGGGCAATACAGAGCATCTACTGAATTTAGATTACAAGAACAGTTGAGTAGAAGAAATTACTCAGTTCCTAACTAGAAAGATGCACAGTTTGAGCTTCGTACACCACTTGCACGCTAGCTTCCTGGAGCGACTACTGGCTGGGGGGCGCAAAACAGAAAATATGTGAGTGGACAAAAATCAGATTTGTAGTTAAAAACAATATAGTAACCCCACCATGTAAAAATAATGCTCAAGTCATGCAGGTTCATAATTCAATAATTAAATTACTCAAAACATGAATCATTAAAACTCTTCTAAAAACACCAGTTGTCTCCTTCAAAAATAAACCCATTCTCTCAATCTTACAACTCCTGTCAAGCTACTAAACAAACTCTAATTCCTTACGCACTCAACTATACGTATACATATAAATATACATAAATATATATGTTAATATAACTATAAATAGCTATACGATATACTCATCACACCACCTAGGTACCGGGGAAACAATCCAACTGGGGGATCGTTTGACTAGTCCGCAGGATTTCCAGGTGTTATCCTGCGTCTAGGGATGAGCGGTCCAACCGGAGGACGAAACTCCAAAGCTCCCACACCGGAACATCCAACGCCATGTGTAGCTCCCAAACTATGTCCTACGCGCGCAGACTGGATCATCACACACCGGAACATCCAACGCCATGGTGATGACCCTAAACTCTATACAAAGTCTTTCCATACGCCGGAACATCTCACGCCTCATATGGAAAGTGTCTCACACGCCGGAACATCCAACGCCGCGAGTGAGACTGGTAACTGGGGAAGGTACTTACGTAGTGTACACACACAACTTCTCTCAAAATCAAATTCTTCCACAACACCCTCCAACAACCCAAGTATCTCGTCTAAAGAGAATATATAAATATACTTCCTCACAACCCATATAAAATGCACTCTCAAAACCCACAATGCCAAACTCACAATATATTGCCAAGTGCTATACAACCAACATAATCAACTCATAAATATAATATATATTCCATAAGCCATTAAAACGTTATGCAGAAATCTTTCATCAATTAAAACCATGCATATGATTGAAAACAAAGTCCACTCACAAGTATTCCCACGTTGCCTGACCACGTGAGGGTCCTGCTTGCTGCGTACGTGCTATCGAAACACCTATTTCGAGATACGAACCGTTAATTAACATAAAATTACGTCGAAGCGGAAATCACAAATTAAATGCTTAAATCCCCAAATTCCCCATACGTGCACGTTGAAGAAGGTATCCTAAGGTCCGATTACAGGTTTAGGAATCGTTCACGATTTTACGGTTATCGCTAACCCGCAATCTTTGCATTATTGAATCGGAACATCCGGGGCTTCGATTCATAATTCGTGAAATCCCATACGATCCTAGGAATACCTAGAACAACATATTCTCATTCGGGAAAGATCTAACGGTCGGAACCTATCGAACCCGGATAACGCACAATATGCGAAAATCCGTTCGATAGTCAAACGACATCCGAATTGAGATTCGCGAATTCCTATGCCCTCGTGACAACCTAAGGATCTCATCGGGTTAATTTGCAACTTCACAAGCCTCGCCCACGCACCGCCACACGGGCCGGCAGCGCGTGGGTGTGTAGAGTAATTCCGGCAACGGAAAAACTCCACACCCGAGCTCACCCTTCCTACCCTAGCTCCTATTCGAGGTCAGGATCATTTCATTCAACTACGGGAAGGTCTAATTCGGGTGGCAACTGGCCGGAATTTCATTTTGAAATCCGGCCAAAACCTAGATTTTCTAATCGATTTCCTAGACAACGAATCGGTCCAAACCTATACAACAGTCAGCTAGAACTCGAAAAATGGATGAGAAACCATACCTCACTCACCGGGTTTGAGCGGCGGAGGCGACGGCGCAACGGCTGGAAAGCTCCGGTTCAAAACAGTCGAGCTCGCGGCCGGATTTTATAGTTTCTGATGGGGAAAACGGGCAGGTCTTGATCGGGACGACGAGGCGAGTCGATCGGGACCGGTCTCGTGTCCTGTTGTGGCCGGAGCTGAGAGAACCGAAGAGAGAGAGAGAGTCGGTATCAGGGAGAGAGAGAGACTGAGGAGAGAATGAGTGTCGAGCACGCGCGAGGAGAGAGAGAGCTGAGGTGAAAAATCTGATTTTTACCACATTTTTTTGAAATATTTACAGTTTTGCCACTGATAGTGTTTTGCCCGTAACTTTTTCGTTACAATTCCAATTCAGGCTTACCGCATGTCTACAAATTCGTCTCAAAACCACCTACTCAGAAATACCATCCACGGTCCCAAAATCCTTCTGAAGAAGAAAGTGACCAATTTACCCCTACCCCAAGGGTAAATTCGTAATTTTATTTAAATCGATTAAAATAAACATTTAATTTGGAGTCGGGGTGTTACACTCAATTTCTCTTGGTCATAATTTCAGTTTTAGTTTTACTATTATGGGGAACTAACTTCCTAACTAAGGGCAAGTGGAGTATATATAGCTTAGTTAGTTGAGCTTTTTCACATCCAACTATCTGGGCAGAGGTTAGAAACCCCCAGACATCCAATGAATATTTGTATAAACCCTCTCCTCCAATTAGGGATGGCAATGGGTCCGAATCGGGGGTGAGTATATGATTCACATCCCCATTCCCATTAATCATTTTTCCCTCAATCCCGCCTTCATACTCACAATATTCAAATCGGGGATTCTTCATATCCGCCATCGTTGAAGAACGAGTTCTTCAACCCACCCCATTATGAAGAAAAAAATATCAATAAAATACTACTTTGTTGAATGAGAAAAAGACAATGTGAGCCCGCACATATAGCAATTCAGTTTTTATTAACTAGAAATCTACACTATGTAAAAATAATAATTATACATGTCAAAGATATGATCATCGTTATAAAAGTAGCACAACCATACCGTTAAGATGATTAAAAAAAATATCTACCTTTAAGATGATTAAAAACAAACTCTATCTTTAAGACGATTAAAAAAAAACTCTAACTTTGAGATGATTAAAAAAACCCTTTTTTGTTTTATTTTTCTCATTATCATTAAATATTTAAACACGTATATCTAAACTAAAGGATTAATTTGTTACGTCCAAAACAAAGCGACAACAAACAAGAGGGCGGGGTAAGCCGAACGCATCCCAAACAAGCCCCAAATTAACTTAAACAAAAGTCTGATAAGGGAAAAAGAAATTTTATTTTCAACGAATATTACTTTTTGAACAAAATTCTGAGGGGAGAAGTATTAGAACAATCAACTTTCGACGAATATTATGTTTTGATATTTTTAGCCAATGGTACAGGCAGATTATGCTCAAATTACTTAATTTAAAAAGAGTTTTAAACAATCTTAATGGAACGCCATCTTTTATAAAAATAAGGAATAAGGATCATATTAATATGGATTACATGTTTAAGTTGAATGTGGAATCCCAATGCCTTATGACCCGTTTGGTTCGCAGATTGAACTTCTTAATTCTCATGTCTAATCTCACGAAATGAGAATGGAGGATGTCCATTTCCTTTACTTAAATCATGTTAAAATTTCTACATTTTCATAATTGTTCTCTAAAAAACTTGTGTTGTTTATTTCCACTCACTGTGGATTCGACAGTAAACTACATTTTCATAATGAGTTATACTGCTTCATAAACCTGCACTTGACTTTGAGCAAGCATATACAAACAATCCTTTTCACTCTCCCTCCAAGCTCTCTAATATTTGTATGTGTTATCTCACGAAATGATTTAGAAGCAGTAGCTTCTTTCACCCACAATGGAATAAGTGTCGGATGTGCACGTTGCCAGTACCGTGGTGGAGACTCATCGATGGTAGAATAGAAGGGATCAGGATAGAACTCATCTTTTGGTTAACCCCTTCATTATCTTAATTTAATTTCTTAATAAGTTAATGATTTTTGACATGCTGGAAATTTGTAATGAAAGTCACAATGATGTGTTTTAGGACTTAATTTTGGTGCACAATTAGTGTTCCTACCATTCCTCGGTGATACAACCAGTTTCAAAGCCCACTTGCGTTTATCCAAAACAAAAAACAAAACAAAACAAGAAAAACACGTACGTACTCTCTCTATATAAATCCCATGCAATTGCAATATGGCAGGAAGAGCCAGAACACCAAAAACCCTCCTCCAGTCAATTATGGCAATGATGCGATTAGTCTCTTTTCTCTTTTGTGTGGTGCTACTCTTTGGCTCTGCATTCACAAATAGCAAAGCTGCTGTTAATACAGATCCGCAACTACGCCCCATTTGTGAGCGCCTCGACAATAGGAAAAGTTTCGATGTTCTCGAACCAGGGTTCATATTTGGGACAGCCTCAGCAGCTTACCAGGTCATTAATTTATGTTTTTTTTTAATGTAACTATATACTTAGGCTTAATTTAATTTCAATATGTCACGAACGATCAATTCGCTTCCACATGCATGAATATTGAAATCTTCAGTATCTATGTACATATTTCAGTGCGCTGGTGCTGTAAAAACCGATGGAAGAGGACCAAGTATATGGGATAACTACACCCACAGCCATCCAGGTCTGTGTAATAAGATAACTTCAAAATTATTACCGAAGGGAAGCTATAATTTTGATTTGGGGTTCTTTGTGCTTAATCAGATTCCTAGCTAGGTTGAAGCTGCCTTTGATGATGATTTGTTCAGAGTTCCTAGAACTCCTATTGTCTCTGTCATTTGGTTTTTTTGTGTTTAGGGGTTAATCCTCCATTTCAACCCCCTTTAAAAAAAAAAAAAAAAACACTGTGAATGATATGATTTTCGGGATCTTTATGCTCAAAATAATTTTAAAAATTTACGTATATTTGCAGAAAGAATCAAGGATGGCAGTAATGGAGATATCGCTGTTGATCAATATCACCGATTCAAGGTTCTAAAACCATAGAATTTTATTCTCAGGACCTTCTTTACTTGAAGTTGCAGGGCAAAACATACTAAATTTTGAAGACGAGATATCCTTAATTTTTAGCTTAGTTCTTATAATTATTTATATATATATATATAGGGTGATGTGGCGATAATGAAAAATATATCGGTGGATGCTTATAGATTGTCTATATCATGGTCAAGACTGTTGCCAAGTAAGTTGATTTACCCTTTATGTTTTGAGTTGTGATAATAACTCTCGGTTGTCTTTTGTATAATAACCAGTGTTTTGTTCCCAATTAATGCTTAACTAAAAGAACTGTATCAAATTAATGCTTAAATTTTTTGTTTATTTTAATTTATGTTTGTAGATCGAGTTATTTTTCTATTTGTTGTATTTTATTTTAATTATTAGATGGAACGCTAAGTGGGGGCGTGAATATGGATGGGATCAACTATTACAACAGTTTTATCGATGACCTCATAAATAGCAGTGAGTAGTCATCTCATTTTACATGACCGATACTTAAAGCTCTTATCATTTAATCAAAGATTTAATTTTCTTTTACTCACCATATATATATATATATATATATATATATATATATATATATAGGTATAACACCATTTGTGACAATCTTCCATTGGGATCTTCCCCAAGCTCTAAATGACTCATATGGTGGTTTCTTAAGCCCTAAAGTTGTGTAAGTGAACAAATTCTATCTTCAGTACATGGTAATGATCATTTAATGAAATACATTACAGTAACATCTACATCTTGAATTGTGCATACTATACACAGCGATGATTATTTAGCATTTGCAAAACTTTGCTTTGAGAACTTTGGCAATCGAGTAAAACACTGGATCACGTTGAATGAGCCATATACCGTTAGTCACCATGGCTATGCAGTCGGGTGCCACGCACCGGGGCGATGCTCTGCTTGGCAAAACTTAAGCTGCATCGGTGGAGATTCGGGCACTGAACCATATTTAGTGACACACCACCAACTCCTTGCACATGCAGCCGCTGTAAAATTGTATAAAAATGAATATCAGGTCTAATTAATTACTTTTTTGTCTTATTTGCAGTCCCAACTAAGAATCCTATCTAAGTCACTATTAGAAGACATAAATGATTTGTATATTAATTCTCCTCACTCTACATTAACAAAAATTCTTGAATTTTCTTACGTAGGCATATCAAAATGGCTCGATAGGAATAACATTGGTGTCGCATTGGTTTGAGCCCGCTTCAAATTCAACAAAAGATAAAAGTGCTGCAAATCGATCTCTGGATTTTATGTTCGGATGGTAAGTATATTGTTAATTTATTTATCTACGTACTCAATTACATGTTTTATTTATGAATTAATGTATTTTGTAGGTTTATGGACCCATTAACATACGGTGACTATCCGCCTAGCATGCGGTCAATTGTTAAAGAACGATTACCAAAATTCACAGATGAAGAATCCAAGTTACTAAAAGGGTCATATGATTTTATTGGAATAAATTACTATTCTGCTAGATATGCAAGTAAAGGACATGAATTTATTTCTGCACATCATGATTATAGCTACTTAACAGATCCTCACGTTAATGTTACAAGTGAGTTCAAAGTGCAAAATTTACTTCGAGCAATGAATTAAGTTATTAGAAAAGTTATATTCTAATATTCACATACGTATATGTTTTGGCAGCTGAGCTTAATGGGGTCCCTATTGGTCCACAGGTGCACTTCAAATTATTAGCATTCTTTTTCCTACTTATACTATTAGCATTTGGAGGATTAATATTGTTCTCTACATCCAAATTAATCCTAAAATCCCAATTATCTTTAAATTGGATTGCAGGCTGCTTCAGATTGGTTATATGTTTATCCAAAAGGAATTTACGATCTTCTAAGCTATACGAAAAATAAGTATAATGATCCAATCATTTACATTACCGAGAATGGTAATTAATAGTTTTAAATTATCATTAATTTTATCATTAATGTTTCGCATATATATAATGAAATGAAATAATGTTAAGTGTTAGAACGTCTAAATTTAAAACTAAATGCATATGGTAATGCATTATATTGTAGGCGTTGATGAGTTCAATGATCCCAAAATACCGCCTGAGCAAGCCCTTAATGATACCAATAGAACTGACTTTTACTACCATCACCTTTGTTACCTTCACAAAGCCATGAGGTAAGTGCTTATATAAGAAATTAATTAAGGCAATCTAAGGTATAGTCATCTTAGATTTTGGTTATTTAAACACTACATTGAATCCTTCCCATTTTTTGGTGCAGTGAAGGTGCTAAGGTGAAAGGATATTTCGCTTGGTCATTGGTAGACAACTTTGAATGGAATGATGGATACACGGTTCGTTTTGGTATCGTCTATGTGGATTACAGGAATGGTACTGCTAATTATCTAGCAAGGCATCTAAAAAGCTCAGCAGTGTGGTTCCAAAATTTCCTCAAGAAACGTCTTTATTGAAAAAAGTACGAAAGTGATGAATATTTGTAGACAATAATGATGGGATACCAAAAGTTTGAATTCCAAATGGTGAATAAAGTACACCAGCTCCCCTGGAGTCGTATAATAAGTTGTAGCAACTCATTACGAGTTTGTGGTGAGGGCAATACCCTCTTCCTGTATTGTATTGGCCATAGTGGTCATTTGTATCTAAATAATAAATGCAATTCCTCTTGGTAATGATGAATAAAATGTAAAACTAAACTACGAAAAAGAGTTATTTACATTAACACCCTTGAGGTTTCTTATATTTTCACAAAACTCCTTCAAGTCTCAAAAAATGAACATCACTTGAGGTTTCAATTTGTTTTCACAAAACCTCTTTTTGTTGATTGTTTGTCTAAAAATTGATAATTTCATAAAAAAAAAAAACCTATTCAAATGACAAAATTAACCTTAATGAAGCATATGCAATCTCATCTCAAAGGCCAACTTTGTCATTTGAAGAATTTTTTTATTTTATTTTTTGTATAAAATCATCAATCTTTAGATGAAAAATCAATGAAAAGGAGTTTTATGAAAACAATTTAAAATGTCAGGGAGTGTTCTTATTATTTCTAAAACCTCAAGGAGTTTTGTGAAAAAACTAAAAACCTCAGGGTGTGTTAGTGTAAAAAACTCATGAAAAACTCTGTTATATTATACCTATTTGTAAATTGACTAAATACAAGTAAAAAATGGTTACAGATAGAGAAAGAGAGTAAAAATTTTGAATATAGCTTTTTCGTAATTTTCATTTACATAAAGATCAAAGTTGAAAAAACTATATCGTTTGAGCAAGAAATTCCAAAATAGATTCATCGGAAGGTCAGTGTGACATCGGAAATTAAGTGTGGCATCGGAAATTATCTTACTCTCGTTTAGCTTCTTTATAACATCAGATTGTCGGGGTGAATAAATTAAGTTCATTTTCTCCAGGGCCTCGGCATGCTCGAGTATGTACCTTGCAAACTCAATCCCATCGGACCCTTTGGTAAGCTTTATGGTAACCTCCTCCAACTGATAAATAAAATCCAGATTTTGCAGCTTCCAGTATTCCATATCAAACCCAGATGCCTGGACCTGGACCTGGAAAAGCAAGAAGAAAACAAGCAACTCAATTGAAAATTTCCAAAACCCAAAACAAGTACACAAAAAGGAAATCTACATTACTTTTCTAGCATGATAATTATGCTCCTGATTCTTGAAACGATGTATATTATAGAGAGAGAAAGACTTTGACTTACGTCATCGCATTTACGACTGTAAATAAGTGAATCATTCTTTGTGTGTAAAGTACACAAATTGGGCATTCCTCTTAAAAGAGAGACCATTGATGGACCAGATCGTCACTAATGCTCCGAGTATTCACAGTAAAACCTATATCATGTTTCTCAAATTACTTCTCATTTTTTTTAACAAAAACTTGAAGACATAAATAATATTTTTTATTCAAAGCAATGCCATCATGCAAAGTTCCAAACAATTCTGAAATGTAAGAAACAAATATTTGCTACTCCTACTATCCCGAAACAAGGAAAGAGTTACAAATTAGTTCAAATTGCTCTAGATTTTGCAACAAAATAGTAATTGACTCTAGCGGGATAGAGGGAACTGATTCTCTTTACCTTAACGGTTGCTTCATTTAGACCAAGAACTCCAACCCTGCGTACACTGCAAAGAGCCTCAAATACGTTTTCAAAGTCATCTACTTTAGGATCCATAAAAATATATGCTTCTTCCAAACATTCTAATTCTCCAAGGTTTGGGTGATTCATGACATTCCCAACCCAAAGCAAAAAATTTAGATTTGGAGCAAAAATATTTAATGAGTGGTCACCGGATAAAAAAAAAATCCCCAATCGATCCTTATGCTTTCAAGTGTCTCACCTGAGATTTTAAGATGGCAGATTTAGGACCCATAGGGATCATAAAAATTAAATCTTTCCAAAGACGGGCTTTCAATGGCGATACTTTTTATATTTCGAACTCCGGCAACAGTTAATTGCTTGATGCATTTGCAGGAACATGAGATCCATTTGAAAATCGCCACATCTTCTATATCAAGCTCTCCCAACTCCAAGCAGCTGAGATTAGAGGAAAAGGCAGAGGGGGGGAGTTTCAATAGTGATGCCCTTCATTT
Organism: Prunus persica; assembly: GCF_000346465.2. Taxonomy (NCBI): domain Eukaryota; kingdom Viridiplantae; phylum Streptophyta; class Magnoliopsida; order Rosales; family Rosaceae; genus Prunus; species Prunus persica. The sequence goes on from NC_034015.1 coordinate 13,507,947, forward strand.
GCACCACATTTAGAGACCTCAACGATGTGGAAAGAAAGACGCAAGATGGAAATGCTAACCCTTCCTCCTCAAAATCACATAACAAGATGTCAAGACAAAGCACTAAAACATTACACCTCACTGCATTGTGGATCCAAGTGATGATTCGAAAATTCTCATTACTACATAAGTAGCATGCTTTGTAATTGCCCTCCTCTGTGTAGTGACCATCCCAAAAAAGATAAAACGACTGTATCTTATTATCCCGACGATGAAACAAGAACCTATCCAATGTGTTCAACAACTTCACCCTAAGCTCACATGTGGACGTATCCACCAATGAAAAAATAAAATTCATTGAGGGAGCTGACAGAGAAAGCTCCCTGCATCCTTTGGACCCACAACTGAAACGAGTGAGCTCTTCTATATCAAGGAACGAAAGAATGTGATGGGCAACTTCCAGTGTAAGATTACTGAATCTGTCCACCAAGCTCTCAGTATGAACTCTTCCACATTCACAACTTGCAGTAGCCCTTAACTTATTCTTGTGTTCCATGAAGCTAACCTAACTTGTGGCTTATGGGTTTTGCAAGACAAGTTGGGTTTTCAATTTATACTACAATTCAAGGTCAATTGAACACTAATACATTCAATAACTTGTGATGTTTAGATACTGAACCAAAATGAAGAGAAGTAGTAACGAGTATGCTGAGTACGTACCAGTCTGGCACCCAACAGAATTGGAGCTTACTGTTACTGTAGCTTGTAGGAGCATTTTCGAGCCAACATGGTTCCTCCAGATTCTTGATTTTGATGGATTGGGATTGGCAGAGGGAGCCCTAATTTTTTAATTTGGGGGTTTTATATCAGTTATACCAGTATGAGGGAGGGAGTGGATGTTAGGTTGGGCTTCGATGTACAATTCAAAGAGAAGATCCAAGCCCAACCTTTTTATCAAGAAAGTTTACACTTTTAAAAGTAAGTAAATAAATAATTGGGAGATTCATTATTATACCTAATATGACTTAAAGCCAAAGCCAAAGCCAAAACTCATTTAGAACATAACAAATAGACTTCTATCTTCCTATAAATTACAATACTACTATTAATTTCTTAAAACAAACCAAATCTCAAAACCTCATAAATAAAGCTTCAAACTTCCTATAAATTACAAAATTGTCATTAATTTCTTAAAACAAGCACAATCTTAAAACCTCATTAAAAAAAAAAAAATTCAAAGACACTCAATAGGACATCAAAGTAATTTAATAATCAAGACTAAATTCAATAAGGATAACTGTCATTTTATTATTATTATTATTATTTTTTGGTTTGTTTATAAAATTAAATGATATAGGGTTTATCTATATCACTAATGCTAAGAATGAGTATCTAACTAATATTTTTAAATAATTTAGGTGAAAGCTTTTTTCGTTACTTATTTGTAGAGGTGGGCACGGTTCGGTTTGGACCGGTTTTTGCCTCAAATTAGAACCGATCCGATACTATTCATCCGGTTTGGTTCGGTTCGGTTTTAATAAAAAAAATTTCAAAAACTATCCGGTTCGGTTTGAACCGGTTTTGGTTCCAGTTCGGTTTTGAACCGGATTATAAAAATTATTTTTTTAAATTATTTTTTAATACAATTCTCAACTGAAATATTATTTTTTTACTTGAAAATTAACAAATTATTCAATTTCATATAAAAAATAAATATTAAAGTGAGAAAAGAGAGATATTTTGACATTGAACTTGGATAAATATTAGGTTTTTTTTAGTGAAATTAAAAATATAGCATTAAATATAAATATATATTGAAATTATATATTTTTTTAGTTTCACCGGTTCGGTTCGGCCCGGTTCGGTTTTTGAAGACATGGAACCGGATTCGGAACCGTTCCAAACCGGTCCGGTTCGGTTTTTGACCGGTTTTTGACTTTTTGGTCAACTCAGTTTTTTTTCGGTTTGGTTCGGTGCGGTTCGACTCGGATTTCCGGTTCGCCGGTTTGAGTGCCCACCCCTACTTATTTGTATAAACAAATTTTTTAATGTAGATTTCTTCTTTCATTACTTGTTTGTATTCTATTAATTTTCGTTTCTCAAATTATTAATTTTTGTTCCTTGCAAGACAATTTAAATTTGAGACTGAAGTAAATTGCAAGGAGATATTATCTCAGAAATATCCTTTCAAGGTACACATACAGTCTTGTAAAAATATCAAAGATTATTCCCTCCTCCGAATGATAATTGTGGCAGTAGAAATCATCTTGATCCTGCTCACCATCCTTGCAGCTTTTGTTTGCTCATCTTCGCAGCCAAGAAAAATGACAATTTTCTTCAAATTTTGAGCATTCTTGAGGATATACGTTGAAAACTCGATTTCATTAGACCCGTCGTCGGAATACTGTATGGTTACTTCTTTAAGCTGATGCAGGAAAGCAAGGTTTTGTAGTTTCCAATATTCCGTACCAAAGCCACTTGACTGAAAATATACAAAAGGCAACAAACATACAAGCAAATTAATTAATAAAAAACTTTCCAAATTTACCGCAAGACTATGTGTGAGCGTGAGAGGGAGATCAATAGGCAACATAGACTTCACTTACTGGTTTGGCATTCAAAATCCATCTCCCAGTCCTTATGTACAAACTATTCAAATTATATTTATTTCTATAGTTTCAAGCTTCTCACAAGAGATATTAAGATGCAGGTCACGAAAAATCGAAACATGAAGGTGTTCTAAAGACGAACTTTCAATGCTGATATTCTATGTTCCTCTAATAAAATACAGATCTAACTTCTTGATGCATTTGCAAGAACATGAGATCCATTGGAAAAAACCTCTCGTCTAAGTTAACATTTACCGGTTTCAAGTAATAGATATTTGAGGAAAAAAGTAGGGAAGGCACTTCCAAAATCTGCCTAGCCAAATTCACTGACAAAGAGCGCAAATATTGAGAAAGGAAGACACAAAATGGCAACGAAAATCCATCCACCGGGTAGATAAGAAGATCAAGCTCTTCAACATGACACCTTACTGCATTCCTAATCCACGTATTTAATCGAAGATGTTCATCAGAAAGCTCCTCTACAATGACAAGTTTTTGAAAGAAAATTGTACAATTAGACATCAATCTAACTTGAAATCAGAGCTTTTGTCACATTCCGGGATCGGCTCCGCCGTAGCACGATATTGTCCGCTTTGGGCCCCCCTCTCTGCCCGCACGGTTTTGTTTTTGGGAGTTCACGAGCAACTTCCTAGTGGGTCACCCATCATGGGATTGCTCTAGCCCCTAACTCGCTTAACTTCGGAGTTCCCATGACTCTAAAGCCAGTGAGCTCCCAAAAGGCCTCGTGCTAGATGGATGCGGTTGTGCACATATAAAGCACATCACCCCCTCTCCGTTGGTTGATGTGGGATCTCACAATCCACCCCCCTTAAGTGCCCGGCGTCCTCGTCGGCACACTCGCACCACACGGCAGAGTGGCTCTGATACCAAATTGTCACATCCCGGGATCGGCTCCGCCGTAGCACGATATTGTCCGCTTTGGGCCCCCCTCTCTGCCCGCACGGTTTTGTTTCTGGGAACTCACAAGCAACTTCCCAGTGGGTCACCCATCATGGGATTGCTCTAGCCCCCAACTCGCTTAACTTCGGAGTTCTCATGACTCCGAAGCCAGTGAGCTCCCAAAAGGCCTCGTGCTAGATGGATGCGGGTGTGCACATATAAGGCACATCACCCCCTCTCCGTTGATTGATGTGGGATCTTACAGCTTTCGAAAAATCGTATGTTCTGCAAACAAATCACTTAGAGGTGGTGGCCGCAATATTCCTTGGGTAGAAATTGGCTCTTTTCTATGCTGAGCAATTTTCAATAGTTAAAATTGGTCTTTAGAAAGAGTTGCGTACGTATTATTGTTGATGCGCTTAAGTTGTCTTGACCTAGCTTGGCCTATAAATTAAGAAGCTTCACTTTCGGGCCCAATTTATAAGAAAACTCATCCAAAGCCATCTACAACACACCAAATATGTCTCCAAAATCTTAATATTGGTGCTGCCATGGAATAGGCAAGGAAAAGATGAAATTAATCATCATTAGTTTGGATGTTCGAAATTTTTGGTCATTTTTTAGGCATTCTTCGGAGCACAGAGAGATTTGATCAAGTTGAACACTCGTGTTACACGATTCTTCAAGGCATTTGTAATTTTTCCTTGCTCTTCTTTTGTATATTTTAGATTTAGTTGTATGAAGCAAATAAGTTATTCATTTTGAAAGATTTAGTGTCACTCATTAATTTCTTTCTATCATGTCAAAGACTGTCTCTCCTAAGACTAATGAATGACCTGAACCCTTTATCCCAATTTGTAGCTCATCACAATATTAGTATATGTAGAAGAATTTTGCATTGGGTAACTCATAACCATAGTATATCAATTACCACCAACTCACACTCAGAGTGACAGGACCCGCCCCTGAATTTCTCGAAGACCGAGGCGGACCCCGTCTTGATCCCGATATCATCCCGATGCTGGGCCCACCTACTAAATAATCGAGACTTTCTACCAAAATTTTGGCAGAGTCTCCCCTGCAATTTAAGCAATCCCAACAAAATTTATTCAACCTGCAACACACAGTAATACTAATCCCAACCAGCAGCATGCTTTCATACATACACAAGTCATACTAGAGTGGCCTCCGGCCTCACAAGTAAAATCTACCATGGCAATACAGAGCATCTACTGAATTTAGATTACAAGAACAGTTGAGTAGAAGAATTTACACAGTTCCTAATTAGAAAGATGCACCGATTCCGCTTCGTACACCACTTGCACTTCCAAGAGCAACTACTGGCTGGGGGGCGCAAAACAGAAAACATGTGAGTGGACAAAAATCAGGTTTGCAGTTAAAAACAACATAGTAACCCCACCATGTAAAATAATGCTCAAGTCATGCAGGTTCACAATTCAATAAGAAATTACTCAAAACATGCTTCAGTAAAACTCATCTAAAAACATCAGTTATCTCTTTCAAAAAGAACCCCATTCTCTCAAACTCACCACTCCTGTCAACTATTAAACAAACTCCAATTCCTTTCACACTCAACTATACATATTCAATAAATATACATATAAATATATATGTATAAATAACTATAAATAGCTATACGATATACTCATCACACTACCTAGGTACCGGGGAAACAATCCAACTGGGGGATCGTTTGACTAGTCCGCAGGATTTCCAGGTGCTATCCTGCGTCTAGGGATGAGAGGTCCAACCGGGGGACGAAACTCCAAAGCTCACACACCGGAACATCCAACGCCATGTGTAGCTTTCAAACTATGTCCTACGCGCGCAGACTGGATCATCACACACCGGAACATCCAACGCCATGGTGATGACCCTAAACTCTATACACAGTCTTTCCGTACGCCGGAACATCCAACGCCGCATACGGAAAGTGTCTCACTCGCCGGAACATCCAACGCCGCGAGTGAGACTAGTAACTGGGGAAGGTACTTACGTAGTGTAATCCCACAACTCCTCTCTAATCACATTCTTCCATATCACCCTCCAACAACCCAAATATCTCCTCTAAAAGAATACATATCAAAATATACTTCCCCACAATCTATACATGAAATACACTCTCAAAACCCAAAAGGCCAAACTCATAATATATTGCCAATTGCTATACACCCATCAAAATTAATCCATGCATATAATATATAAAATCCAGGAGCCATTAAAACATTATGCAAAATCTTTCATTAATTAAAACCAGGCATATGATTAAAACAAAGTCCACTCACAAGTATTCCCTCGCTGCCTGACTACGTCAAGGTCCTGCTTGCTGCGTGCGTGCAGTCGAAATACCTATTTCGAAATATGAACCGTTAATTAATATAAAAACCACGTCTAAGCGGAAATTACAAATTAAATGCTTAACTCCCCAAATTCCCATACGTGCTCATTGAAGAATGTATCCTAAAGTCCGATTACAGGTTTAGGAAGCGTTCACGGTTATCGCTAACCCGCAAACTTTGCATCATTGAATCGGAACATCCGGGGTTCCGATTTAGAATTCGTGAAGTCCCATACGGTCCTAGGAATACGTAGAACAACATATTTTAATTTGGGAAAGATCTAACAGTCGGAACCTATCGAACCCGGATAACGCACAATATGCGAAAATCCGTTCAATAGCCAAACGACATCCGAATCGAGATCCGCGAATTCCTATGCGCTCGTGACAACCTAAGGATCTCATCGGGTCAATTTACATCCTCACCAGACTCGCCCACGCGCCGCCACACGCGCCGGCAGCGCGTGGGTGTGCAGAGTAATTCCGGTGACGGAAAAACTCCACACCCGAGCTCACCCTTCCTACCCTAGCTTCTACTCGAGGTCAGGATCACTTCACTCAACTACGAGAAGCTCCAATTCGGCCGGCAACTGGCCGGAATTTCATTTTGAAATTCGGCCCAAAACCTAGGTTTCCAAATCGATTTCTACCCAGCAAATCAATCCAAACCTATACAACCACCGGCTAGAACTCGAAAAATGGATGAGAAACCATACCTCACCCGTCTGAAATAGTGATCGGAGGAGAGAGAACGAGCGACTGTAAGTTCAGACAAGAATCGGCCTGAAATCTGTGTTTTCCGGCGACGAGGCGGCGGCTGACGGCTGGAGATGGGTCGGGGAACGTCGGCGAGGTCTGGCCGGTTGTTTCGGGTCCGGTCTCGGGGCTGGCCGCGGTTTGTGGCGGCAGCTCTGCGAATTGCAGATCGGAGGAGGAAGAGAGACGCGGGAGAGAGAGAGAATCGGGAGAAAGAGAGAGAGCGGGATAAAACTGGAAAAATCTGATTTTTACCCTAACCCTTTTCAAAATATTTACAAGTTTGCCACTGACACTATTTTGCCCGTAACTTTTTCGTTACAACCCCGATTCAAGCCTACCGCATGTCTACGAATTCGTCTCGGTACCAACTACCCAGAAATACCACTCGTGGTCCCATAATCCTTCCGAAGAAGAAAGTGACCGATTTACCCCTATCTCATGGGTAAATTCGAAATTTTATATAAATTGATTAAAATAAACATTTAAATTGGAGTCGGGGTGTTACACAGAGGGTGCTGCAAAATATGACAAAATAATAGGCAAAACAGCTATGTCATAAATGTTGGAATATTAGGTACTGATTTGGATTTTAGGGAGAAGATGGAAGGAGATGAAAGAAGGAGCTAGAAAAATTGTTTCTGAAAAATCATATAAGCTGATGTGCTAATAGCTCAGTTATTTCTTTTCTTTTATCAAACGATTTACGTCAGGAAAGGTACAAAATGATCTGCCAATGTGTGTATGACACTTGGCTCTTTCCTATAGGTATTTCAGCCACAAAATCTCAACCATTCAAGTGATCTAAGCTATAACTTAGTCACCACCAGCTGTAATAGTAATAGTAAATTAGTAACAAACAATTTACACATCAACACTCTCTTCTAAATGTTTTACTGATTTTACTCCAAGTAACTCCCTTAGATAGCAAAACCTTTCCCTTGGCAATGCCTTTGTGAAGATGTCTGCATTTTGATCTTGACCTCTGCAATATATTAGATCCAGCACTCCTTCTTGAATTGCATCTCTGATGAAATGAAACTTTCTTCCTATGTGCTTTGATCTTTGATGAAACACCGGATTCTTAGACATAGCTATAGCAGAAGTATTGTCACACATAATTGGTGTAGCTTCTAGTTGTTCCTCTCCAAAATCACACATCACAAATCTTAGCCAGATCTCCTGAGTTGTTGCTTCAGCATCACTTACATATTCAGCCTCTGCAGTTGATAAAGCAACACTACTTTGCTTTACTGAGTCCTAAGAAAATGCACCACTGCCAAATGAAAAAGCATACCCAGATGTGCTTCCTTTGAACCACTCCAATCACTATCACAAAATCCAATCAACATAGCTGATTTTCCTGACTCATATTGATCAATACCAAAGTCCAGAGTTCCTTGTACATACCACAGTATTCTTCTTGCAGCTCCAAAATGCTTCTTTGAAGGACCATGCATAAATCTAGCAAGCAAACTAGCTGAATACATGATGTTAGGCTTAGTTGCTGTTAGATACAGTAAGCTCCCAACTATTTTCCTTAGGTCTCCTCATCTGCAAGTTCACATTCATCTTCTCTTTTAAGCTTTTCAGTTGGAACCAGTGGTGTGCTAACTGGTTTGCAGTCCTTCAAGGCAAATTTATTCAGCAGAGTCTTGGCATATTTCTGTTGGTGAATGAAAATTCCCCCTTCTTTCTGGATTACTCCCATCCCAAGGAAGTGATGCAACAAGCCAAGATCAGTCATCTCGTACTTGTTCTTTATATCCTCCTTGAACTCTTTCAACATCTCACTGCAACTTCCATTGTAAACAGTATCATCTACATATATTGACACAATAACTGTACTCATACCTTCTTTGATCTTCACATATAATGTAGCTTCACTTATGCTTCTTTGAAATTCACACTTGAGTGGATGGGTGTCAATTTCACCATACCAAGCCCTTGGTGCTTGCTTCAAGCCATAGAGAGCCTTTATTAACTTATAGACTTTATCTTTTGCACCCTTAACTTCAAATCCTTCAGGTTGCTCAATGTAGACTTCCTCTTTCAACACTCTATTTAGAAATGCTGATTTCACATCCAATTGGAAAATTTTCCATTTTTTTGAGCTGCAGTGCAATGAGGGTTCTAATTATATCCAACCTTGCTACTAGAGCAAAGGTTTTGTTGAAATCAACCTCAGGCTTCTGTGTGTATCCCTTAGCTACAAGCCTTGCCTTGTGCTTTTGGATAGAACCATCAAGATTCAGCTTTGTCTTGAAGATCCATCTCACACCCACAACTGGTTTGTTACCATGTCTTTCAACCATCTCCCACGTAGAATCCTTTTCTATCATTGAGTTCTCTTCCCTCATAACTTGATTCCATGCCTCATCTTGAGTTGCTTCAGCAAAGCTTTCAGGTTCCTCAATCCTTACTTTATACTGTGCAAAAAATTCATTTAAGCTCCTCTACTTCAAGGATGTGTGATCATAGGGCTCAGATGTTTCAATTTCATTTGGTCTCAGTGAAGCTTGTCTCCTCTCTTGGGCGGAGGTAGTGACAGCATTTGGTGATGATCTGACACTTGGTGATTCTAGAGTTTGATTAGGTGATTCAAACTCCTCCTCACCTTTAGTTATTCTTGATTCCTCACTACTATCCCAAGGAATTGACACGTGCAGCTCATCATTTACTTCCCAATTCCACAGAGTTTTCTCATCAAATATCACACTCCTTTACACTATTACCTTTTGAGTTCTCATATTAAACACCTTATACCTTTTCTCACAAGTTCCATACCCAACAAAGACTCTATTCTCACCAGTTTCTTCTTGTTTATGCCTAAGTTGGGATGGAATATGAGTATAGCAGAGAGAACCAAATATTCTCAAATGCTTTACTCCAGGGTTTCTTCCACTGAATGCTTCAAAAAAGGTTTTATTCTTAAGAGCACTTATAGGGCACCTATTGAGAATATAGATTGCAGTGTTAACTGCTTCTCCCCAAAACTTGATTGACATTCTCTTTTCATAAAGCATTGTCCAATCCATATCCACAATGGTCTTATTCTTCCTCTATGCAACTCCATTTTTTTTAGGAGAATAAGCACTATTAATTGCCTTTCAAGCCCCAAGTCTTCACAAAACTTACTGAATTCAGTTGAAGTGTATTCACCTCTTCTGTCTTTTCTTAACTTCTTGATCTGAAACCTACTTTGCAAATCCACCATGGCCTTGAATCTTTTGAATACTGAAAATACACTTGATTTGTGTTGCAAGAAGAACACCCAACACATCCTTGTATGATCATCAATGTATGCTAGGAAATATCTATTTCCTCCAATTATAGTGACATGCATCGGCCCACACACATCTGAGTGAATCAACTCCAATGTTTGTGAAGCTCTCCACACTTCATTTTTGTCAAATGCTTCATTGTCAATTTTCGTTCGGCAGAAATTGGTTCTTTTCTATAGAGAGCAATTTTCAGTAGTTAAAAATTGGTCTTTAGAAAGAGTTGTGTATGTATTATTGTTGATGCACTCAAGTTTCTTTATATAATGGCCTTGACCTAGCTTGGCCTATAAATTAAGAAGCTTCACTTTTGGGCCTAGTAAAAGGACCCAAATTATTTAAAAAAACCAACCCATACCCCATTTACGACACACCAAATATGTCTCGAAAATCCCATAAATTACAAACTGCCGCCAAGAAGCCCAAATCCAATTTTCACAAAAATAAAACCAACAACACTCAAAAGAAACAAATAATAATAATAATAATAATAAAAGCAGACCATAAACGCGACCTAAGGACTCATGCCCGTCTCCCTAACCTCTGCAAAAAAACCTCCAAAAACTACCATGCCCTCCACAAAGATTGAAGCCGCACCTCTAAAGTAAAATGCAAAAGCATCACGAAAGTGACAATCTTTTAAATATATTCAAATAGCCGCACCTCTAACTATAATATATTCAAATAGTATAGCCACGCGGCTAGACTGGGTGATAATCTTTTAATATATATTGGCATCCCTTTTTTTTTTTTCCCTAATTTTTTTCCCCGATTATTTTCATTTATGATAAGATTAGTTTAGAGCATTATCCGAATCTTTATTGTCCCATTTTGATTTTTTACTTTTCCAGAGTTATTACCAATATAAAGAATTTAGCCTTTTCTCATTTAATACTCCTATTATACACGTACATATGTATTTTTCAATAAAACTTTCGTTTTCAATACACATCTTAAAGACTAGGTAAAATACACATTTTTTTTAAAACAAACAATGCACATATTATACACTTACATACATATTTTTCATGTTTAATACACGTATTTTTTATAAATTTTTTAATAATACACACAAAATTCACATATAATACACACATGTATTCTTAAATAGAAAGACAAGAAGAACATACACCCCATAATAAAAAAGACTAATATCTCAGAATCTACATCATTATATTAACTAAAATTATCAGATTTTTTTAACTTTAGAACACTTTCCGACAAATAAAATATGTAAATGGTGAACTTGCAGGCTTGCAGCATAATTATGTGAAGTACATAGTTCACCTTTTAAACAATTCAAATTGCAAAATATATCGTTTTTACCAAAACGTGTTGAGAATAGTGTCAATTTTACCTTCGCGGTTTTCTCGTTTATGGTAAGAACTTTGCCCAGCATAGACTGCAAAGAAACTCAAAGACCTTATCAAATTTAATTTCCCTAGTATTCAAGAAAATCTCAACTTTTCCAAACTCATTAATTTCCCAAGATTCGGACTATTCCTCAAACTGCCTTCCCATTGCAAATTTTTAAGATTTGGCACAAAAATCTTCAACGATATTCTGTTTACTGATGAATAGGTGTTCTCGTTCCAGTGTATATCTATACTTTCAAGTTTCTTTCCAGAGATGTTGAGCTGAACAGGGTTATAATCATCAACCCAACCAACAAAGGATTCTAAAGAAGAACTTTCAACTGTGATGTTTTGTATTCCTCGAATCCAAATAAGCTGTAATTCCTCAAGGAATTTGCAGCACCGTGAGATCCATTTGAAAAACCTCTTATCTACTATTTTAACTTGTGTCAGTTTCAAGCAATGGAGATTAGTTGAAGAGGATAAAGAGGGCTTCAAGAATAACCCCATTCAATCGCACTGACAAAGAGCGCAAAGACTGAGAAAGAAAGACACGGGATGGTAATGCAAGGGCCACACCATCTGAGAAATGAAGATCAAGCTCTTCAACATTACACTTTACTGCATTAAGAATCCAGCTGATCACTCGAAAATGCTCATCAGAAAACATTCTTACAGCTTCGGCTGTAAAGAAGCTCCATTTAATGCTGAAAACTTGCATCCCATGATCACCACGATAAAACAAGTACCTATCCAAAGAGCTCATCAATCTCACTCGCTTCTGGTTGGTTGTTCTATATGGTAGGAAACTTAAATTGAAACTCACAGAAGGAACTGATAGATGAAATAGCCTGCATCTTTTCGACACGGTGAGCAACTTCGTCTGGAAGATTGCTAAATCTGTCTATTGCATTTTGCGTGGTAGAGCCTTGAGCTTCACAACTTACAGATACCTGTAACTGACGCTTACGCCCCATGATTGATAGGGACTGTTGAAGGCAGTGGTGGAGCTACAAGAGATATCCTTCCCCTGCAACCAACTTTTGCAACCACTTCTCACTATAACCAGCTAATTATATATATATATATATATATACCCATACATACACAAGAAATTAGAACGCCCAATTAGACTTTGCAGCCAAGCAAGATTCCAAATACCCAAATTAAAATCTTACACTATCTCAATCAACTCAACTCATTTTCAAAAATGAATGTGTAACACCCCGACTACAAACTAAACCCCTTATTTTAATTATTCAATAATTTAAGGGAAATTACAAATTTACCCTTGAAATAAGGGCATTTTGGTCATATTTTAACCGGAGAGATTTTAGGGCAGTGACTAGTATTTTTGGATAGGTCATACTGAGACGAGTTCATAGACACGTAGTGGGCTCGAATCGGAATTATAACGAGAGAGATATGGTCAAAAGAAACCCAGTGGCACAATCGTAATTATTTTGAAATGGAATTTTTATAAAAAATCAGATTTCTCTCTCTCTCTCTCTCTCTCTCTCTCTCCTCGTAACTCCGGCCACCGGCCACGGCTGTGGACGGGGCCGGTACCAAAATGACCGGGGCGTCGTCCTCTTCCAGCCCCAGCAGACTTCCGCCTCCAGCCGCTGTGGTTTCGCCGAAAAATGGAGAAGAAGTGGCCGGCGTCGTCCGATCTTCGCCGCCGTCGATCTCCCTCCTCCGGCCACCGATTCCGACGAGCAAGGTATGGTTTCTCACCTACTTTTCATGCTCTAACTGCTTGTTGGGTAGGATTGGATCGATTCTTAGCGTAGCCAATTCGATTTTCGAATTGAAATTCGGCCGATTTTGGGATCGCGATTCCGGCCACTTCCGGTCAGTTTTTGGGGTAGGTCCAAGAACAAAAGTGGCTCCAAATAGGGTGTTATACCTAGGGTAGGAGTTTGGAGCCGTGGTTTTGAGATTTTCCGGTGAAGCTTTATCGCTTTGGGCACCCACGCGCTGCCAGCGCATGCGGCGGTGCGTGGGCACTGTAGAAAAAGTGGCACTGTGTCTCGATGAGATCCTTAGGTTGTCACGAGAGCGTAGGATTTCGCGGATCTCAATTCGGACATCGTTTGACTATCGAACGGATATCGCCTATTGTGCGTTATCCGGGTTCGATAGGTTGGGACAGTTGGATAGTCCCAAATTTAGTATATGTTAATCTAGGTATTTCTAGGATCGTGCAGGAATTCACGGATCGTGTAGGAATTCACGGATCGTGAATCGAAGCCTCGGATGTTCCGAATAAATAATTTAAAATTTATATTTTATATTAACCGTCAGATCGTGCGATCGTGAGCGATCCGACAGTCCGATCTGAACCAAACTTGCAGGACGAGTGTCCTATACCTTGTAAAACCCATAGGGACTTTCGGATCGGAAATTGGAGGTCGTGGGCTCCGCAGGTCCGTTTGACCAGGGTTAGGGTAGTTTGACCCTTGGTTGACCGTGAGTCTCCCGGAGTAATCTCACCTTTCCAGGGGGATTATCGGGTGCTAGACTATTGTGGAGGGTTACACAATATTACAATTAATATATATTATTGTAATTATATATGTTTGTACAAGGGTACAAAAGAGTCTAGAATGTCAGTTTGGAGTGCTATAAGCACTACCTTAGGTACCTCCCCGGATTTTGGTTACACTACAAGTACCACCAAGTGAAAATTAGGTCTCACGTGGCGTAGGTTATCCGGCGTTGGGACAGGCCCCATATGTGGCGTTGGTTGTACCGGCGTATGGGGAGATATGTGATTTTATGTTGAGGTCGCACGTGGCGTAGGTTATCCGGCGTGTCGACAGACCCCATACGTGGCGTTGGTTGTACCGGCGTATGGGGAGATATGTGATATGATGCGCAGGTCTCATGTGGCGTAGGTTATTCGGCGTTGAGACAGACCCCATACGTGGCGTTGGTTGTACCGGCGTATGGGGAGATATTGTGACAGTATGGTATGGTCGCACGTGGCGTAGGTTATCCGGCATGTTGACAGACCCCATACGTAGCGTTGGTTGTACCGGCGTATGGGGAGATATTGTGATAGTATGGTATGGTCGCACGTGGCGTAGGTTATCCGGCTTGTTGACAGGCCCCATACGTGGCGTTGGTTGTACCGGCGTATGGGGAGATTATGTGAAATACAGAGAAATGAAATAAGGTATCGCCTATGTGTGGAATTAGGTTTTATGGAAGAACTACGTGTGGCTTGATCTCTCAAGGAGGGTATGTAGGCAGCCTAAGGTTATTGGGTTCAGCCGCAAACTAAATGTTAGTCATAATTTACATTTGAATTGTTGCCTTGTTTAAGGCATAAATTGTTTTGTTAGCGTGCTTGGTAGTTGAGAATTTTAGGAAGGCCGAAGGCCGTATATATGAATTGCATGAAATTATATTGTGCATGCTGCCAGTTGTGGATATTAAATGCGTTTTTATGCAGGTTGAAATTTTGAGAAATGTCCAAATTATAGGGGAGACTCTGCCGAAATTTTGGCAGGAAGTCTCGGTCTTTGGTAAGTGGGCCTGGCATCGGGGTGGTGTCAGAAATTCCAAAGGATTCGTCTCGGGTTTTGAAAAAATTCGAAGCGGGTCCTTTCAGAATGTGTACAATTTGACAGCTATCGAACTTGAAATGAGAGATTTTGCAAAAATAGTATGTTAAGTAAACAATCACTTACAGGTGGTGGTGGTGGCCAAAACAGTTTTTTCTTCCACAATGGCGTCTCACTTTTAAAGCTCGAAATGACCTCTGTTCGCCAACAGAATAAATCTATCTAAGGGTAATCAAGCCGTATTTTTGTATATAATATATAGTTGTCCGGGTGTTTGTACTAATTTACTAAAAATTTAAAACGAAAGGGAAATAAAGGGTTCAGGGTGTTTGTGCTAAACCCTAAATAAACTTGACCATCTGAAAAATATAAGGAATTGGAAATTTTCAATATGTTGACTCTTTCTTGAATTGTCAGTTGATACTAGTTCATGAAAGATTTCTTATTCTGACCAAAAACAAAAAAACAAAAAAAAAAATCTCAATTCTATATATAAAATGTTAAGCACAAACAACAAAAGGAAAAATACAAAACAAGAAGTCGGATTGAACAGAAATCTCAATACTATATATAAATGTTAAGCAGAAACAAAAAAAGGAAAAACACAAAACAAGAAGTTGGATTGAACAGAAATCTCAATACCAAATCCACTTGATTATTACAATATTTGACACATGAGCAAATTGAGTGACCAATTGCAAACTCACAGCTTTATGGTGAGGTTGGTGGCCTCAATTTTACTGCTCCAGAAAATATTGAAAATCAAATCTATAAACTAAAATGAAGTCAACTGAACACCACAGAGTAGCAGTAAACTAAACACAAGAGTTCAATGTAATCTAAATAGAAATGCCAACATGTATCAAACAATCCCATGACAAAGTTGTTACAGACTAAACAAAATCAGACCAACTTTTCTTCTCTGGCTTTCTGACTTGAGAGACAACCGTGGCATTAGAAATGACGTTGTCTTTTAACTCCCATACATCATCAGAATACTTTTGTAAATGAAATATGACCATATTCTCCAAATCTGGGGCATGCTCGAGGATACACCTAGCAAACTCAATTCCATTGAACCCATTGGAAAGCTCCAGGGTTGCCTCTTTGAGCTGATAAATGAAAGCAAGGCCTTGTAGTTTCCAATATTCCATATCAATCCCGGAACACTGAAAAGGCAACAAGGCAACAGGAAACAAGCAAATCATTTGGAAATTTCCCAAACAAATAGGGAGAAATTATCGAGAGGGGCAATTTGCAAGGGCTGTCAATGCATAAGTGTGTAAAAGTGGGACATCCAGAGGCAAAACAGTGAGATCACTTACTAAATAATTAGCCACTCCTGAGCTGAAGGTGCACTTTATGTGCAAAGTATTCAAATTCGGCATTCCTCCAAGAAGAAATACCACTGCTGGAATTAGGTCATCATTCAAGTTCCTAATATGCAGACTCAAGTTACAAATATCAACCAATGGTGCTGCTGGCATGGAACCACCCCTCACCAAAGCCTGCATCCAATTTTTAAAAGGAAAAATATAAAATACGAGAAGGACAAGAACCCGTACGCTAGAAGGGAAAAACTTGCAGGATACCTCATATATCTCAGTTTACTTTATTTGTCAAGTCTAGCACTACATTTGCAACTAAGATAACAAGCAGGATTCCAACAAAACTTGCAGGATAGATATGAACCTTCATTCCTTTTATTGTCAAAATTATCATAACACCATTATCATCACCATTACTGAGAGTGAGAACTCTTGATAAACAAGAAATGCACCGTTTAACATCCTTATAAAAGATTCTAGGAAATATGAAATCTAAATAATATTGATTTGCAAAATGGCTCCTTAAATGAAAGAGAATTTGTTAAAGGGATAAGTATCTTTACCTTCACAGTCCACTGGTTTAGACTAACTTTACCCCTGCACATACTGCAAATAACTTTAAATATATTATCGCAGTCATTTAGCTCAGAGTCCATAAAGATCCCTGCTTTTTCCAAACTCGTTAATTTTCCCAGATGTTGACTACTCATAAAGTTGCCTTCCCACTTCAAACTTCTGAGATTTGGAGCAAACATATTAAAAGATTTTGTGTTTGATGACGAAGAAGCTTTTCTCCAAACTATATGGATATCTTTAAGTTTCTCACCAAAGATGTTGAGATGGAAGAGGTTACTACTCCAAAGCTTAAATGATTCCAACGACGCACTTTCAATGGTGATATTTGGCATGCCTCTAATCCTAATAAGTTGTAATTCCTTAATGCATTTGCAGGAAAATGAAATCCATTTGAAAAACCTCTCATCTTCTATTTTAACTTCCTTCAACTTCAAGTAATGAAGATTACCAGAAAAAGATAAGGAGGGCACTTGAAAAATAATCTCAGAGTGCACAGAGAGAGACCTCAGAGATTGAGAAAGAAAGATGCAAGATGGCAACTCAAACACCGTGTTAGTTCTTACGGAGAGAGCAAGGTGAAGCACTTCAACATTGCACCTTACTGCATTATGAATCCATGTGATTATTTTAATATTCTCATCAGCAATCTCCCAACATAAACTCCAATTAATGCAAAAGCGCTGCATCCTATTATCACCACGACTAAATAAGTACCTATCCAAAGAATTCAACAACTCTATTTGCTGCTCCTTATTTTCCACAAAGTAAGTTTCACCAAAAACCACTGATGGCATTGATAGATAAAATCGTCTGCATGTCTTGGACACAGCGCCCACTCTAGTAAGGTTTGTAAAAGTGAGAAAGGAAAAGATATGATGAGCAATTTCGTTTGGAAGATTACTAAATCTGTCTATTAGATGAGCTTGATGACTTGGAGCTGCTCGGAATTTATACTTTTTCCCCATGAGACTGTGCTCCTATTTTGTTATTGTAATAGGATCTATAGAATTGTTGGAAGCGGCAGCGGAGCTACAAGCATTATCGTTCTCCTGCAACATTGAAAGAACCAATATATTTCACCATCTTTATCATGCTGTCACAATGAGAGTTCTACAGCTGCCCAAATTAAATAGTAATATCTCATTTATACTAATTTAGATAAAGAAAAGGAAAGGGTTCTGCATCTGAGTCTAAGACTGAAGGGACGAATAAAAAATTTACCAGAGCCTCCAGAGGTTGGGAAAGTTTGTGTCACCTATATCAAGAGAAAGGCATCACTGAATTAACTATAATCATTGAATTAATCGCAGTTGTAGAACAAACATGATAAATATAACTTTTCACAAATTTGCCTTCCCACATTGAACTTCAGCAATTTGAAAATAAAACAACACATACGAACAGAACTAAACTCCAAATTCATATACAATGAAAACCAAACAACCAAATAAACAAATTGACAAACTTCAATCCCCTATTCCTTTTGCAAGATTGTTTTATCCTGCTTTTACTCTGTACATGTTTTATGCTTGATATTTTGTGCCCGAATACTTGAACACTCATACTGAAGTTTGCAACAAAAATTTGACAGCAACTAAATTTTAAAAAAACCAATGCCTCTTGGTTACCAAACAGAGAAGAAACCCAGAAAACGCCATCGACGGTCTCATTAAAGACTTAAATGAATTCACATAATGTAAATGGGATTTTTGCTTTAACTTCATGGGTTTTTTTTTTTTTTCTCTTCAAAGATTTCAACTTTCCACGACAACAAGACAGAAAATAGGGGTAACAAATCAAATATTGCAAGGAAAAATAGAAAAGAAAGGAACTTAGAGCGAAAAAATAAAAAACCAACCTGGTGAACTCTGAAATGGTGCTTCGGTGCTCAAAGTTGATTTTTATCCTTCATTTTCTAAAATTTTCTCGGCTACGTATAAGCCCAAGAACGATGAAGAAGCTTCGAATGGGAGAGGAAGTGCACCCTATGACCACTCAGCTCTGCCTTGAAATTTTAGCGCGAAAACCAAGCACGACCCTTTTAACTTCCTATGTCCTCCGATCCATTTGCTCTTGTTAGGTTGGGCTCCCCTTTGGGCCCTTATATTTGGGCTTTATGAAAGAAAGAAAAACAGGAAAATAATATTAGCAACGTAGAAGCTTTAGTTTTGCTGTTTTTTACTTTTTTTAATTGTTTTTAAATTCGACCCTCGTGTGTGTTTAATGTTGTGATTGAAGATTTATAATCGTATTATATGGGTGGATCTAAGATTACAAACCATTGAACAGTTCCAAAGACACATAAGAAACTAATCTTCCCATATGTTCGAGGATAGTTTGGATCTAAACTACTTTTTTTTTTTATTTATAGAAATTCTGGCATTGTATTTGTAATTCAATTAAAAAAAACCACCACCCACAAAGGGCAATACAAACTAGGCACAAACGGTCATTACAATAACGGAGGAATCTAACATCAAAATTAAAACAATCTGTGGTGGGTCTCCACTAACGATAACTCAGGTCCACATTTAAACAGTCCCAAAGTTTTAATGCAATATATATGAGTGTGATGATTCAAAAACTGATTGCAAAATAACATTAAGACCAAATCACGTTACATTAATTTCTTATATTCAACTTGTAAGACTGAAGAATGCTACGTACTGAAATTACTTGTAAGACGGAGACTTTTTTTTTTCTTCAACAAATGCAAGAGAAATTTTGAAAAATATCGCTTCACAATTGATAAATACTTGGTTTTTTCGCCCCCTTAATTACTCGAAATTTATTTATAAGATGAAACTGAAAGATAAGTGGTAATTTGTACTTAGTGATGAATAAAACATTAACTAAAATTGAGTTCTTTAAGTTTAAATTTAAGAAATTGCAAATTCTCAATCCTAGATTACTGGGGGAGAAGGCTGGGTAAATTGACTTTTTATAAATATTAGAAGAAAAACTTTTAGTTAACACATTTATGAACAGTTAGTAAATGTTATAGGATTCGAACCTAAGATTTAGGGAGAGCAATTGCTCCAAACCACTACATACTGTTATTTTTGTACTTGTTATTATTCCTTATTTTGATTGGATATAGACATATGAGATGGGTTTCCCATCATTTTCCTTCAATTGAAGACAAAGACTTGAGTGTGTTGCCATCATATTGAAGGTTTAAACTGAATCAGCAACGAAGTTGCTCAGACATGAAGCCTCCCTTTACTTCTTTAAACAAATTATTGAATTTATTAAATTATCTCAAACTTCCAAGTATTGTATTATATATGACAAATCTTAAAGATTAAAACCTTTTCACATTGATATTTAATCCCTATTTTCTATCTATAAGGACAAATACTATCCATTTTCCAAATGCCATGTTACGTTTCGTCGCCAATAAAGCTTTGGCCGACGACATTCTGATTTTGGCGACAAAATGTTTTTGTTGGCGTGACTTGTGGATATTGACTTACTTTCCTTACACACCAAGAATTCCTATTATAATTGTAATTGATTTACTTTAATTTCTGATTTCCTACTGCAAATAGATTTAGGAATTTATTATTTACTTGCCTATTTAGGTTTCGTTGTATTATAAATATGACCTCATACAAGGAGAAGAATACACAGAAAATTCCCACAAACAAATATTCTCTCATAGTTTTAATATTTTAGCATGGTATCAGAGCCAGGTTCGATCTAGGGACCTGTGCTTGTGTTCTTCTTGAAATTTAAGTGCTCTTCTCCCCCTAAGGAAGATTGAAGAGAAGTTGTGTCTGAGTGAATTAGCTAAAGTTTATATGGAAGAATTTATTGTTGCCACTGCCGTCCTCATGGGGTTTCGGTGTTCTGCCTTACCTATTGCCGTGCTCACAGGTTTTTTGTGTTCTGCCTTATCTACACCCGTGCTCACAGGGTTTCTGTGTTTTGCTATGTGCCCTATTTTTTAGGGTTTGCTCTTGTGTTTCCGCTGTGAACTTTGTTTTAGTTTGTCACTTGTTTTACTCGTGGTTGACTAAAAGATCTTCTCTACAATTGTTACTTCTCAAGTATGGTGTTCTGTGACTCGCTTGTCAAGTTGAGCGTGCGAAATATCTTTGCCCAACTTGAGGGGAAGTGTTGGCGAGTCCTTATTTAGTTAGAATTTTGGTTCCTTATTTCATTAGAATTTTGGTTACTTACCAATTATATTTTGTCCTATTGTAATAGAGATTATTTTATTTAGTGTTATGAGGGTTGATGATTTTTTCAACCCTCATGGAGGTAGCACCACCGACTCATTCTCTCATTCTCCACCAACCATCGTTGAGTTGAGTGCCCAGATGGCTCCGCTCCTACAGATGTAGACTTTGACCCCGAACCCGATCCAGAATCAGGATCCTCTTTTGACGACCCCGACCCCGACCCCGACTATGATGACGACCACCCAGACCCCGACCCCGACTATGACGACGACGACCTCGACCCCTACCCCGACTCCGAAGACGACCCCGACCCCCACTCCGATGATGACCCCAACCCCGAATTTGTCTCTGATTCAAACCCTGATCCCGATTTCGACTCCGACTCCGGCCTCGACTCAGGCTCAGATTCCGATCCTAATTCCTACTCAACCTGTATCCTATGCATCTTCCGCTGCACAGATTATGACTTCTCGACTAACGACCCCGACATATGGACCAGATTGCGCATTTTGTGAAATCCGAGGATCAATTGGCGGATATTTTGACAAAGGCGATTTCCAGTAAAGCATTCCATAATTCACTAGATCAGTTGGGCATTGGCGACATCTATGCACCAACTGAGGGGGAGTGTTGGCGTGACTTGTGGATATTGACTTACTTTCCTTACACACCAAGAATTCCTATTATAATTGTAATTGATTTACTTTAATTTCTGATTTCCTACTGCAAATAGATTTAGGAATTTATTATTTACTTGCCTATTTAGGTTTCGTTGTATTATAAATATGACCTCCTACAAGGAGAAGAATACACAGAAAATTCCCACAAACAAATATTCTCTCATAGTTTTAATATTTTAGCAGTTTTGTCTCTGAAAATGGGTTTGCCTTGTAGTGATTGGGGGTGACCTGTCGGACTGCTTCCCATCAATTTCCTTCCTTTGAAGACAAAGACTATATGAGTATGTTGAATACCATCACGTTGAACATTTAAATTGAATCAGCAACGAAGTTGCGATGACTTTGCATTGATGGTGAAGCCTTACCTTATCTGTTTCCTAACAAATTATTAAATTATCTCAAATTGAACATTAAAACCTATTCAAAATTGATATTCAATCCTTATTTTCTTTCTATTACCAAATTGGACACTTTCACATCTTCTCTCTCACTAAGAATATAGTAAGGAAAAGCTCTTATATTTCAAAATGGGGCCTGCTAAAATAAAGATGCCTGGCCTAAAAAAATGCAGATGAGTTTCCATAACATTTCTTCATCGTTGACTTGAATCTGTCGCTAGGAGTTTGCATATTACCCCCCAAAACCCAAAACAGGATTTTATCTCATTGCTCCAAAATCAAGCATACTTTTCAACGCGCTAGAGTGATTGTATCTTACAATTGTAGTACGTAAGCATTGCCTTAGACTTTCATTTTTCTTCCATATATTATTTTTCTTGCACATCTGTTTTCTGCACTTATTTAATTTCCTTGTTGTCTTTTAACATTCTTCTTCAAGCTCTTGAGCCGAGAAAATTAACAATGGCAGAAGATAGAAATGCAATTGGGATCGATCTGGGGACAACTCATTCGTGTGTAGCGGTATGGCAGGCTGATCATGTAGAAATCCTGGTGAACGGTCAGGGTAACAGGACAACTCGATCTTATGTTACATTCACGGATACTAACAGGTTGGTAGGTGATGAAGCCTTTAACCAAGCCGTCAGATTCCCCGCCAACTCAGTCTTTGGTACGAATAAAATGATCACTCAATCTTTGAATTCCTTTTTTATTTTTGGTCTCGTCTCAACACAACTATATATATTTGGTTCAAATTTTTCTTAGAGCAATTCGGTATAAATTTAAAAATTAAGACATTTAGTATATATATCTAAACTGGGAATAATTTACAGATGCAAAGCGGTTAATTGGTAGGAGATTCAGTGAGATGTCTGTTCGAAGTGATATCAAGTGCTGGCCATTCAAGGTCATTGAAGGTCCGGAGGACAAGCCCATGATTGTGATTAGACACAGGGGCGAAGAGAAACGGTTTGCTGCTGAAGATATCTCATCCATGGTTCTGGCAAAGATGCGGGAGATTGCTGAGAACTTCCTGTGCTCAAATATTAGTGTGATAAATGCAGTTATCACGGTCCCCTCTTACTTCAACGACGCTCAGCGCCAGGCTACAATAAAGGCTGGTGAATTAGCCGGCTTGAATGTGCTGCGCATTCTCAACGAACCGACAGCTGCAGCTATTGCTTACGGCATTGACAAGAAGGCTGGTCGGCATAAGCGAAATGTGATGATATTCGATTGGGGTGGTGGAACTTTAGATGTGTCTCTGCTTACCATAGGTCATGGTGTGTTTGAAGTGAAGGCCACTGCTGGAGACACTCACCTTGGCGGTGAGGACTTGGATAACAGATTGGTGAATTACTGTGTCCAAGAATTCAAAAAAAAGTATCGAGTGGACATTGGTGGAAACTCCAAAGCTCTTCGGAGGGCCAAAACCGAGTGTGAGAATGCAAAGAAGGCTCTTTCACATTCGTTTGAAAGCAGCATTGTAATTGACTGTTGGTACCAGGGTGAAGATTTCTATACAACCTTTACCCGGGACGAATTTGAACAAATGAACATGGATATCTTCCACAAGTGCATGGAGCCTGTGAAAAAGTGTTTGGAGGATGCCAAAATGGACATAAGCGATGTCGACGACGTTGTTCTTGTTGGGGGCTCTTCAAGAATTCCAAAGGTGCAAGAGCTATTACAGGAGGTTTTCAAGGGTAAGGAGTTGTGCAGGAACATTAATCCGGATGAGGCCGTGGCGTATGGAGCCGCTGTTCAAGCTGCAGTCTTGACTGGCAATGTAACAGGGAAGCTTGAAGACTTCACTCTCTTGGAGGTCACGCCCCTATCACTTGGGTTGGAGACCATGGAACATAATAGTTCCAATTTTTACATGAATGTTGTGATTCCAAGAAACTCAAGAATTCCTGTCAGGTTGAAAACAAACGTAACTACTGTTTATGACAACCAAGATGCTGTTGAGTTCCCCATTTATGAGGGTGAAAGTAAAATAGCCAAAAACAATCACTTTTTGGGCAAATTTTCCCTCGAAGGCATTCCTCCGGCTCCCAAGGGTGTTCCGAGTTTCGCTGTTTACTTCGATATTGATGCAAATGGAGTTTTGAGTGTCTCTGCCGAGGATAGGTCCACCGGCCAGAAGGAAGAGATCACAATCACCAGTGACACACGAAAGAGGTTTTGAGGGAATTGAGGATTAAGATAAGGTAGGGAACTGAGTGTTCTCTGCCGAAGATTTTATTTCATACGTTTAAGTATTATATCTTTGAATTGTTTTACTGAGGCCAGGTTATGTTGTTTTGTGATGATAATAAAAAATTTGGTTGATCAATAATAAGGAAGTCGATGGGTTGCTGTCTCTGGCTGCTTGTGCCACTTTAAATTACAAACCTTTTAGATTTAAGTTTTACTAATAGTTGAAAAGTCAAAGAAATTACATAATGTAAATGGTGTTAGACTCAACAATATATCACCGTCAGCAACTTGTAAATGGCTATAATTTTTTTTTTCTTTCTCAAGAGTAAAAATCTCGATAGTTAAATTGAAAAGAAATTTGTTTTCTAAGACCGAACGGAATTACCAATATTTTGCCCGGAACTAATACTCCTTACCTTTTGGCTATACCTAAAGTCCTGAATTTTTTTAGAAGTGTTTGTAAAGAAATAAATAAATGGTGTTGAGTATTGTCCTACATCAGAAAGTTAAGACACCTAATATATACTTTTAAGGAGTTGTACTGCTCCTTCATTGCCAATTTATTTTGGGAGTAGAACCTCAACTTCCTTCAATCAGAGGAGCGAAAGAATCATCTTGTTACTAAAAAACCAACGCCTGCACGGTAATAGGGGATGTGACTACAAGGTAAGTAAAAACTAAATTGCAAGTTTTTTATTTTTTTTTAATACAAGTAATAGTCTAAACTATAAGGGAGATGAAATTTCTCACACACACACATTTAAGATGTTATGGAAGTTCGAACTTGAGACCTCTTATATGCAAATCAAGGCTTTTTTCCACCATGTTGGAAGTTTTTTATTTTTGTTTATAGTGTGTGTCGCTTTTTCTTTTTCCTTTCTTAAATTTAATATTTTCTTTAAAGTAATTCTATGCGAGGATAAACTTGTTATTCCAATTGTTTTATATTAAGTGTGACAAAATACGAAAGGGCCAGCGACTACTTTATTTTTTTTAATTTTTTTAATTTTTTAATTTTTTTTAATTTTTTTTAATTTTTTTAATTTTTAATTTTTTATACAAGGCTGTATTTTGCAACTTCGTTTTGCTATATTGTTTTTGTTAAGCAAATTTAAAATCGAACTTTAAATGCAACTTGTGTATGATTAGCTTTTATATATATATAATTAAGAATCATTACGCTTTCCTTTGTATATTTTGATTGGATATGCTGCACGCGGCCATGGCTAATGAATGGGTTTCCCACATGAGATGACTTTTGCTTATAGCTAGTGACGAAGACTTCCAGCTGTTTTTGCTTATATAATATCTTTGATGACAATCGTGTGATTATTAAAATGAATTAGCAATCCTACAATGAGGTGAGGTAGGTGCCCAACAAAAAAAAAAAAACATTAGTTGAGGTGAGGTGGGTGTTGAAAGCATTGTCCCGCATAGAAGTAATTTGCAATCCTCACATCATAAGAGTAGATGTAATTGCCTCCTGAAATTCATTTGTTGTCATTCAACTTCTTAAATTTTATCAATCATGTATCTCTATACACGGCAAGCGGACACAAGAATTTCTCTGTGATGAGGCTAATTAACTTGTGCTAAACGATAATGGTTTCAAATATATGTATATATTGTGTATTGACTTAGACTTTTCATTTGTTGACTTGAAAAGTACTTGAAATATATGTATATATTTCACATTAAGATAATCAACTCATCAACTTCAGACCCCAACTTCTACTTGTAGCCAATCTCCTGGTGCTTCCATGGCCGTGGAGAACATGTCACCATTACTGGTTCCAATCAAACTCACGAGTGATATATATAGCTATCAACACTGGAAAACTTTCTCCCTTTCACATTTTCACCATCATCATATTTCTGGAATCATTAATGGAACAGAGCCTCGTCTTGGGCTAGTTCAGTCTGCCCTTACTAATTGGTATGGCAGAGAGCAACAGGCTCTGAAATGGCTAAAAGCCACTCTATCTGAAAGTCTCCAACAAATTGTCATGCCCGCCGGAGTTGACTCTTCGCGACAGGTCTGGCTCAATCTCGAGGAACACTTCGCCCGTCTCGATCATGCTCGCATCTATCAGCTTAAATCAGATCTACACAACGTGAAGAAAGATCCCGACATGCCGATGACTACGTATCTAGAAACTATCAAACAGTTGGCGGCTGATCTCGCAGCTGCCGGTGCTCCTGTGGATGATCTCGACCTACTTCATGTACACATCCTGGCGGGATTACCAGAGGAGTACAATCCCATTCGTGCAAGGATGAAAGTCTCTGCAGTAAGTAGTTGGGATGAGTTGGATGACTTATTGTTGAAAGAGGAAATTCATCTGGATGAACAGCGAGACCACGCTATCGGGATCGATCTGGGGACAACGTATTCCCGAGTAGCCGTGTGGCAGAAGGATCATGTGGAGGTTATACTGAACGATCACGGGAACAGGAAGACTGCATCTTATGTTGCCTTCGCTGAAACTGATGAGACTAATTTGGTAGGTGATGCAGCATTTAACCAAGTCGTCAGAAACACAGCCAACTCCATCTTTGGTATGTAGGATTAAATGATCAATTTTTGTTATAACTATTCACTGTCTCCTTTTTAATTCTATTCACTCATATTTCTGCACTTATCACTTCGAAGAACTAATCATCATAAGTTATAGTTATATATACACTTGGTGTATATATAGAGATTGACATAAATTGGAGGCCCTAGTGGCCGCCTTGCCTGCTTGTGCTCAGGGCCTCCCCTGACTTTCAGTTAAGATCCTTCCAAGGTGAAAAAAGTATGTAAAGAAGCTATTATATTAGATACCTACTTAACTCAACCATGAAATATTCTATTCCTATGTGATAGAATAAAAGTCTAAATAAATTCGGCATCAATTTGTAGATACAAAGCGGCTAATCGGTAGGAGATTCAATGATGCTTCTATTCAAAGTGATGTGAAGGACTGGCCATTCAAGGTCGTTGAAGGTCCAGCTGACAGGCCCATGATTGTGGTTACCCACAATGGCCAAGATAAACAATTTTCTGCTGAAGAAATCTCAGCCATGGTTCTGGAAAAGATGCGGAAGATTGCCGAGACCTACCTGGGCTCAACTGTGAAAAATGCAGTTATCACCGTCCCTGCTTACTTCAATGACTCGCAACGTCAGGCTACAAAAGAAGCTGGCGTCTCTGCTGGCCTAAATGTGATGCGTATTATGAACGAACCGAGTGCTGCTGCCATTACTTATGGCCTTAGCAAGAAGTCCGGTTGGAGTAGCACGAGAAACGTAATGATATTTGATTTGGGTGGTGGCACTCTAGATGTGTCGTTGCTTACCATGACTAGTTCTGGTGATTTTCAAGTCAAGGTGACGGCTGGAGACACTCACCTTGGCGGGGAAGACTTCGATAACAGAATGGTGAAGTATTGTGTCGAGGAATTCAAGAGGGAGAAGAAATTCGACGTTAGTGAAGACTTCAGAGCTCTTAGGAGGTTAAAAAACCAATGTAAGAAGGCAAAAGAGAGACTCTCATTTGAGTCTGACTTTGACATTGAAATTGATTGTTTGTGTGAGGGTACTGATTTCACTATAACTTTTACCCGTCACAAATTTGAACAACTGAATGAGGATTTGTTCATCAAGTGTATGGAGCCAGTGACGAAGTGTTTGACGGATGCAAACATAGATACAAGCAGTGTCCATGATATCGTTCTCTCCGGTGGCTCTTCTAGAATTCCAAAGGTGCAAGAGCTATTAAAGGAGGTTTTCAAGGGGAAGGAGCTTTGCAGGGGCATTAATCCGGATGAGGCAGTGGCATGTGGTGCCGCGATTCAAGCTGCAGTCCTAAGTGGTGGGAATGTAAATGGGAAGTTTATTCAAGACTTCACCCTCTCGGATGTCACTCCTCTGCCACTTGTTCTGGAAATTACCGATTATGATAGATTCAATGGACTCGGGAATTTAATTATTCCAAGAAACATTAGAATTCCTATGATGGAGAAAGTGCGTTTTCCTGTTCAGGACAATCAAACTTCAATCAACTTCTGCATATATGAAGGTGGGAGTAGCGTACCTGAGAGTATGAACTTTTTGGGTGAATATAGTCTCCAAGAAATTCCTGCAGCGCCTAAGAATCTTACTGAATTTGAGGTTTGCTTGGCTATTGATGCCGATGGCATCTTGAGTGTCTCTACTGAGGATAAGTACACTGGCCAGAAGAAAGCGATCTCATTTAACAGTGACAAACTGAAGAAGATTGAGGGATTTGAGAATCAAGATGAAGTAAGAAATGATAATCTATAGTACTATAGTAACGTTGAAATAAGATATATTTATAAAATCAATTTGATATATATATACAAAAACACACTCAAGTTATAACTGCTTAGTAAGTTAATACAACACTAACCGCTTGTTTGGATCCACTCCACAACGTCATCTCATGATATGAACTGTTCATTGCTTAGGTCGTCTCGTCATTCAAAGATCACCCTTGTAAAAAAAATTAGTCTATGCACTTCAGCTATATCTTTTAATTGTTTTACTTGTACCAGGTTATATGTTGTTTTAAGATAAATCCAAAACTCCCAGTCACCATCTCGGATCAGATTATCAACGCAGTCACTCTAATCTCTTCTATTTTGTGGGTCACTTGGATTAAATTGCATTCATCCATACCTAACCACGCTTCTCTGATGGAAACAAGTTCGTGAATACACAAGTAAACTAAGAGAGGATTACTTGTGAAAATAATAGAGTAATATTAGATGGCTTGGGGATTTGGTTTTCCACTTGGGAGCTTGGTGCACAGGCATTGACCAGTGAGATGCTCCTACATCACCAACCGATCGGTGATACATTAGATGAGCATGAGGGTATTATTTCAAAATATAGTGGGTGTATTATTTTAAAATAAATAAATAAATAACAAGGCGACATATCACGTTATCTTCCTACTCAAGTAAATAATCATTAACTAAGTGAGGATGTACATGCCGTTACTTGCAAAAATTATGGACGGCTTCGGGGTTGGTTTCATATACATTGACCCGTGAAATGCTCACGCATCACAAGCCAAGCTCCATGATTTTCTATACTTGGCTTGGAACTCTTACGCCCGTATAATAAGAAGACGGTGATTAAGAAAGTGTGTACGTCGGATGAGAGAGAGGAATATTTTAGGTATTTAACCATTCCAAATATATTAGATATAGCAATTTCGATCTCTTGAACCACAGGAGTCCAAGATGTTGTAGTCACCCACCGTTGGATATTAATACAATAGTTCAAAAAAGTTTTTTAAAATAAGTGCAAGAGTGAGTGAACCGTTGAATTTGCTTCCAATGGTAAGTGATCACAAATCTCTTGGACCCCTATATTCCAAGAGATCAGGACTGTTAGATATAGTTATTTCAATTATATTCAATATAATGTATTTTAGTTTTTTTTTAAAATAGTAAATTTAGTCTTATCTTGTATTTTTGTAATGGACGAGACGAGATGGGAACTTGTCCCCAACGAAGGCAGGGACCCGATTTGAGTATTATGGGAATAATTGAGGCTGGAATGAAAAAAAAACTTAATGGAAAAGGGGAGTGCGCAACCATGATTCGACCCATTTTTATTCCTACTTCGAATATATATAATAGTACTAGTCGTTGTTATTGTTAAGGATCAAGAGATTGGGTCCAACACATTTGCGCCATTATCGAAGCAAACCAACCAGAAATTAAATTAATACAAGGACTTGAATATGATACATCGAAATTCAAAACAACGTTCCGCTTATTTTCCATTTATCAAAGACAAAGACTTGTTCCGGCTGATTTGGATATGTTATATTCATGGTCGCCATCATGTTTTTTTATTCAAACGGAATAAGCAACGAAGTTGCTGTGACTTTGCTTGGTGCTGAAGCCTCCCCTTATTTCCATCCTTCCTTCCTAACAAATCATTAAATTTATTAAATTGTTTCGAAACTTCTACGATCTATTCAACTTGCTCTACATGACAAGTTTTAAAGTTTAAATTATATTCATTAATATATTAACAAAGCATTGACTTAGATTCATCAATAGGCTACTTCTTCCACATTTCAAATCAAAGTATCTTATGAGTATCCATCCATCCGCATACTTTTTTTTCCCTTAATTTTTTCCCTTTTGGTGTGCTAAATTATATGACCGGATAGGATTCATAACCTAGTCAAATTGATGACCTAAACATTATTGGGTTTTCTGCGTACATGTCCGACTGTGATGACCGCTTACATTTAAGGAGCAAAATATTTCCCTTTTAAAGTAATTGGATTAAAAGACAAGTCTGAAAAAGAAGACACAAAATTAGTGGATTTGGCAAATTTTGAAATATTCATATTTACTATTTTTTGGTTTTTTTTTTTGGCCGAATATATAAAATTCTAAAGATATGAACTCATTATTGTTGGAACTATGCGCATCACCGTTCATCTCCTTTGATTTTGTGTTCACTGCGTCCCATCCTTATACATTTTAACTTTCTTCTCTTTGATCGTATGCTCACCTAATGTGAAAATAAATAAATACAAATAAAAGTTCTCTCACATATCATTACTTTTTTTTTCAATCAAAATTTCAATTGAGTTTTGCATTTGCTACCCACCCGTTTCGGTTGCGTTTGAGTCACATATCATTACTTAATTTTGTTGCTCAACATTTGAAGTACACTTTTGAACGCGTATTGACTTAGACTTCTCATTTCTTCCATATATATACAAACTTCATTTCAATATCCATTAATTTCTACAATCATTTTACTTCTTGCTCACAATCAGCTTCTTCAACAGTTAGCTGAGAAATTAATAATGGCAGCAGAGAGTCCTGCAATCGGGATCGATCTGGGCACAACATATTCGTGTGTAGCGGTGTGGCAGAAGGATCATGCAGAAATCATAGCAAATGATCAGGGTAAAAGGACAACTCGATCTTATGTTACATTCACTGAAAGTAATAGGTTGGTAGGCGACGAAGCATTTAACCAAATCCTGAGAAATCCGGCCAACTCAATCTTCGGTAAGAATATCAATAAATTGTTTTCTCTTTTACTTCATAGGTCAACGAGTTTTTAACTTTCCAGATAATAACCATTTTACCCTTGATAGTTAACACAGCGGTGTAATATTTTATGCAACTTTTCATATTTTCGGGTGTTTTAATTTGTTAGTTCAAATTTGATCTGACACTAAATTGCAATATATATTATTTGATTGATTCTTAATATGGAGATTTAAATAGTTAAATTGTTTCATGCTAGAAATATTTTAAACTAAAATTAACTTGAAGTCAACTTGCAGATGCAAAGCGGTTAATTGGTAGGAAATTCAGTGACGCCTCTGTTCAAAGTGATGTGAAGCTCTGGCCATTCAAGGTGATTGAAGATCCTAGTGGCAAGCCCAAGATTGTGGTAATGCACAAGGGTGAAGAGAAAAAATTTGCTGCTGAACAAATATCATCCTTGGTTCTCAGGAAGATGAAAGAGATTGCGGAAACCTACCTCTGCTCAAATGTGAAAAATGCAGTTATTACTGTGCCGTCGTACTTCAACGACTCGCAACGTCAGGCTACAATGAATGCCGGTGCCTTGGCCGGCTTAAATGTGCTGGGTATTATCAACGAACCAACGGCTGCAGCCATTGCTTATGGCATTGACAAGAAGGTTGGTTGGTATAAGAAGAAACATGTGATGATATTTGATTGGGGCGGTGGCACGTTAGATGTGTCTCTGCTTATCATTGGACAACATGGTGTGTTTGAAGTGATGGCCACTGCTGGAGACACACACCTTGGCGGTGAAGACTTGGATAACAGAATGGTGAGTTACTGTGTCCAAGAATTCAAGAGAAAGCATCAATTGGACATTAGTGGAAACTCCAGAGCTCTTAGGAGGGCCAAAACTGAGTGTGAGAAGGCAAAGAAGGCACTGTCATATTCGTTTGAAACTGATATTGAAATTGACTGTTGGTACCAGGGTGAAGATTTTTATGCAAATTTTTCCCGGAAGAAATTTGAGCAAATGAACATGGATATCTTCAACAAGTGCATGGAGCCTGTGAAGAAGTGTTTGAAGGATGCCAAAATGGACATAAGCAATGTCGACGATGTTGTTCTTGTTGGTGGTTCTTCAAGAATTCCAAAGGTGCAAGAGCTATTGAAGGAGGTTTTCAAAGGTAAGGAGTTGTGCAGGAACATTAATCCGGATGAGGCTGTGGCATATGGAGCGGCTGTTCAAGCTGCAGTCTTGACTGGCAATGTAACAGGGAAGCTTCAAGACTTCAGTCTCTTGGATGTCATCCCTATGTCACTTGGGGTGCAGGTTACGATTGTAAGCACGGGTGATAAAAATGCCATGCAATTTGTGATCCGAAGAAACACGAGAGTTCCCGTGGTGAAGGAGACGACTCTAGTTACTGTCTATGACAACCAACGTAGTATCAGATTCGCCATTTATGAGGGTGAGAGTACATCAACGGTAAATAATAACTATTTGGGTGAATTTAGCCTTGATGACATTCCTCCCGCTCCCAAAGGTGTTCCTGAGTTTAATGTTTGCTTTGATATTGACTCAAATGGAATCTTGAGTGTCTCCGCTGAGGATATGCTGACTGGCCAGAAGAAAGGGATCACAATCAATCGTGACACACCGAAGAACGCTTGAGGGATTTGAGAATTAAAGATGAGAGGTAAGAAATGATAATTTTTAGTGTCTAAGTACTATAGGTATCTGTTTGTACCTAGATTTTTACATCCTCGGCCTTTGAATGCTCATGCCAGGTTATGTTGTTTCAGGTTGAATCAAAATTTTGGCGAAGAAGGCAGTGGACGGGAGCTCCTTTTGCTGGCTGGTTGTCCTTTTTGTGATAGCTGGTGCTTTTATATGGTTTTTCTTCTTTTTACAAAGGACATGTTTTCTTTTTCTTTCTTTGTAAAATATTTGACATATATTTCATCCAAAAAGAAAAGTTTGACGTATATATATATATATATAGAGACCATGGTGTTATGGTAATGCTTGAATCAGTAGAAGATTAGTAGATTGGAACTCAAACTCCAAGCTGTTTGTTTGGTGACAAATGATGACGGATATTGCTCCATAGGATTCACTGTTTGGCAAAAACAAAGTGTTTGATAAATCTAGCTAATCTGAAACCCTACAAATTAAAGCTAACGAGAACTAATGCAGCAAAAACATAAACGTGAATTGCATTAAGTCGATGCGATTTGTGGAGTATCATAATATTATCGGCGCTAGGTAAGTCACTAATAGTCTCCGTTCTAGCGACAGTAATTTCAGTTCATCACCAAAAAGAATTTGTGACAAGTTTATATATTGACCACTCAATAAATAACATTATTTGGTCACTACATTTACCTACTTTTAGTGACCATTCTGTTGGTCACTAATGTCAATTTTTTTTTCTTGTACTGCAGATATGTAATTTAATAGGGCACAAACAACCATTTTAGGTCTAATGTATTTTCTGAGATGAACTTCCTATTTTCGGGGCCCCCGTAAAAATTGATCAGACGTAAATGAATAATCATCTAAGTTTTCCTAGAACAAATAGACAGGCACAATGAATTGGATGAGAACACTACGAAGATTATTATGATAATCAAATAGCTAGTTGACCTCTAATTTGATGAGCAAAGATCCTACGAAACAAAAGCCTAATATATATATATTAATTATTTGAATGCTTCAAATAAAACCAACTCCAACTATACTTTTCATTCTACGAAAGTTTAATATGTGGTACTTATTTGTTAGAAAAAGAAATTTCTTTACGGATTAAATTATAACAAATTGTAACTTTGGTATACAATTGAAACACACCGCAAAACCGAGCATAAAAGTTTATAGGATGAATCATAATATATTGATCACATAATCGAAGAGACCAGTAGCTACCGAAGCTACAGCACTTGCAAAGGCCCAACAGCTATTGAAATCCTCTATTGCTTTCATTACAACCTCCTGAAATAATAACAACTACCCCATCAGAATGCTGTGAAATTTAAACATAGAGAATATGTAACATTGGAGTACATTATATATATATATATACACATAGCTAAGTGAACTCACACTAGATCGGCTAACTTGATACCAGACACCCAATCCCAGCACAAGACATGTTAGGAGGACGAATCGGCTGTCTTTGAGGTAGGTGAAGACCATTTTTGCCTCTGATAAGCCGAATGTCCTTGTATTGGACTGAGAAGAGTTTGGCTGCACCAACAAAACGCTTCAACTGTAATGATAAGTTATGGAACCAAATATATTTTACAGGCCAAGATTAATTAAGTTTTGAAAAGATAGATTAGATCCTTACTTGATTGGACTCGGAAGATTCTGGCTACATGCATCAACAAATAGCTTCAGCCATTTTGATTTCTTATATATATGCTATTTAACCAAATTAAGAGAGAGAGAGAGAGAGAGAGAGAGAAACTAAATGAATCGATGATAAGTTGAATGTTACCTGATCTTGTGTTGGTATTAATGGTGTTGTGCCCCTGGAATTGAGCAACAAATAGAAAAGAGTTTTAAATTCCTGAAAATTCAACTTGCCATCTCTGTTAGTGTCGAGCTGCTGGAAGGGGATCCTGTAAGAGCTGCCATAATAAAACTGCTGGTAATCGATGAGGGTTATTGTCCCATCACCATCTAAATCCATTGCTTCAAAATCTTCCCATGCCTTATCCTTTTGCTCCTCTGACAAATTATCAAAACAAGCTAAAGCAGCCTCCCGTGTTTCTTCCATCTCTCTCTCTCTCTCTCTCTCTCTCTCTCTCTCTCTCTCTCTCTCTCTCTGTGTGTGTAGCAGAAGCTATTAGATTTCTGTTAATTTTAATTTTATGTGAGTGGGGGAAAATCAAGTATACTTTTCAACACGTTTAGGGTGCCCCTCCACATTTCATAAAATTAAAAAATATCTTTTCCATTATTGTATTTATGTATTGACTTAGACTTTGCACACCGATATATTGGTGGTGTCTAGGGATGGCGCGATCTGAATTGGATTGGTTTCACTTCAAAATCGTGGTCGAATCAATTATAATATAATAATTTAGTTTAATTTGGTTTTTACAAAAGTCATGAAGAAAATCAAATCAAATTGAACCAGTTTAAAACAGTTTGTTTCGGTCAGTTTGGGCCAAAGCTCAATTCTCTTTCCTTTTATATTTTTGCAACATTGTTAAGTCCAAATACAACTAATAAATTCACAACTTGCTCCGTACTTAAATCATTTTCTAGAATATGAAACCATCTAAAGCTCAACATATCATAAAACTTTAAATTTCAATAACTATCCATATCACTTAATTAGAGTATTATACATGTATAATAAATAAATATACGTCCAATTTGATTTAGGCTAGTTTACAAAAGCTCAAAATCAAATTAAACCAAACTAATTTTTAAACTATTTGACTCTTTTTTTTATCAAAATCAAACTAAATCGGTAATTACAATTTAAATCAGTTAGTTTCATCGGTTGGCTAGATTAATGCCCACCCCTAGTGGTGAACAGGCCGTCGGCCTCTTAATTATTTTCTGTACATCAAGACAAAAGCCCAGCTGCAAATTGTATTTACTATTTTTTTATATGGTCACGATCATATTTGATTATTTTTTTCAAAAGGAATCAGAAACGAAGTTGCTGAGACTTTGCATTACTTTTTGAAGAACCCTGGGAAAGAAAAAGCTAGAAAGGGAGATGAAACGAAGTGCGGGCCAAGAAATTTCCTATTGTTTGAGCCATTGTCCAATCTAGTTATAAGAGTCCAGACATTTTTAGGGTCCAACTTTAAATAGCCCAAAGTTACCAGTATGATATTAAAAAAGATATGGAATATGACAAACAAGAATACGAAGTGACCATTTTCTCCAAATTCTCTGCTTGCTCAAGAATATACCTTGCTAACTCCATTCCATTGAACCCATTGGAAAGAACTATTGTTACCTCCTTAAGCTGATCAGTAAACTTCAGGTTTTGGGATTTCCAGTACTTCCTATTACATCCGCGTGCCAGAAAAGGCAATAAGCAAATCAACAACAAAAACTCAAAAGTACTAAAAAATGATAAATAAATTACTAAGGGGTGTTTAATTCTCTTTCATTAATTACTTCAGATTTTCTAAGTCACAGAGTTTCTCAGGTCACAATATAATTAACTTAAATCACACAAACCCACTATGCAATGAATTTCCTTCCAATTTTTTGTGTCAAAATAATAGATGATTGACTAAATAAACTTCTTCTAAAGTTTCATTAAAAATTTCCATGTATTTATCATAATTTATGTGGTTTTTATCTAATTTTTATCAATATCGATATTTTCCAGATATTTCCATCGATATTTCCGTGTTTTTGAACCACCGATATTTCCGAAACTATCGATATTTAAGACCTTGCTTGTTACAACTTGACAACCACTTCCCTAGACCCTATAAATCCTTTTGACCCAAAAAAAAAAAACATATAAAAAAACATATAAAAACTCAAATGGCCACGCTGCAAGAGTTTTTGCAACTCATGCTAATCAAATCTTTTTATGATGATTGTGGTGCACTTGGGGGCTGAGGAAGGAATTCATTGCAATCACCACCAGCAGCAATTCTAAAACCCCAATAACCAAGATTCAAGCCAAGCAAAACATGGAAGATAATGATGCGCTATACGAGATGTTTCTGGAAAATAATACAAGCTCTATATTCATGTTGTCGGAAGAGTGAACCCTTATGCCAGATCAAGCTATATCTTGATTCCACTCAACCATTAGATTATCCAAATCCAAACTAATCATGCCAAGCCAAATCACATTTTTCTCTGAAAATAAAGAAGGGAAGGTATTATTCCCTGAACTATAACACTGTAACACCCCGACCCCAAATTTAATCCCTTATTTTAATTATTTAATAATTTAAAGGAGATTACAAATTTACCCTTGAGATAAGGGCATTTTGGTCATATTCTTAACCGGAGAGAGTTTGGGGCAGTGACTAGTATTTTTGGATAAGTCGTACTGAGACGAGTTCATAGACACGTAGTGGGCTCGAATCGGAGTTGTAACGAGAGAGATATGGTCAAAAGAAACCCAGTGGCAAAATCGTACATATTTCGAAATGGGATTTTTATAAAAATCTGGTTTTCTCTCTCTCTCTCTCTCTCTCTCTCTCTCTCTCTCTCTCTCTCTCTCTCTCTCTCTCTCTCTCCCGCGACCTCTCTCTCTCTCTCTCCCGCGACCTCTCTCTCTCTCTCTCTCCTCGTAACTCCGGCCACCGGCCACGGCTGTGGACAGGGCCGGTACCAAAATGACCGGGGCGTCGTCGTCTTCCAGCCCCAGCCGTCTCCCGCCTCCAGCCGCCGCGGTTTCGCCGAAAAATGGAGAAGAAGCGGCCGGCGTCGTCCGATCTTCGCCGCCGTCGATCTCCCTCCTCCGGCCACCAAATCCGACGAGCAAGGTATGGTTTCTCACCTACTTTTCATGCTCTAGCTGATGGTTGGGTAGGATTAGATCGATTCTTAGCGTAGACAATTCGATTTTCGAATTGAAATTCGGCCGGTTTTGA
Source organism: Prunus persica (assembly GCF_000346465.2). Taxonomy (NCBI): domain Eukaryota; kingdom Viridiplantae; phylum Streptophyta; class Magnoliopsida; order Rosales; family Rosaceae; genus Prunus; species Prunus persica. The sequence continues at coordinate 13,545,748 of NC_034015.1, forward strand.
GATCGCGATTCCGGCCACTTCCGGTCAGTTTTTGGGGTAGGTCCAAGAACAAAAGTGGCTCCAAATAGGGTGTTATACCTAGGGTAGGAATTTGGAGCCATGGTTTTGAGATTTTCCGGCGAAGCGTTATCGCTTTGGGCACCCACTCGCTGCCGGCGAGTGCAGCGGCTCGTGGGCACTGTAGAAAAAGTAGCACTGTGTCTCGATGAGATCCTTAGGTTGTCACGAGTGCGTAGGATTTCACGGATCTCAATTCGAACGTCGTTTGACTATCGAACGGACGATCGCATATTGTGCATTATCCGAATTCGATAGGTTGGGACCGTTGGATGGTCCCAAATTTAATATATGATAATCTAGGTATTTCTAGGATCGTGTAGGAATTCACAGATTGTGAATTGGAGCCCCGAATGTTCCGAATAATAATTTAAAGTTTTTATTTTATATTAACTGTCGGATCGTGCGATCGTGAGCTATCCGACCGTCCGATCTGAACCAAACTTGCAGGACAAGTGTCCTATACCTGGTAGAACCCATAGGGACTTTCGGATCGGAAATTTGAGGTCGTGAGCTCCGCAGGTCCGTTTGACCCTTGGTTGACCATGAGTCTCCCGGAGTAATCCCACCTGCTAGATTATGGTGGAGGGTTACACGATAATAGAATTGGTACATATATAAGTATAATTATATATGTTTGTACAATGGTACAAAAGAGTCTAGAATGTCAATTTGGAGTGCTATACGCACTACCTTAGGTACCTCCCCGGATTTTGGTTTCATTACAAGTACCATAAAGTGAAAGTTAGGTCCCACGTGGCGTAGGTTATCCGGCGTGTGGACAGGCCCCATACGTGGCGTTGGTTGTACCGGCGTATGGGGAGATTTGTAATATGATGCTCAGGTCTCACGTGGCGTAGGTTATCCGGCGTTGAGACAGGCCCCATACGTGGCGTTGGTTGTACCGGCGTATGGGGAGATATTGTGATATTGTGTTGAGGCCGCACGTGGCGTAGGTTATCCGGCGTGTCGACAGACCCCATACGTGGCGTTGGTTGTACCGGCGTATGGGGAGATTTGTGATATGATGTTGAGGTCCCACGTGGCGTAGGTTATCTGGCGTTGGGACAGGCCTCATACGTGGCGTTGGTTGTACCGGCGTATGGGGAGATATGTGATGTGATGTGCAGGTCTCACGTGGCGTAGGTTATCCGGCGTTGAGACAGACCCCATACGTGGCGTTGGTTGTACCGGCGTATGTGGAGATATTATGATAGTATGGCATGGTCGCACATGGCGTAGGTTATCCGGCGTGTTGACAGGCCCCATACGTGGCGTTGGTTGTACCGGCGTATGGGGAGATTATATGAAATCAAGAGAAATGCAATAAGGTATCGCCCAAGTCTGGCATTGGGTTTTATGGAAGAACTACGTGTGGCTTGATCCCTCAAGGAGGGTACGTAGGCAGCCTAAGGTTATTAGGTGCAGCCGCAGACTAAATGTTAGTCATAATTTATATTTGAATTGTTTGGTAGTTGGCTGAGAATTATTGGAAGGCCGAAGGCCATTTATGTGAATTGCATGAAATTATATTGTGCATGCTGCCAGTTGTGAATATTAAATGCGTTTTTATGCAGGTTGTAATTTTGGGAAATATCCAATTTATAGGGGAGACTCTGCCGAAATTTCGGCAGGAAGTCTCGGTCTTTAGTAAGAGGGCCTGGCATCGGGATGATGTCGGGAATTCCAAAGGGTTCGCCTCGGGTTTTGAAAAATTCGGGGCGGGTCCTTTCAAACACTACCTGCCTACATTTGATGATATGCACATGAGGGTCATACAACGCTTTAGAAACAATACTTTGAGCCATAAAATATCGTTCTTGCCAGACAACTACTTCAATATGCTCCTCATTTGAGAAACAGTAAAATGTGGTGCATTTTTTAGGGAGAGAGAGAGAGAGAGAGAGAGAGAGAGAGAGAGAGAGAGAGAGAGCAACCTAGACTGTAACTTAGTTCAGGTTTATGGAAGAGTGAGTAAATGTCAGAGTCTATGTGCAAAGTATTCAAAGTAGGTATTCCTCTCAGAAGAGAGACCATAGCTGGGACTAGGTCGTCACTCAAGCTCCCAATATGCATACCCAAATAAGAAATATTATCAAATTGTGCAGACATGGAACCTTCCTTGAACAGAACCTGCAATAGTATAGAGGCCAACTCTTGAACAGAAAAATTATGACCACTCAAACATCCTACGAGAGAGTAGAGAAACAGAGTTGAGCAAAAAACAATATATCATCAATTACTCAAATACTCAAGGCCATATCATGCTCCTACATTCATTTGTCAAATCAATTGCTTCTTAAATTTGAGTAAGGTTTATAATTTGAGATGTGAAATTGGTATTTAGGTGACGAGGGGTAACTTTTACGATACTTAAACAAAACGCAACAATCTTCAAACACTTTAGACCTTGACCAAGTACACTTATGACTAGTCAACTGCTAGGCATGAACAACTACAATCAAGAATACACACAGAGCATGCCACAATGTACCTGCAACTCTAGAATATTACTATTGACAACCTAGGCACTCAGAAGGACCCGTCAATCTAGGCATCCCCTATGCTAGCAACAACTATGGTGAAAGTGTGTGAAATCATCATAATCAAGTAAACACCAAACTGCAGATAATGATGACTAGTCAATTAAAAGGACACAAACCCAGAATTCATACAATGACTAGTAAACCACTAAGAACACAAACCCAGAATTCATACGATTACTAGTCAACCACAATTCATACGATGACTAGTCAACCACCAAATACACAAACTCAGAATTCATACGATGACTAGTGAACCACCAAGAACAGAAACCCACCATTGGGAAAAACTGGGGGTCATCAACTGACCAGGCAATCCACTAAGTAGAAAAAGATTCGCCACTAGCAATTGACATGTAAACCGCGGTGTTGAAACTATCAGAGAAGGGGGATCTCCAAAAGATTCGTGACAAGTGGCTGATGAAAAGTGCTTGCAGTGCACAAGGAGCAAAGCAATCGGTAGACCGCCTGCCACCGAAAAGCTTTTGGGGCCTCTTTGTGCTCAGCGACATAGCTTGCTTTCTTGCTCTCCTTCTTCATGTTATTTGCCTTGTGCACCAATTCTACAGGTATTCAGATTCATGCTGTGAGAGCCCACAGTCTAGACGTCTTCGATCATTTGTTTCATTTGCAAATAAAAGGGAACAAGAAGTGAAAAGCCGACCCAAGAGAAGGAGGACTGAGAAAGCCTCAAACAAAATAGTGCATGAAACTGTTTAATCAGATGACAGAGTTCTCTTTTACATCAGTATGTCTTGAAGAAACTTAATTCAGTCTATTTAATTATGAACTGATGACAAGTTAAATGAAGTAACTTGTATCAAACTCTCTCTGTGGAAGACTGATAGATATACAGGTGCCTTTGTGTTAATAACGTGCATGCGAGTGTTTTGCTTTCTTTGTTGCAACTTGCAATGGTGGTCCAAAAAGGCATTTTAATTAATTATTAATTTCCAAAAGCTCCTAGTAAATTCCAATATTCAACCTTTAACCTTCCTGTGTAAAAAACCTTGTTATGTCCTTCAGTCAAGATCAAGAACACGTCTATGCATATATGATATATGTAGCTATGTATGTATGTGTTTGTCTGGATAGTTTGATACTTAAATTATAATGGGTTATGTTCTTATTTGTTTTCTGCAGCACAATGGCTGGCGTTATGTTAATGATTTGAGTTGAAATACTTGAAATGATAATCTTTCTTGCTCATTTCATTTCCCTGTGCAGCTGTGCTCCATCTCAACTGCTGGCCTTCACCTCTCAAAACGACAGACAGTGAAACTCTCTCTGCACTTTAAACCTTAAGGTTCATACTCTGTATCATGAACATATTAAAAAAAAAGTTCAAATTTTGAAAATTTCCTAAATCAGTAGGTAACCCCTGATTCTGATCTGATCTGGTCAAAACTCAGGCTTACAACTAACTAACAATAAACTACTAAACAAAGGTTATAGCTGTCAACCATTCAAAGGTTAGAGCTTTCTGGACTGAGATTGAGACATCACACTAACTCCTCCTAGTGTAAAGTAAATATACTTACAGTTACTGGCCCTGCTTGTTGGAGATCTTATATATATTTGGCTTAAGACAGCAAATAATGTAAGCTTCATTCATTTTTACTTATGTCCTTCTTCAAGTTTACCTTATTCATATTTGTTAATGAGATATTTGTACAACTTCAAGCCATGTTTTTTTTAGTATGAGCCAGTATCTGTCTTTTGGAGCCTATTTACTTCTTCTTCTTGTTTTTGTGTGTGTTTTTATGAGAATTTTGCACCTCTCAGCTTTTAACGGTGAAGACAAAACCATTTTGCCACTGAAAATTCAGAGGTCGTCATCTCCATGTCATGGGACACGCTCTCATCACAACCAATAGTGCCTCTTTCTTTCTACCTAGTATAAATTTTCAACCCACATTATCTGCATGACAATACTATTATCTTCATTATACACCAGCAATTTCAGAACTTTCTACTTATTATAGTCTTGGGTGTAAATGCTTGACCGCTTAGCATATAACGTTACCTCTTTGATGCATAAAGCTCTGGAGTTTATAACATTTTGCTTTATAAATTCCTTTCTTCTTTACTAGAAAATCCAGTTGGCCAATTTCCTGATTATACTTGTCCTTCGGGGACACCTAGGGAAATGAGTTTTTTCCCCAAAAGGGTTCTTTGGGTTCGTCACAAATGCTGTGTTACTGTTTTAATCTAGTAAGAGAAAGAAGAAATTTCTGGGTCTAGTTCTGGTTCAGTTCTTTGGATTAAGGCAATGGCTGCATTGTTAGTTGTCTTTTCATCTGGAATCAAACTTCTAAAGGTCCCTTTTTCACTGTTTTTTTTTCCCTTGCTCTAATTCTCTTTTACTGTTAAATGTTGCTAGAATATGCATATTGGTGTGAGCCCAGAATCGTGTCCGTATTAAATTTTCTTCCTTTTTCCTCAAAGTAAAAATCTTTCCTCACAAGCTGATTTTTACTTTCATTTTATGTCTGTTGTCTCTTCATGGGTCTGATTAGTTGGTAATTTAGCAGAAAACTCTAGGTTATGGGCTCAACTTATCATTTGTCTGTTTATGTTTCATGATTAGATCTATTTATTAGTGGGAATTTCTAATTATTTATCTACTTCTTGTGGAGTTTATGATGTTGAGCTTACGTGTACATACTCTTTCAGCACCTAGTTGTTCTCTTCATGTTACTGGATGAAATTCTTAGTTGCTTGCTTATTTTTCGGTGTTTCTTAACTATGCCAGTGTATGAGTTTGAAGTCCAGTTGCTTCTACCGCTTTCTGGGTGGCTGGTTTGCTTCCTTTGCAAAGCAAGTTGAAAATTGGGGGTTTACGATGAATATAGTTTGGCTCTTGGTGTTGATGGTTTTCTATAATGGGGTTGCCTCAAATGGGGTAAGCACGAATGTCTCTACAAGACCAGAATTTGTAAATGTTGGGGCTGTTTTCTCTTTCAATTCCATTGTTGGCAAAGTTGCTAAAGTGGCAATAGAAGCTGCCATTGAAGATGTGAATTCTGATCCAGCTGTTCTTGGTGGAACTAAGATGATAGTTCAAATGCAAGACTCAAATTACAGTGGATTTCTGGGCATCGTTGAAGGTACGTCTTGCGACTTTGTTCACAGTTCGTAAGATCTCTCTTAAATGCATTATATAGGAACACTGTGAATTCTGATCCAGCTGTTCTTGCTGCAGCCTTACGGTTCATGGAGAAAGACACAGTGGCCATAATTGGACCTCAGAATGCTGTCACAGCTCATATAATATCTCATATTGCAAATGAGCTCCAAGTTCCTCTATTATCATTTTCAGTAACGGACCCCACCCTGTCTTCACTTCAGTTCCCATTCTTTGTTAGAACCACCCAGAATGATCTGCATCAAATGGCTGCAGTAGCCGCAATGATTGACCACTATGGATGGAAAGAGGTAATTGCACTCTATGTTGATGATGACTATGGGAGAAATGGGATTGCTGCATTAGGGGATATGCTTGCTGAGAGACGTTGTAAGATCTCATACAAAGCACCTTTGGTCCTTGATCCTAACCAGAGTAACATCACTGATTTACTGGTTAAAGTGGCTTTGACAGAGTCTCGGATTATTGTTCTTCACGCTTATGCTGGTTGGGGTCCTCAGGTGTTTACTGTGGCCAAGTATCTTGGCATGATGGGAACTGGCTATGTCTGGATAGCCACTCACTGGCTAACTACTCAAATAGATACCAACTCTCCTCTCCCATCAAGTATGATGGATGATATGCAAGGAGTTCTAACATTGCGCATGTACACACCAGAGACAGAACTGAAAAGAAAATTTGTTTCTAGGTGGAGCAACTTGACTAGTGGACAGACATCTAAAGGCAAACTTGGGTTGAATGCTTATGGTCTTTATGCCTACGACACTGTGTGGTTGCTTGCTCATGCAATTAATGCCTTTTTTGATCAAGGAGGAAACATTTCATTTTCAAATGATTCAAGGTTGACTCAGCTGCGCAGAGGGGATCTGAATCTTGATGCCATGAGTATCTTTAATGGAGGGAATCTGTTATTGCGTAACATTTTACAGGTTAATATGACTGGCATAACTGGCCCTGTTAAGTTCACTCCAGATAGGAACCTCATTCATCCTGCATTTGAAATCATAAATGTGATTGGCACAGGGATTAGGAAGATTGGTTACTGGTCCAATTATTCGGGTTTATCAGTTGTGCCTCCAGAATACACAAAGCCACCAAACCGTTCTAGTTCAAATGAAAGCCTGTACGGCGTAATTTGGCCTGGACAAACAACACAGAAGCCTCGTGGTTGGGTATTTCCAAACAATGGAAGGCACTTGAAGATTGGAGTCCCAAAACGTGTTAGTTTTCGTGAATTTGTTTCATACGCAGAAGGCAATGACATGTTCACTGGGTACTGCATTGATGTTTTTACTGCTGCATTGAACATGTTGCCCTATGCTGTTCCATACAAGTTGATTCCTTTTGGTGATGGCGTTAAGAACCCAACAAGCACTGAACTTGTGCACAAAATCCAAACGGGTGTGAGTATCATATACAGAGCATTTCTTTAAACTTAAGAAGGTAAATATTTTTTCTGATTTTCCATTTGCTTCTTCCCTATAGGAATTTGATGGAGCAATAGGTGACATTGCAATCATCACCAACCTAACAAGGATGGCAGATTTTACATAGCCATTTATTGAATCTGGGCTAGTAGTTGTTGCACCTGTTAGGACAACGTTGAATTCTAATCCTTGGGCTTTTCTGAGGCCATTCAATCCAACGATGTGGGGCGTCACGGCTGCCTTCTTTCTCATTGTTGGAACAGTTGTTTGGATTTTAGAGCATAGGTTGAACGATGATTTTCGGGGGCCTCCTAAAAAACAAATTGTCACTATTCTGTGGTGAGTAATAAGAAGTATCTCATGTTATCTCATTCTATGTTGGAAGCTTTATAATTCTCTACTGTGTTCAAGACATTGAGATAGTGTCTGTGAATTGGTGTTACTTTCTCATAATGTCTATTTGTGGAGTTCACCATACTAGGATTGGCATCTTCTTGGTATAAATCCCACAATCACTTAAAATTTGTGCTTTCCTTCTGCAGGTTTAGCTTTTCAACTTGGTTCTTTGCCCATAGTAAGTAAATTCGCACTAATTTAGTAGCTTTTCCAGCAACCATGGGTTATAGCTGCTTCAGTAATGCTTATTTACTCTTTTTTTTTCTTTTTTCTCTTTTTTTTTGTTGGGATCTTATGCAGGAGAAAATACAGTCAGCACTCTGGGTCGCTTAGTACTAATTATATGGCTGTTTGTCGTTCTTATAATCAATTCAAGCTACACTGCAAGTTTGACCTCAATCCTTACAGTGCAACAGCTTTCTTCCTCCATCAAAGGCCTTGATACTTTGCTTGCAAGCAATGACCCCATTGGCTACCAGCAAGGTTCATTTGCCAGGGGTTATCTAACTGGTGAACTCAACGTTGACGAGTCCGGACTCGTTCCTCTTATCATGCCAGACGATTATGCTAAAGCCTTGAAAGACGGTCCCCAAAGAGGTGGTGTTGCTGCAGTGATTGATGAGCATGCATTCATTGAGCTATTCCTCTCAAGCAGATGTGATTTCAGTATTGTAGGTCAAGAATTCACCAAAACCGCTTGGGGAATTTGTAAGTTTCTCTTTTATCTATTATATCTATGACCATGGTAATACTCTTTTATCAGATAACCTGACATGTTATATTACCAAACCAGGCCCTTCAAGACATTTTGATAAAACAACCTTAATATTGCTAAAGTGTTATATAAGCAGAACTGGTTGCCCAAATATTATGTTCCGGATTCTCATAGTTGTCATGTTCATTTCAAATCAGGCTTTTGCAAGGGACTCACCTTTATCAGTGGACATGTCTACTGCTATTTTGAAGCTGTCAGAGAATGGGGATATGCAAAGGATCCATGATAAATGGCTTATAAGCAGTAGTTGTGCCTCACAAGGCGCAAAGCTACAAGTTGACAGGCTTCAACTTAAAAGCTTCTGGGGCCTCTTTGTTCTTTGTGGTTCAGCTTGTTTTCTTGCTCTGATTATATATTTCATCAATATGCTGCACCAGTTCAGCAAGCACTACACTGAGGAAGTGATTTCTGCCGGCAGCTCGACATCTGCACGTCTTCAAACCTTTATTTCATTTGTTGATGAGAAGGAAGAGGAAGTAAAAAGTCGATCCAAAAGACGGCAAATGGAAAGGATGTCAAATAGAAGTGCAAGTGAAGATGAATCAATGTACAACTCCAAAAGAAGACATATTGATCAATCATCTTCAAGAATGAGTCTTGATAATGGTAATAATGCCTGATCAGAAGTTCTGATTCAGAGCCATCCACACCAATTATAACTTCATGGGTCGTCTTCTGATATGAATTAGGTTAGAAGCTTATGCATACACAGCTCATGTCATTACATATTCAATTTCACGCTGCATTGCTCTTTTATGGGAATACTTTGACAAAGCTCTTTGTGAAGTATACCAATTTTTTAATAGAAAGATGAAGAAATTCACTAATTATTTGTGTGCTTGGTGGATAATTCTGCATGAAATGAGACCCAACCAAGAAAAGAATAAAAAACTAATAAAAAAAACTTTAAGATCTATTCATCTCAGTGTATAATTTTTACACTGATCCTCCCTCTAGGAACAGGATCAAGCTTCAAATACTTAGCTGGAGGGTCATTTTTATGCTCATAGCTGCTAACTCAGCAGCTAAGTATTTGAAGACATAGGGTATTGCAACTGTCTCCATCCCTTTATTCGTATCAGAAGCATGACAGAAGACCTTGGGAGTTCTTACAGGGGGCAGTTCCTTAACTGCACGTGCAACCCGTTTCTCTGGCTTGATGGCTGAGGGTGTTAGGATGCTTCCACATGTGGAACATACAGCAGCAATGTGATAATCAGAACATGTATGAAGCCTATCATGCAATAGATAGGCTGCCCCATGCGCAAGCAACGAGTCTCGTTCTATTTCACCAAAACATATACCTCCACCTCCCTTTCGTCCCTTAATGGGCTGGCTGGTGATCTGATCTACCATTCCAGTGGAATGAACCTGCACGCCAATTGGAGTGGCATGTAAGGAAACCGATAAACGAAATTGGAGAAATATACATGCAAAATTATACTGAGAAAATCTTAAATTTGTCTGAAACCATATGTTGTAGTCGTTGATAATAAACAGGACCAATAAAGATCTCACATGTCAGTTCGGTTTAGAGTTAAACCCTTTAACATTTCACCAAGTTCATCAACAAGGGTTTTGGATTTTGGTTGAGTGTTTTCATTAGCCTTCTTTGAATTAGCAAACGGTCAACATATTCTCCATGCAAGCTACCTCCTTGCGACAAAAAATAAGGAAGCATCTTTGATTGTTTTCTTTTCATTGTGAAATATGATGCACAAACTATTATTTCAAGAAGTTCAATGGACTCTGCTGTGCAATACTTTATCAAAATGCAAATTTATGTCCTAGTATTTATGCTCATCCAGTAATTAAAACTTAACTCTATAACCCAAGAGTAGCAACTAATAGTTAATTTTTATTTTCCAGAAACTTCCCAAAAATCCTGTTATCTGAATTTCCCTTTTCAGCAACTCGATGGCAATCGAGATTTATTCACCTAAAGTCCTATTTGAACATTTCCAAATCCTAATAAACTCTCACATTTTCCCCAACCATTGCACAAATTAGCCTTCCATCACTTCATTACTGCTGCAATACAACAGTTCAGGCCACTACAGAACATAAACATCTGTACTTTGTCTACGGGGGGAGCACCAGCGATGCATTTCTTTTTGTCAATAGACTGTTAACAAATCATAAAAGGAAAATTCTTTAGGTGCTAGTACCTTTGCAGCAATCGATTCCAAGAGCATTCCTATTGCCATCCTTAAAGGAAATGCATGTGGATTGATGATAAGATCTGGACACATTCCCGTAACCTCAGAAAATGGAATATCAATATCAGGCCACAACTGGGAGCAAACACCTTTTTGTCCATGTCGGCTGCTAAACTTATCACCAATGACAGGGTTTCTAGGGTGTCAAAAGCGTATGTGCTCAAAAGAAAAGAATTTAACATAGGAAATGAAACCCTGCAACATAAAAAGGGCATAACAAAGGAAAACCAGACAGTAAAAACATATGCTATGATGTAAAATATGAATTATGGGATAAAGAATTCTTGAATATAGATGTAAAGACTCGACAATGACACATCAAGTAGCTTAATATTGCAATTGGGTTGTCCACTTACCTTCTGCAGATGATTCTGAAGATGCTTCTTCCCATCCATAGTAACATAGTCAACGATAACATCCTCTGAACCTTTTTGTTTGACGGCATGTTGCTCATTATTTACCTCATTATAGATGCTATAATATTCTTCATCTGGTTTTATTGTCTGAAATTTAGCACAGAATAGAGTCAGTACATGCATACATAGGGACAGCAGTGCAGGATGTGAGAGGCAAGGCGATCGGAAAAACATGGCCGTGTAACCAGCCTCTCACATCCCACATTTGCGTGATTCCATCAATTAAATTCTCTCTGTACATGTACATTTATATATTTCTTTGTGAATTTACTCAGACCATCATTTCCAGTTACCGTGATCCCAACTATATGGGTTCAACACAATACGGAACAAGATAATATAGACCAGAAAATAAAATTCCAGAACATGAATGCTAACCTGACCAACACAAGGAAGCCCATCTGAATCAATTGAACGATGCCTCTCAATGTTACTTTCCATGAAATATTTCCGAGAACCATCTGACCTGCTCATTTGATCAGACAAGTCAACTGTTTCTGTCTGCAAAACCCATCATTTGGTGAGCTAAAGAAGCACCAGTGAAAAATTAATAAAAAGCAGAGCAAATTAACGATACTTTTGGGAACATGAATGTTCATAGTGCCATCTAAAATAGACCTAAAAGATGAATAAAAAAGTTTTTTAAAAGCTATATATAGTAGTGCAGTGCAAGTGCAACATTGCAAGAAGAAACCTGATGTATTTGTCCATGAAACATTCCACGCTCCACAGATGACTAGTTTAGAATCATGGCATCCTCCATATCATACCTAGATTTCATATGATGCTACAAATCAAAAGAAACAACTATATATATATAAGTTTTTTTCGTCTCAAGGTTTGTCACCCGGTATATGACAATACAGCAATGATTGCATTTGTGCCGGTTGGATATTCATCGATGCAGTACTTCTTATATGCACTTGTGTGTACAATGGGAGATTGAGGGGTCTGGCAATGCCCCAGTTTTCAATTTAATAATGAATTAGTGTGAGTAAGAAAAGCATTAAAACCATGATGAAAAGGAAACAAGTATGAGTTAGTGCAGGAAGGTAGCTCACAATCAAAATATACAAATAAGACTAAAAGACAAGAAGATAAAAACAGAACCAACCTGAAGATGATACAACTTTTGGTCCACACTATAGCGAAGTGCTTGTAAAGAGAAGGCCGTTGTTTGTTTTGCCATCTACAATTCAAACGTACGTGGAAGGTAACAAATGGAACAGTAAGTAAATTGCAGAAAATAGTGTTGCAAGTTTGAAAGCAAATCTCCCAACATTGGAGGAAACAAAAGGTTGTAAATGCTTTATAAGCATGAAACCTTAACACAAAACAAATATATATATATTTTTTTAAATATTAGAAAATATAAAATTAGTTTCTTAACTTTTGTTTTTTGGCCTACTTCCTTAATTTAATATATGTAATTAAGTAATATGTTAGCCTTTTTTAATTACTTTAATTAGTGATTACATTTTAAACAACAAATTGAATAATCAAATTAAATTAATTAACTAATCGGGTTTAATTTGAATCACAGAGCCCAAGAGCCCCAAAGCCCAAGGCTAACCTTTTCATGAATTAAAAATATATATATATATTAACCATTGAACACATAATTCTCACATATTATTGAATAAAAATGATATATACTAAAAAAAATCACCTTAATTGCTTTTAAAAATAGTATAGCCGTGCGCCTATACTTTTTTTTAAAAAAACGTGTGTTACTAGTTTGACGCGTGGCGCATAAGCGATGGACAGGTATGTATAGATACATATATAGTATAGCCGCCCGGCTATACTAGATTCTTTTTTGAATTTTTTAAGAAATAGTATCGCCGAGCGGCTATACACATTTTCCCACTTTTTTTGTTCAAGAATAGTGTAGCCGTTCGGCTTTACTCATTCGACACGTGGCACCCATATATAGTATAGCCGTGCGGCTATACTTTCTAAAATGAAAATTAAATCTGGGATTTTTTTTTTAAAAAAAATATTAGAAAAGATAATATTAGTTTCTTAACTTTTGTTTTTTGGCCTACCTCCTTAATTTAATATATGTAATTAAGTAATATGTTAGCCTTTTTTAATTACTTTAATTAGTGATTACGTTTTAAACAACAAATTGAATAATTAAAGTAAATTAATTAACTAATCGGGTTTAATTTAAATCACAGAGCCCAAGAGCCCCAAAGCCCAAGGCTAACCTTTTCATTAATTTAAATATATATATATATATATATTAACCATTGAACACATAATTCTCACATGTTATTGAATAAAAATGATATATACTAAAAACAAATCACCTTAATTGCTTTTAAAAATAGTATAGCCGTGCGGCTATACTAAAAAAAAAACGTGTGCTACTCGTTTGACGCGTGGCGCCTAAGCGCTGGGCTGGTCTGTGTACATGCATATATAGTATAGCCGCCCGGCTATACTAGATTCTTTTTTAAATTTTTTAAGAAATAGTATAGCCGCGCGGATATACTCATTTTCCCACTTTTTTTTTCAAAAATAGTGTAGCCGTTCGACTTTACTCATTCGATACGTGGCACCCATGCCTTGGCCGCGTCCCTTTATATATAGTATAGCCATGCGGCGATACTTTCTAAAATGAAAATTAAATCTGGGATTTTTTTTTTTAAAATAAAAATATTAGAAAAGATAATATTAGTTTCTTAACTTTTGTTTTTTGGCCTACCTCCTTAATTTAATATATGTAATTAAGTAATATGTTAGCCTTTTTTAATTACTTTAATTAGTGATTACATTTTAAACAGCAAATTGAATAATAAAATTAAATTAATTAACTAATCGGGTTTAATTTAAATCACAGAGCCCAAGAGCCCCAAAGCCCAAGGCTAACCTTTTCATTAATTTAAATATATATATATATATATTAACCATTGAACACATAATTCTCACATGTTATTGAATAAAAATGATATATACTAAAAAAAAATCACCTTAATTGCTTTTAAAAATAGTATAGCCGTGCAGCTATACTTTTTTAAAAAGAAAACGTGTGCTACTGGTTTGACGCGTGGTGCATAAGCGCTAGGCGGGTCTGTGTGTACATGCATATATAGTATAGCCGCCCGGCGATACTATATTCTTTTTTGAATTTTTTAAGAAATAGTATAGCCGCGCAGCTATACTCATTTTCCCACTTTTTTTTTCAAAAATAGTGTAGCCGTTCGGCTTTACTCATTCGACACATGGCACCCAGGCCTTCCTTTATCGTCTTTACTCTGCATTTCTTGCGCTAATTTTTGATCTCTCAACAAGGCAATAACAGCTTCCTTTTCATTAATAATATCCAAGTAGGAAATCTTCTCTGCAAGAAGTTGATCATTTTCTAGCTTTAGCTTTGTTACGTAGGATTTTTCGTCATAAACATCAAGTTGTATGGCATTCTTGCGATATGCTGCTTCCTTAACCATCTTCTGCAATTGCTGTTGTTGCTTCCTTAATTCTTCTTTTTCATTGTACAACATCTGAATCAATTTATTCTTTTTTATGCAAGATGCTATTGCATCATGGATCTTTTGATGTTTTCCTTTCTTTGTCCAATATTCAGCAGCATTATTGATCGCCATCATATACTCTTTTGTAAGCTGTATTTCATCCTCCTTGTATTCTAGAATTGATCTAACAATTTCCTCAAACAACGTTGAATTCCGGTATTCTGGAATTTCAGTTTGGAGGTCTTCTCTGGTGGTGTTGCTGGACTTGATGTTCAGCAGCATCATTATGCTCTTCATTCACTTCAGCATCTTCCTCCTCTTCATTTTCTTCTTCAGCAGCATCACCATGCTCTTCATTGACCTCTTCAGCAGCATCATCATTCTCTTCATTTTCTTCTTCAGCAGCATCATCATGCTCTTCATTCACTTCTTTAGCAGCATCATCCTCCTCTTCATTCTCTTCTTCAGAATCGTCATCATTCTCTTCATTCTCTTCTTCAGAATCATCATCCGGCTCTTGAGCTTTAGTGCTTTTTATCTATTTGTTGAGTAGAGTTAGTATTAAGAGTGTACTTCTATGACATGGTTTTTAATAATGTAATTCTATGACATGGTTTTAATAGTGTGCTTCTTCTATGAAATGGTACTCATAGTTTACCTATGTGACATGGTATTCATAGTTTACTTCTATGACATGGTATTAAGAATGTATGTCTATGACATGGTATTAACAATGTTGTCATATCAGCTGCAGATTATTTGAAAGGAAAGAGTACCCTTATCTGGTTGTTCTTTATATGATTAAGCTTCGCGTTGAGTTCTTGAAGACTCCATTTGACAGCCGCTGGTGTCATTTCTTCTCTTCCAGGAATTGGAGTGAACAAGTTAGATATTTGACACAGCCAATACTGCACAATATTTTTTTTGCAATATCACGTGTCAATTCATATCATTAGAATAATGCTACGAATTTGCAGTTTGGAGATTTTTGTTCTTACCGGTATTAGGATAGGCAGCCACTCACGCTTGGCTGTTTTTTTTTTTGTCCTTCTTGTTCTTCTTTGCTTGTTCTAATCCAAAATACATGTAATCCAAAACTCCTTGAGCCCAATTATATTTCCCCATCTCTTCTAAGGTGTCTATTGTGGTTGTATATGTCCAAGCAAGTGTACAACCAGAGTTGCATAAGAGATTGGTCATGAAGAGTTGTAGGATTATCAATCTTGTTACATCCATAGCACCCTCTTCTGTTTCATCTTCAAGTGCTAAGTTCAAGCACTTATCAATTGAACTCTTTGTTATCTTCTTATAACCCGTGAAGTATTTCTTTACAAATTGCAAATCTGGCCTTGTTGAGGTTGTTGTGCTTGGTAGCTTCTTGCCTCTGTTTGGCAAGCCAAAAATTTCATCCACATCTTGGCTTTTCATCTCACTGTCACCATCATTAAACCTGACCTTCTTTGTCTTTGTGTCATAAACTTGTATGAGTCTCACGATGTCATAGTTAGACTTCATGCACTCTACCTTTGTTAACCTTCTCTGCATATATGCATCTATCAATGTCCAAAAAGGTGTCTTTGATAGCAGTGTTAAGACATCGTTCCGACGTTCAAGTCTTTGTCTGATATTGTCAATTGTTGTTGCAAAGGAGAGCATGTTGCTCTTGATCTGCACATAATTTGGGTCCTCCCATCTGCTTGGCTTCTTGTTTGTTTTTGTTTTGGATGATGACTGTTGTCCTTTTGGTTTGGAGGTTCTTCTAGTTTGTTCTTTCTTCATCTTTTAATTGGTATACCTGCATTAGAAATAGGAACATGACAGTAAAGTATCAATGTTAATACCCTATATTGGAACTTGACAGTGGTAGAAATGCACTAGAAATAGGATTTCATAGGGAACTAGGAGTGTTATTACCCTATACTGGAACTTGACAGTGGTAGACAAGCATTACAAAGGGGATTTCATAGGAAACAAGTAGTGTTATTACCCTATACTGGAACTTTACAGTGGCAGATATGCGTTAGAAATATGATTTCATAGGGAACTAGGAGTGTTATTACCCTATACTGGAACTTTACAGTGGTAGACAAGCATTACAAAGGGGATTTCATAGGAAACAAGTAGTATTATTACCCTATACTGGAACTTTATAGCCATTAATCAACATGACAGTAAACTAGCGACTAAATTAGTGACTCTGGTAATAACTCTGGAAAAGTAAAAACTCGAAAGGGGACAATAGAGACACGGGTAATGGCCTAATAGTAATGGATAATGCTCTAAACTACTCTTATCGATAAACAAAAATCAAGGAAAAACAATTATAAAACATAATTAAAAAAGAGACCTCAGTAACGCCGAACAGTATAGCCGCTATACTATTTATAAATAGAATTTTTCAAAAGTACAGCCGAACGGCTATAATGTGTAAATAGAATTTTTTTAAAAATAATAGCCGCTCGGCTATACCAATTGAATACCATTATCTGAATTTCTCTTTTTCAATTATGTTAATTAGTAGTCCCAATGACTGCATCCCACACCTGTAGAATATTGAAAAATCATAACTGACATTGAACTTGAACCTGCATAATGACTTTAGAATTAGTTAAGTCATAGATCAAACCTTAACGACCGTATCCTCCCCACACGTGACAACACACATGAGCCTCGATCTAAAAACAAGAGGACAACCACAGCAATACTAAAGTTAATTTACCACCATAGGAGTATGTGTGCACGATGTGCTTAGAGTATGCTACACCTGCAGCAGAAACCTGATTGATCATAACCAGCTTAAGATTCATTTCCTATTTCTCGATAATACTTTCTTGTGATGAACTAGCAGGTGTCTACTTCACAATATGAGAATCAAATTAAACGGACACTAAACAAACAAGGACACCTATGCTTACATAAATGTGTCCCATCAGGGCTCGAACTATGCACTCTGCTAGCCCAACCTGATTCATTCATGCAAAACAGGTCCAAGTTAGCGCTTTTGCTTTGTGAGAAATCATAGAGTTCCCATCCCAAAGGAATGAGCAAAAATCATTACTAAATCACATACAATGTTCACAAAAGTTATAGAATTTCTAAATACCTCATATTATGCCACACAGTATCGTATTCTACAGAATCAACTAATCTACATGAATCAAGCAACAACTTGCAGAAGTAATAACCCCTAGCCAACATGAACAACAAAAGGATACTGTATTGTTTCATTCAACAACAAAGAATCATACGTTGTATTTGTTTCAAGAATCAAACTAAAACCCCAAAAGTGTGTACTTCGAAACCAGAATATAAGACAAACCCAAATCAGCAGGAGGGAAGATCATCTCCGGCACAAGGAACCTTTCATTTGTCAAGTCAAACTCCTGCCCAAAAACAACAAACACCACTCAGAAATAGAAAACAAACACAACCAGTTAATAGTCAACAACACTGAATAGTGGCAGTCGTGTAAATTGAGTAACAACTAATAACCAAAGTGTACTTCCACTTTTATAGTTGTCATTTTAATAAGCCAACAAAAAAAACTAAAAAATAATAATAAGAGAATGAAACAATCAGTAAGCCAGATGGCGTTGCAGAGTGAAGACAAAGTGATAGCAAAAACCAATGAACGTCAGCGAAAAAAAAAATATATTGAATGCTTGGCCTGGAGGCGGTCTCTGAGCCTCCGTGACAGTAAAATTGATATTTTATTTAAGGAAAAATATTTTAATCAATAATTGGATGAGACTGGAGTAATGAAACGCTCTTCCTTCCTTGAACAGACTTTCAGGGAACCAAACCCAACTTTGAAAGCCGTGTTCTTTACTTCCCAAAAACAAAGAAAAGCCGTGTTCTTTGCAAAAGGTTTCTTATTATTTCCTTTTTTGGGTCATACTCATACATACTGTTCTTTGCAAAAAGCTTGATCTGCTCAGGTTTGGGTTTTTCTGTTTGGTTTCAAAGGAAATTCAGCCTCAAGTTTTGTACTTTCCAGTGCTCAGGTCAGTCGTGATCTTTCATTTCTCGGGAACCAAACAAGAATAGCATTTCTTGTTGCTAATGCCTCCAGAATGTTAGTGTTTCTCAGTCACTCTGGTAAGGCTTTGATTCATGAACTAGACTAGAATGCCTGCCAATGTAACTGAAATTGCTAGGTGGGTCTAGGTGGGTCTAGGCGGGTCTAGGCGGCACTAGACGGCGCTAGGCGGCTCTGGGTGCCAGGGTGGGTCTGGTTCTTTTCTTTTGTTCTTTAAGCCTACTGCCTAGCGATTTTTCAAACTATGCACTGCAGGGCGGGTCTAGGCGGCACTGGGGGCCGGGTCGAGTTCTTTTCTTTTTTTCTTTTAAAGGGTAATACCGTTCTGTGCTATTAGCTTCCTGCAATATCAATCTTTGAAGACTTGAGTATGCTTTAAAAAACTGAGGTCAGGCAATTAATCTAGTTTTCATGAGAAAACATCATGAGCCCATCTAAGTGAACTGAATGATTAATTGTAATATTTAATCTTTTTCACCATCTTCCCTTTCTAATTACAAGTGTTTATCAGAAGTATGACTTACTGTAACTGTTTTGCATTTCTCAAATCTCAATCTAGTCATCTTCATTGTTAGATTGGTGATGTTGCTTCATCTTGATGTAGGTTGACACTACCATTACACGGTTTACAATTTGCTTGGAGATTAGCAGTTCTTGTTGGAGAAGTTCTGTCATGTACGTTAGAGCAACTCCACCCATTTACCTCTTGCCATGGCAAGGGGGGAGCTAGGGCAGTCACTATTCACGTGAATAGTGGTTGCGTGTTTCTACCCATTGCCATGGCAAAGGGCAATTATATTCATTTTTTTTGTTTTTTTCACAAATTTGTTTACCTAAACAATTAATTTGGATAATATTTTCGAATAATATTTTTGGGTTTGTACATGTCAATATTTATTATGAAATTCATATCTCAATCGGATAAAATTTTGGTATTTATAGAAGAAAAAAAATCAGTAATTTTTTGGTATTTTTTATAAAAAAAATTCGATTTTTTTCATTTTTTTATTGCACAAAAATTGGATGCCGTTGGATTGGAGAAAAAAATCTAATCGGAGAGCCCAGAGCACAACACGTGGACTTTAGCGTCACTGTAGCGCATAGCACTGTAGTGGCACTATAGCAGTACTGTAGTGGCACTGTAGCGCTGACGTCAGCACCAAAACGAGGGCTGGAGCTCGGGCCAACCTAGGTTGCTGGGTCCCACCTTGCGCCTGGGCTTGGGCTCCTCGCTGGAAACAGATTTTGGCTTTTTTTTCCCCAGCCCGAGGCTCTGTCATGTCGCTGGAGTTGCCCTTAGATGTGCTCATCTTCGAATTTGTAGGTAAAAGAAGTATATTTCAATGATGCAAACTGATGGACTCGTATTCCATAGAGTCTATGAATAGCTTCTTTTAGTTTTAGTTCAGATTGGATTCTGTTTTACTCAATGCAAATAATTCATTGCTTTTAATTACAACTCATTGTTTCATTCTTTTAGGTTCTCATGGTTGAGCTTCATTTTTGCATTTGTTAGCCTGGCAGCTCGAGTACAGAAAACACTGCAAGGTTCATCTGACGATATTGGATGGTTGCCGCGCGCTCTTGGCATGCCTGGTGTGGAGGATGGTACAGCAAGATTCTTGGAACTGCTTGCAGGAATAAGGTACGAAGCTAATATAATAGCTCCACTGCACTAGATGGTTGGACCTATTCAATAACTGTGTTCAATTTTGTTATCATATCTGTTTAATCTATTATGGTGCTATATACTTCAGGAATGGGGAGCACACATTGCCTAGCTCATTTGTCTATCTGCTTATTCCGGGTGAAGAAAATTTATTTTTCTCTTTTGGACTTTGTTCTTCTCCCCTGTTCAATCGACATTTAGTGTTTTGGCACCTATAGTTATGGGAACTTTGATTTTCCAAGCCTCTGGCAATCACGGCATCGTATACTTTGTTGGAACAAAGAAATTCTTTTCGAAGATGGATCTAGCTTGTCATATTGCAAAAATTCAGAGTGAGGTAATGAGTCATTACTCTGTGATCATTGCTGTGAGTTTTGTGAAATTTGTCTTTCCTTTTCATATGTTTTCTTTTATGAAGGCATCTGTTGAGCACAATGCATGGGAACTCAAGCAATATATTGAGGAGTTTTACTGGGAATCCGGTAAGCGTGTGATGCTGCTGGGCAAAACAAGGAAGGTGAGAAGCCTGTATTCCAACGAAGTATAATGCCGACAAAGCTTATGCATGATACATTCATTGCTTTTTTCTTTCCTTCTTTATTTTAGCTTTCGCATCTTGTTCCATTACTCATAGATTGAGTTAGGAGCAAAATCTTTATGAAATACAGTTACCTAACAATCACGTTTATTCCACAATACCAAAAATCCTTTTTTCATGAAACTAAAATGTACATAAATGTTGGATGAAAAACCGTATCATTTCTAGTTCCCAACTATCTGTTTAAATTCGTTTTCCCAACGTAAATGTTATACTGCATTTGTCTCATGAGAATGCAATGCATTTTCATAACACCCAATGCTACTTCACCTTTTACATTCTATAAAAAATTTGTATTGTACATAAACATGAAAATATTGGAGGAAACTAAAACATCATTCCTCATAATGTGGATGACTATATATGTAAATCAATGAAAATTAATTTTCCTTTTGGAATAAAAAAATATTAGTTTTTCAGTCAAAAAACAAACAATAGTAATATTGTAAGCCTTGTATTGGAGGATTTTCTAATTTCAATTGTTTGGAATCCTATGAAAAAAGGATATCACTTCGTGTTTGAGGGCAACATGCTCAATGAGGAGTGGTAACTTTTCTCGTAGAAGAAGAATAACGAAAACTAAAAGAACCCAAATGTTGTGAGATGATTAAATGGTCAGTAAATACTGTGGAGAGAAGAAGAAAGGTGTTACAATTTCCATTTTAAAATCTTTGTATTTCATTGACCAATAATGATAAATTTTTTTGTATTTTTTGTTGAGAATTATCTGAGTAATGGAAACTAACCCACTTTTGTTCCAGTTGATTATAACTTTCAAAAAGAAAAAATTTCTTAAAATTTTAATACAGAAGAAAATCTATTGCATGTGAATGAAACATTGGCTTAAGTTCGTGTCTACATTAACTTAAGGAGAAAAGATATTGATGCAAAAAGCAGATTTCGTATTAACACCTGAGATTAACTAAAGAGTAGAGAAAATAAATGAGTAATCGTGTTTGTTAACAACTTCAGAAGAAAAAAGGGATAAAACAGTCTAGACACGAACCAACCAAAGCAACTAAAATCTTTTGCTGAATTCCTCATTGTCTGATCTCGACCTTTTTCCCGATGGTGCTGCGTTGTCTTCAAAACTTATAACTATAGTTGCATCACTTCTCCAATTATCCTAAATGAGGGGAAATTGCCTCACCTTCAAATGCTACTATAATGAATTTTACTGGGTTAATTCGAGTATTCTAAAACTATAAATACCTAAATCTGCAGCTTCCCCTCAATAAATAAATAAATTATGGTGAGACCAAGAGAAGGGATCACACACAAGATATACACTCAAGATCCTCATTTCATTGGGAGTCATGCACATGGAAATGTCACCTTTGGGGTTGATCTGAACGCTGCTCCAGAAGTGGTGCTTGGCCCAGCACCATTCTCAATCGGAGGGGAAGTGCCCCATCTTCCTTCTGATTCTAATGGCTTAAGTACATGCACTCCACCATCTGTAAGTCCTTATGCAAACTGATTGGTTTCAGATGGATGTGCTGCAACAACGAGAGGATACAGCTTTAAGCTGTTAAGCGTATAGTCGTTCGGCTATACTATATATTTTTTAAATTAAATAATAATTTTAAAACGGCTATACTATTTAGACAAAAAAATATACCCGAGTATAGCGGCGCGGCTATACTATTTATAAATAAATAAAGGGACCCGCCCAGCGCCTAGTCGTCCACGTGTGAGAACACGTATAGCCGTGCAGCTACAGGAAATTTTTTTTTTTAATAAAAAAAAATACCCTATTATAGTCGTCCGGCTATACTATTTTGAAAAATACGCCCGGGTATAGCCGCTCTGCTATACTATTTATAGGGAAAAAATGGGACCCGCCTAGCGGGTGTCCACGTGTCAAAACATGTATAGCCAGACAGCTATACTATCATTATTATTATTATTTTAAACAATTACCATAGTAAGGCCAAGCAGCTATACGATTTTCTGATAAATAAAAAAATACCCGAGTATTGCCGCGCGGCTATATTATTTTGAAAAATACACTCGAGTATAGCCGACGAGCTATACCTTCCTGAAACATATGTTCCTTCTGCGAGAAATCCTCTTAGAGATCTTGGAGGCAAACCCCCCTTCTAAGAGGCAGATTCTTGCCTTTTATGTTGGAAATGTGAATGGCTATTTACGTCCAATTATTCTAGAGCACTGGAAGGACAAAGACCCTGGTATGAAGATCTTTGGTCCAATGCCTCCTGGTGTTGCAATCAAAAAATGAACTACATACAGCATATGAAGAGAAGCAAATATTGTATCTGCCCCAAGGGTTACGAGGTCAACAGCCCACAAGTGGCTATACTCTTTATAAAAGAAAAAGAAAAAAGGATCTGCCTAGCGTTGAGAACGTGTTTTGAGAAAAGAGTACAGCCGCGCGACTATACGCTAGAAATAGAATTTTTTTAACAGTATAGCTGCTCGGCTGTATCCTATAAATAAAATGTTTCCACAGTATCGCCAGGCGGCTATACTCCATAAATAGAATTTTCCAACAGTATATAGAATTTTTTTTTTAAGTATAACCGCCCGGCGATATTCTGTGAATAGAATTTTTCAAAAGTATAGCCGTGCGGCCATAATTTGTAAAAAGAATTTTTCAAAGTTATAGCCGCTCGGATATACCCATTGAACATCATAATCTAAATTTCTCTTTTTTAGTAACTTTAATTTGTAGTCCCAGATTAAAAGAATCTCCTACGACATCGAGCAGATCCAAGCTCTTCATACTCAGCCTTGGCGACACACATTGATCATCATCTTCCTGCTCTGTCCCAATCCCAAGCAAATTGGCATCCACAGCTTCATCTATCATTGAATCTGGTAATAGTGAGTTTGCAATCCATTGCTTAGAATTCATTTCCCCAACAAACATCTCATCTGTTGGCTTCCTTCTTGGGAATGTTTCCATCACTACAATTCCAAAACTGTACACATCCCCTCTTGTTGAAACCATTCCTTCCAATCCATATTCTGCATTACAAAAAATGGGCCTAGGCGGGTCAGGGCGGCGCTAGGCGGGTCTAGGCGGGTCTGAGTGCCAGGGTGGGTCTGGTTCTTTAGGGTTTAGGGTCTGGGTGCCAGGGTGGTTCTGGTTCTTTTCTTTTGTTCTTTAAGCCTACTGCCTAGCGATTTTTCAAACTTATGCACTGCAGGGCGGGTCTAGGCGGCGCTGGGCGGGTCGGGTTCTTTTCTTTTTTTCTTTTAGCCTATTGCCTAGCGATTTTTCAAACTTCATCTCTCTGTGCATCTATCTTTGCTAATTGTTCGCACAAGTCGTGATTGGGATACTGTTGGTTACACAGCAGGCTTTGACACTGTTGGAGACCAGTGGCAGACAGTAAGTAACACACTAGCTCCTTGATCGACATTAAAATTGTAGTTACATATTTCAGACTCCATTAGTAATCTGTCACATTTTTTTCCAGGTATGTGTGCCATTTTCTTCTTTGAAGCCGATATTTCAAGCAAGAACTGTATCAGATGCACCACCTTTTGACCCCAGCAATATTGTGTCATTGCAGGCACATTTCTACAGCCATTTTATTTTAGTCTATTCTTTCACTTCATTTTCTTCTATGTTTATTGATGGGATTCAAAATTATGGCAGCTCATGTTTAGCAAGTTTGAATTTGATGGGAAACTGAATCCTACTTTTGTGGAAGGGGCATTTAAGCTCCCATTATCAAGCATACGAGCATATCTAAAAGAGCCTATTACTCCCAGGTTTCACATTCTTTTCATTTTGTTGGATTATCTTCTTATGACTAAACATAATTGATCTGCTAGGTGCACTTTCTGTTTTAGTCTTTAAAGAATCTCTTTGCTTGTGATCCGTGTAGGTTCGTACACTTAGGTTCTGCAGGAGCTACCCGACTGACAGGCCTGGACTTGATCTAAGTAAACAACCTCCTGCTGTTCGCTTAAACAAGGAATTAGATTTTATACTGACATTCAAGTTGAAGGTTTCATACTAATTCAGTGCAAGCTGTTTGATATTTTTATATATAATCAGTGTATCAAAATACCACTTCTTAGCTCTTTTCTCTCTCTCTCTCTCTCTCTCTCTCTCTCTCTCTCTCTCTCTCTCTCTCTACATTGCGGGTGTATATACTCGTAGCAGATGAAAAGCAGAGGCTTCAACAGGAACATACATAAGCGACCAAGATTTTAAAGTTCTGTATGACAAATCTACATGACTTAAAAAATTTCACCTGAGATGATAGGTTCTCACTTTCAAAAGGCAAGACTGTGGCTACTCCACTTATCACCAATTAGAAATTAAGAAAGGAAGATGGATCAAGTAAACCAGAAGAATCAGTTTACAAAAGTCTCATTGGGAGCTTACTATACTTGACAACAACAAGACCCTGCTTGTTTGGTCTCGACAAGCTTACTATCAAGATTTATGCAAAATCGAAGCCAGATACACTATGGAGCAGCAAAAAGAATATTAAGATACTTGCAAGGCACAATTGACTATGGCATACAGTATAAGCCCACTACAGATCCAAGACTATTTGGCTACACAACAGTGATTGGCCTGGATCAGTGGATGACATGAAAAGCACATCAGGCTATGCATTTACAATTGGGTCTGGTATATTTTCATGGTCATCAAGAAAATAAGATACCGTGGCACAATCATCAGCAAAAGTCGAGTACGTAGCAGCAGCAAGTATAGCATGTCAAGCTATATGGCTCAGAAGAATATTTGAAGATATGGGAGAGTGCCAAACAAAAGCTACTGAAATACTTTGTGACAACAAGTCTGCTATAGCAATGGCAAAGAATCCAGTGTTCCATAGCAGGACAAAGCATATCGTCATCAAGCATCACTTCAGCAAAGAAAGAAGTTGAGCTCAAGTACTGCATGACAAATTAGCAAATCGCAGACATGTTGACTAAGGCACTTCAAAGACCAAAATTCGAACTGCTACGAAACATACTCGGAATAACACAAATGTGCATTAAGGAGGAGTGTTAAATATTAATGCACACTTGTGTGATAAAACTAGAAAATTCTAAAATAATTGAGAGAATTACTAAGTAAAAGTTGGTTGACTCTTACTAGAACCATCCTAATAATTATCTATTGTTATTGTAACTAGAGAATTCTAGAATTATAGGACTAACTTGTGGTTAAAAATGACTTTAGATAAGTCGGTTACTGTGCAACCGACTTGTCCAAGCAAAATTGCCGACTTAGCATCTGTATAAATATGCCTACAGCCAACTCAAGTAATTAAGCTGAAAACTACAGCTGTCCTATATCCAAAGCCTTGCACCTTTCCTCTACTTCATTCAAATAGAACTACTTGGTTACTCTTTCAAGAGTTTTCCATTCCAAGTTAAGCTATTGTCCTAAACACTAAACCAACCATTTCCTAAACCTCTTCTCCCATAAACTAACATGTTTATATACTGTATCGTGCTTTTGGGGTTCCTATACTGAAGCTAAATTTTGCAATGAATACAACACACAACTTATATCCACACACAAAAAAAAAAAAAAATACATCTGGCATGGTTGGCCTATCTGCAGCATTGTCTTGTCTTGTAAACAGAGAAGCCCAGTGTGCACACATCTCATCACTTCTGATGAGGAATATGAATCAGCCAATACTTCATCAACCAAGTCATATCCCCTGCCTTCATTCCACAGTACCATGCCCGACAAAATTTCGAGTATGTTGGCTAGACTTGTTAGACTCTGCTGTACTTAGCTTGTAGGATTTAGAGTGTGAACTTACATAAGCTAGGACACCTAGATGTTTTCCAAAGTAATAGAAGCTGGTATTGTTCCTGCCGCTAATAATCGCCAATATCAAGACCCCGAAGCTATAGACATCAGATTTTTCAGAAAATATCCCTCCTGTGGCATACTCTGGAGACATATAGCCAATGCAAAGGCAATTCATTAGTACTTAACTGACAATATTTATTCTTTATCAGAAAAGTGCCACAAAATTTATATCTTAATGGCATGCAACAAATGTTTCAGTTAAGATTGCAGGGTTCTAAATAAAATGAATGGTACAGCTAGATTTCCTACATGTTATCTCTGCTTCCATATAAATTCACTAATACACTGATATGAATGACAATATGCTGAACATTGAAATCTGAGTTGTGATGCTCTTCCAAGAATAGGAAAAGGAATGATGCTTACAGTGTTCCCACAACCTTCTGAGTATTTGTTAGATGCTGTGTCCCTTGAACGATAAGTGCCAATAAAAATCTGAAATTTTGGGGTTCATGTTCTCATCCAAGAGAATGTTACTGACCTTCAAATACGAATCATGGTGGAGATAAAGAAGCCCTCTAGCAACACACTGAATAATATTGAAGCGTCTGCCCCAATCAAGCTCAGGTCTCCTCGCTGGATCTTGTAAATGCAAACATTCGAAATATAACCAATAGTTTCATTCATATATCCCATGCATTGTATAATGAAAACGTTGCTATGGAAGATATTGAAACATTTGTATGAACAATAGTGAAAAAGGGGTATAATCAGATTCAAAATTGATTTCAGGTCCAGTTCAACATTGTCTCTTCTACTTTATAGAGAACTGAAATGTACTCATGTATTATACAGTTCAGTTTACAGTTCTGAGCATTAAATCTGCAGGATGTCTTGCTTGACTGTTTGTGTATTGAAAATAATTCAGTGATTCTGTGTATCAATCGAAAATAATTTTGATTCCGTGTGCCCTGAACATTTAGTTCAAGTGAATTGAATTGTGGCTTTAAGTAAAGTAGGCAAATTACAAAGATAAAGTCCAGTGAAACTAACCAAATAGATGAGTGTCCAAGCTTCTGTTTGGCATGAACTCATAAATCAGTAACTTCTCATCTTCTTTGACGCAGCAGCCCCATGATCCTAGCAAGATTTTTATGTTGGATCTTGATTTGAGGTGCCTTTTCTCAACATCCCACATCGAAACTCCACAACCCTATAAAAGTCTTTATAAAGCAAGCAATATGATGGATTAGTAAGTGTGGTAACTGTGGAGTGGGCTATTGGCTCTACTAAAGGATGTCATGAATTTGGCACTATAAACAATAATAATATTAATCAAAGACTTGAGCCTTGGGCCTTGGGGCTCTTGGGCATTGGAGATTTAATTATGAATAGTAATTCAATTTCTCTTTTTTAATATTCACAAAGTTAATTACTAATCAAGGTAATGAAAAAAGTGAAATACATACTATGCTACTTAAAGGGTGTAGCCTACCTTTTCATAAAAAATTTATTTTATTTTTTCAGAAAAAAAAAATTAAAAAATTAAAAAATTAAAAACTGAGTATAGCCGTGCGGCTATACTATTTTTAATATAAAAAGGAGGACAGGCGCCACGTGTCTACTTAAAAAGAATATATATATTAAAAAAGCACAGAGTATAGCCGTGCGGCTGTACCTTTTTAAAAAAAAAAAAAAAAAGAGGAGGAGCCTG
The DNA here is from genome assembly GCF_000346465.2 of Prunus persica. Taxonomy (NCBI): domain Eukaryota; kingdom Viridiplantae; phylum Streptophyta; class Magnoliopsida; order Rosales; family Rosaceae; genus Prunus; species Prunus persica. The sequence goes on from NC_034015.1 coordinate 13,573,992, forward strand.
CAGCGATTAGGCGCCACGTGTCCCAAAAAGGTATAGCCGCCCGGCTAGACTAGTTTTTCAAAAAGAAAAATATAGTACAGCCGCACGGCTATACTATGTAAATATAGTATTTAATAAATAAATAAAAGAAAGCATTAGCTTGTACTTTATAGATATTAATTTGCTAGTTTAAACATATCCAAAGTAGATATTAATAGGCCACTATACAATATTTTAATATAATTTTTATAACTTACATTATTCTTATTCAATAATATGTGAAAATTATTTGTATAATACGTGAACTTTGTGTGTCTTAATGAAAATTTTGTAAAAAGTATGTGTATTAAGCATTACAAATACGTACAAACATGTACAATACGACTATTGTACGTTTGCTTTTTAAAAAAAGGAGATGCGTATAGAACACGAATGTATTATTGGAAACTATGTACGTACGTACGTACACACACACATATATATTACGACTAATTAAAGTAATTCAAAAAGGATAAGATATTACTTAATTACATATATTAAATGGAGGAAGTTGGCCAAAAGAAAAAGTAAAGAAACTAATTTTAAAATTTTAAAATTTATACTTTTCAAAAAAAAAAAAAAAAAAACACATGAACACTTCTCCCGACGAAATTTCGTCGGCAAGGCTCTATGCCGACAAAATTTGCCGGATTAGGTTTCCCCCGACGAAAATATCTTTGCCGACGAAATTTCGTCGCGAGAGGTCTTATTTTTGAAAAATAAATATAAACTTAGGATGTTTAGGTTAATTAATTTTTAAAAATTTTATTTTTAGTAACTACATAATGGGCATTGGAGATTTAATTAGTTGAATTAGAAATTATATTTTAATTATTATTTATTTAATGACTGATTATGATTAAATATTTTAATTAACATCATGAATTATATTACTTAATGAATAGTAATTCAATTTCTCTTTTTTAATATTCACAAAGTTAATTACTAATCAAGGTAATGAAAAAAGTGAAATACATACTATGCTACTTAAAGGGTGTAGCCTACCTTTTCATAAAAAATTTATTTTATTTTTTCAGAAAAAAAAAAATTAAAAAATTAAAAAATTAAAAACTGAGTATAGCCGTGCGGCTATACTATTTTTAATATAAAAAGGAGGACAGGCGCCACGTGTCTACTTAAAAAGAATATATATATTAAAAAAGCACAGAGTATAGCCGTGCGGCTGTACCTTTTTAAAAAAAAAAAAAAAAGAGGAGGAGCCTGCAGCGATTAGGCGCCACGTGTCCCAAAAAGGTATAGCCGCCCGGCTAGACTAGTTTTTCAAAAAGAAAAATATAGTACAGCCGCACGGCTATACTATGTAAATATAGTATTTAATAAATAAATAAAAGAAAGCATTAGCTTGTACTTTATAGATATTAATTTGCTAGTTTAAACATATCCAAAGTAGATATTAATAGGCCACTATACAATATTTTAATATAATTTTTATAACTTACATTATTCTTATTCAATAATATGTGAAAATTATTTGTATAATACGTGAACTTTGTGTGTCTTAATGAAAATTTTGTAAAAAGTATGTGTATTAAGCATTACAAATACGTACAAACATGTACAATACGACTATTGTACGTTTGCTTTTTAAAAAAAGGAGATGCGTATAGAACACGAATGTATTATTGGAAACTATGTACGTACGTACGTACACACACACATATATATTACGACTAATTAAAGTAATTCAAAAAGGATAAGATATTACTTAATTACATATATTAAATGGAGGAAGTTGGCCAAAAGAAAAAGTAAAGAAACTAATTTTAAAATTTTAAAATTTATACTTTTCAAAAAAAAAAAAAAAAAAACACATGAACACTTCTCCCGACGAAATTTCGTCGGCAAAGATCTATGCCGACAAAATTTGCCGGATTAGGTTTCCCCCGACGAAAATATCTTTGCCGACGAAATTTCGTCGCGAGAGGTCTTATTTTTGAAAAATAAATATAAACTTAGGATGTTTAGGTTAATTAATTTTTAAAAATTTTATTTTTAGTAACTACATAATGGGCATTGGAGATTTAATTAGTTGAATTAGAAATTATATTTTAATTATTATTTATTTAATGACTGATTATGATTAAATATTTTAATTAACATCATGAATTATATTACTTAATGAATAGTAATTCAATTTCTCTTTTTTAATATTCACAAAGTTAATTACTAATCAAGGTAATGAAAAAAGTGAAATACATACTATGCTACTTAAAGGGTGTAGCCTACCTTTTCATAAAAAATTTATTTTATTTTTTCAGAAAAAAAAAAATTAAAAAATTAAAAAATTAAAAACTGAGTATAGCCGTGCGGCTATACTATTTTTAATATAAAAAGGAGGACAGGCGCCACGTGTCTACTTAAAAAGAATATATATATTAAAAAAGCACAGAGTATAGCCGTGCGGCTGTACCTTTTTAAAAAAAAAAAAAAAAAGAGGAGGAGCCTGCAGCGATTAGGCGCCACGTGTCCCAAAAAGGTATAGCCGCCCGGCTAGACTAGTTTTTCAAAAAGAAAAATATAGTACAGCCGCACGGCTATACTATGTAAATATAGTATTTAATAAATAAATAAAAGAAAGCATTAGCTTGTACTTTATAGATATTAATTTGCTAGTTTAAACATATCCAAAGTAGATATTAATAGGCCACTATACAATATTTTAATATAATTTTTATAACTTACATTATTCTTATTCAATAATATGTGAAAATTATTTGTATAATACGTGAACTTTGTGTGTCTTAATGAAAATTTTGTAAAAAGTATGTGTATTAAGCATTACAAATACGTACAAACATGTACAATACGACTATTGTACGTTTGCTTTTTAAAAAAAGGAGATGCGTATAGAACACGAATGTATTATTGGAAACTATGTACGTACGTACGTACACACACACATATATATTACGACTAATTAAAGTAATTCAAAAAGGATAAGATATTACTTAATTACATATATTAAATGGAGGAAGTTGGCCAAAAGAAAAAGTAAAGAAACTAATTTTAAAATTTTAAAATTTATACTTTTCAAAAAAAAAAAAAAAAAAACACATGAACACTTCTCCCGACGAAATTTCGTCGGCAAGGCTCTATGCCGACAAAATTTGCCGGATTAGGTTTCCCCCGACGAAAATATCTTTGCCGACGAAATTTCGTCGCGAGAGGTCTTATTTTTGAAAAATAAATATAAACTTAGGATGTTTAGGTTAATTAATTTTTAAAAATTTTATTTTTAGTAACTACATAATGGGCATTGGAGATTTAATTAGTTGAATTAGAAATTATATTTTAATTATTATTTATTTAATGACTGATTATGATTAAATATTTTAATTAACATCATGAATTATATTACTTAATGAATAGTAATTCAATTTCTCTTTTTTAATATTCACAAAGTTAATTACTAATCAAAGTAATTAAAAAAGTGAAATACATACTATGCTACTTAAAGGGTGTAGCCTACCTTTTCATAAAAAAATTATTTTATTTTTTCAGAAAAAAAAAAATTAAAAAGTTAAAAAATTAAAAACTGAGTATAGCCTTGCGGCTATACTATTTTTAATATAAAAAGGAGGACAGGCGCCACGTGTCTACTTAAAAAGAATATATATATTAAAAAAGCACAGAGTATAGCCGTGCGGCCGTACCTTTTTAAAAAAAAAAAAAAAAGAAGAGGAGCCTGCAGCGATTAGGCGCCACGTGTCCCAAAAAGGTATAGCCGCCCGGGTAGACTAGTTTTTCAAAAAGAAAAATATAGTACAGCCGCACGGCTATACTATGTAAATATAGTATTTAATAAATAAATAAAAGAAAGCATTAGCTTGTACTTTATAGATATTAATTTGCTAGTTTAAACATATCCAAAGTAGATATTAATAGGCCACTATACAATATTTTAATATAATTTTTATAACTTACATTATTCTTATTCAATAATATGTGAAAATTATTTGTATAATACGTGAACTTTGTGTGTCTTAATGAAAATTTTGTAAAAAGTATGTGTATTAAGCATTACAAATACGTACAAACATGTACAATACGACTATTGTACGTTTGCTTTTTAAAAAAAGGAGATGCGTATAGAACACGAATGTATTATTGGAAACTATGTACGTACGTACGTACACACACACATATATATTACGACTAATTAAAGTAATTCAAAAAGGATAAGATATTACTTAATTACATATATTAAATGGAGGAAGTTGGCCAAAAGAAAAAGTAAAGAAACTAATTTTAAAATTTTAAAATTTATACTTTTCAAAAAAAAAAAAAAAAAAACACATGAACACTTCTCCCGACGAAAGTTCGTCGGCAAAGATCTATGCCGACAAAATTTGCCGGATTAGGTTTCCCCCGACGAAAATATCTTTGCCGACGAAATGTCGTCGCGAGAGGTCTTGTTTTCGAAAAATAAATATAAACTTAGGATGTTTAGGTTAATTAATTTTTAAAAATTTTATTTTTAGTAACTACATAATGGGCATTGGAGATTTAATTAGTTGAATTAGAAATTATATTTTAATTATTATTTATTTAATGACTGATTATGATTAAATATTTTAATTAACATCATGAATTATATTACTTAATGAATAGTAATTCAATTTCTCTTTTTTAATATTCACAAAAGTTAATTACTAATCAAAGTAATTAAAAAAGTGAAATACATACTATGCTACTTAAAGGGTGTAGCCTACCTTTTCATAAAAATTTTATTTTATTTTATTTAAAAAAAAAAAGAAAAAAAAAAATTTAAAAACTGAGTATAGCCGTGCGGCTATACTATTTTAATATAAAAAGGAGGACAGGCGCCACGTGTCTACTTAAAAAGAATATATATATTAAAAAGCACAGAGTATAGCCGGGCGGCTATACCCAAACCCAGAATTCATAAAATGACTAGTCAACCACTAAGAACACAAACCCAGAATTCATACGATGACTAGTCAACCACAATTCATACGATGACTAGTCAACCACCAAGAACACAAACCCAGAATTCATACGATGACTAGTCAACCACCAAGAACAGAAACCCACCATTGGGAAAAACTGGGAGTCATCAACCGACCAGGCAATCCACTAAGTAGAAAAAAATTCTTACAAAGGAACACAAGCAAGCTCAAGAAAAACCTAGATCTATTTAGGAAGATAAGCTATACCTCCTTTGTGCAGTCTTCTTCTCCAACTTAGCAAAGCTTGAAGCTCAGTTCTTCATGGCAATGACAGCTCATTCTCCAGCTCATTCATCCCATGGCACCAGCTTGCAAGCTCCAACTCAGACAGAAACCAAAATTTGGATTCAAAGGAGGATGACTAATTTCTTCAAGAAACCATACTCTTGAAGAAATCAATCTTGAATCTGACCTAGATATATATGAGAGAGTGTTTGATCTAGCATGATGAGGTTTTCATATTTCAAATGCAGTTTTCAAAAAGAAACATTTTGGAAAACTCAAATGAAGGTTACACTTGAGGAAAAAGAGAATGTTTACAGAGAAACTTTCCAAAACTTGCCTATAAAAGTGACGGCTGTCAAATGAGGAATTCTTTGGCTTTTACTAAAAATTCCTAGGTCAGAATAGACACATGGCAGCTGAGAAATTCATAGAAAATGACAAAAAATTGGTTAAGCCTCAGCTGGAAACAGTGAGCTGGAAATCCTAATTGAAACAAAGGTTGACTAATCATACGAAGGAAAGATGACTAGTCATACGAATGCAAGATGACTAGTCATATGAAGGAAAGATGACTAGTCATAATCTTCAGAAATTTAGTGAATGCAATGTAGTGTAATGTAGAATTTACCTTTGTCAAACGTATTGTTTTCCATCAGAATGTGGGCAGATAAGAACACCTAAAGAAATAATTCTTAATCTAAACTTAGAGCTTGGGAATCTACAATGATTGTCCTATTACAAAATTGTCAAGGGAAGCCAAAAGAAAAAACTCAAAATGCATACATTAACAAGATGGGAGAGGTGAGGGAGAGAAAAGAAACAATGAAACAAATTTGATCTACAGAAATGTATAACGCAAAATGTCTTACTTTCGCCAAAAGAGAATATTTGTCTGTAGGGTAGTGCATTTTACCTTAGTGATATGTCATCACTTAGATAAAGAACTTCAACCCTACATATACTACAGAGAAACTCAATTGCATTGTCAATGTCATCAGCATCTGCCTTACGCCTCAAAAAATCTCCTCCTTTTCTGAACACATTAGTTTCCCTTCCCAAGATTTTGGCTCTTCAATAAATTCCCAACCCATTTGAAATATTTGAGACTTGGAGCATAAATATTCAGTGATCTGCTGCCATGTTAAAGAAATCCCGACTCTATATGTATATCTTCAAGTTTTTCACCTGAGATGTTAAGTTGGCAGAGGTCACTGTAATGAGACACAAACCTAAATTATTCCAAAGATGAGTTGAGATCAATTTGGAGAACCCCTCATCTATTCTAAACCCATTCTAACACTACTCAAGCTTAAGTGTTGGAGATTAGTGGAACCGGAAAAGGAGGGCACTTTAAGAACTTTATACAAGTCCACCAATAGAGACCTCAAAGATCCACAAAGAAAGATGCAAGATGGCAATTCCATCATAGGCATATCTGTTTTCGTTATTTCTAATTGAAGATCAAGCCCTTCAACATTACACCTTGCTGCAATGTGGATCCATGTGATCACTCGGAAAATCTCATCACACAAGGTTGAACATAGATTCAAACATATGCGAAAGTGCTGTATCTTGTTATCCCCGCAATGAATCAAGAACCTTTCAAAAGAATTCAGCATGTTTAACTGCTCCTGCTTGTTTGAATACCATGACCAAAAATCCAATGACAGGGATGAGAGATAAAGCCCTCTGAACCTTTTGGACACACTGCCTACTCGAATGAGTTCTTTAAAATTGAAAAAAGAAAGAATTTGATGAGAAACTTCATCTGGAAGATTACTGAACCTGTCTATTATACTGTCAGGACAAGGTACTTGAGCTTGAGAAATTGCAGTAGCCAATAACTTATGCTTGTGTTGCATGAAACTAACTTATGCTTACCCAAAATAGATTCAGCGAAAAGAAAGAAAAAATATTAATTCGACCTCGTGAACTCTGAAATGGTGCTTCGATGATCAAGATATTTATTTTTATTCCTTACTTTCCAACATATTCTCAGCAACGTGTCAGCCCAAGAATGATCAAGAGGAAGTGAAGTGAGAGATATGTGGAATAGGAGATGATGTAGTCCGCCCTGAAATTTTGGGCGCGAAAACCAAACCGTAAGCAAGACTCTGTTAACTTCCTGGGTCAGACCCGAAAACCCACTAAGTTCTCTAATCCATTTGGTCTTTTTTCATGTTTAGGTTGGGCTCCCCTTTAGGCCTTTACATTTGGGTTTTTTTAATGAAAAATTACTTGGAGACCTTTTTTTTGTGGATATAATTTACCAAAATAGTCGATCCACAATTCATGATCTGGAATAAGAGCATAATCTTAGTTAAAAGATTCACAAACTGAATACAATCACGTGGATTTGAAACGGATGCAGTACCAACCCTGCTCCTTAGCAACATCGACGTGGATTTGAAACGGAAAAGAACAAAATAAATGTAAGTGCATAAAAAAGAGTCAAAAATAAGGCACATTTGGGCTAAGCCAATATCAAGGCCCATTACAAAATAAACCAAATTAGGGTAGACGAATGAAAAACTACTCTCGGGCCAGTAACCACAATCAGACCATATCATATCCGAGATTTGCAAAATTCGACAACCAAATTCACGATTGAAGAGGAACTACAATATAGAAGATTATGACATGGGTTTTTTTTTTTCCCATCAAATATAAATGTTGAACCCTATAATCCTTGAGCACCACTCACGGGCCCAAAACTTGCCTTGTACAAATATAAAACAGTATTTAAAAGAACTTAATACAAGGAATCTTTTATTCTTATTCCTTAATTGTGATTGGATATAGAGACATAATGAATTGGGTTTCGTGCTCTTTTTCTTTTTTAGCGCTAGTCATTTTGAGTTCACATCTGTGGTGGGTGACCTGTCGGCTTCTCATCATTACAAAGACTTTCAGCTGACTTGCATGCAACTGCATATGTTTTTGATTTCCTTGGGTCTTAAGCTACATATATGTTACTTTCATGGTCACCGTCAATGTCATGTTGTGTTGATGGTGAAGTTTCCAATAATTCTCTCATTGCTAGTTAGTAGTGTTGCTTTTTAGGGATGAGCACGGTACGATTCGGCTGCTTTAGTAGCGTTGCTTTTTAAAAGTGGGCACGGTACGATTCGGCTGCTTTACTAAGAGGAAGGGGTCCTCCTAGTTGAGGTAATATTTCTTTTGTTTTGGTGGGAGACAAACTTTCCATGTTTTATCACATGTTTTGGGGTATGTGTCACTTGATCGGGTTTTCAGGGTACACTTTTGTGGGGCTGCTCTTTTTTGTTGGCTCTGGAGGAGGAATTTGGGGAGCTGCACTGCATGGTTTCTTCGCTCATAAGGCTGTTGGATGGCAACTTCCCTTTGGCTGAAGCAGCAAATAATGGAGAACTAATAATTGAGCAGAAAATAAAAAGTAGCTTCATTTGCTTTTCTGGTGACCTAGAAAAAGACTTTAAAGCAACAAAAGTAGGATAAGGATCCTAGGAAGGAATCATATCATTTTGGAATATAAGAAAGTAGATTAAAGATATCCCTTGCACAGTAATTCAGCAACGACCTTGCACAGTCAGTCAATAAGATAAAGAAAACACAACAGAAAATCATCTTCCTGAAAATCAACAGACGACGACTAAACATCGGTCATCAATATTCATTTCGATTTATGCTCATTCTGATTCAAGTTAGTAAACGTGTCATAAGTAAAATACATAATAATTCAGTATTTACTCCGATTCATGCTCATTTTGATTCAAGTTAGTAAACGTGTCATAAGTAAAATACATAATAATTCAGTATTTACTCCGATTCATGCTCATTTTGATTCAAGTTAGTAAACGTGTCATAAGTAATATACATGTCACACCCCGGACCGACTCCGCCGTAGCACGATATTGTCCGCTTTGGGCCTCCCTCACTGCCCGCACGGTTTTGTTTCTGGGAGCTTACGAAGCAACTTCCCAGGGTGGTCACCCATCCTGGGATTGCTCCAGCCTCCCACTCGCTTAACTTCGGAGTTCTTACAACTCCGAAGCCAGTGAGCTCCCAAAAGGTCTCGTGAAAATTGGAGGTGGGCCCCATCCACACTAGCACAATATTGTCCGCTCTGGGCCTGGACGGCGCCAGCCCGCACGGTTTTGTTCCTGGGCCTGCCTACATTCTCAGCAGCGCCCAAGAGGCCTCGTACTAGATGGATGCGAGGTGTGCCATATAAGGCACATCACCCCCTCTCCGTTTGGTCGACGTGGGATCTTACAATCCACCCCTCTTAAGGGATCCGACGTCCCCGTCGGCACACTCGCACCACACGGCAGAGTGGCTCTGATACCAAATTGTCACACCCCGGACCGACTCCGCCGTAGAACGATATTGTCCGCTTTGGGCCTCCCTCACTGCCCGCACGGTTTTGTTTCTGGGAGCTTACGAAGCAACTTCCCAGGGTGGTCACCCATCCTGGGATTGCTCCAGCCTCCCACTCGCTTAACTTCGGAGTTCTTACAACTCCGAAGCCAGTGAGCTCCCAAAAGGCCTCGTGAAAGTTGGAGGTGGGCCCCATCCACACTAGCACAATATTGTCCGCTCTGGGCTTGGACGGCGCCAGCCCGCACGGTTTTGTTCCTGGGCCTGCCTACATTCTCAGCAGCGCCCAAGAGGCCTCGTACTAGATGGATGCGAGGTGTGCCATATAAGGCACATCACCCCCTCTCCGTTTGGTCGATGTGGGATCTTACAATCCACCCCCCTTAAGGGATCCGACGTCCCCGTCGGCACACTCGCACCACACGGCAGAGTGGCTCTGATACCAAATTGTCACACCCCGGACCGACTCCGCCGTAGCACGATATTGTCCGCTTTGGGCCTCCCTCACTGCCCGCACGATTTTGTTTCTGGGAGCTTACGAAGCAACTTCCCAGGGTGGTCACCCATTCTGGGATTGCTCCAGCCTCCCACTCGCTTAACTTCGGAGTTCTTACAACTCCGAAGCCAGTGAGCTCCCAAAAGGCCTCGTGAAAGTTGGAGGTGGGCCCCATCCACACTAGCACAATATTGTCCGCTCTGGGCCTGGACGGCGCCAGCCCGCACGGTTTTGTTCCTGGGCCTGCCTACATTCTCAGCAGCGCCCAAGAGGCCTCGTACTAGATGGATGCGAGGTGTGCCATATAAGGCACATCACCCCCTCTCCGTTTGGTCGATGTGGGATCTTACAATACACAATAATGAGAAGACACATACACTATCTCTCATACGAATCATCGATAGAATTTCAATAGGCTCTGAATTTTCTTTGATTAAATTTTTTTTTTCTCAATACACTTTTCATGCCTGAACTTTGGCTATTTTTGAATCTAACATCTAAATTATAATTCATCACAATTTTTCTTTTGGAATACGATATGCTAAATTATTCTAATGCATATAGCGGATGTCTAACTAGGGTGCAAAAGGGCAAACACGTTGTCTTGACCAACTGGCGTAACCCACATATGCTAATTTGTCACAATTTAGTTTATAGCTTCAATCGGAATGTTTGATATCTCATAGCAATTTTGTGTGTGTCTCCCTTCCTTATTATCATAGAGGACAATTATAATGAACTAAATGCACGTACAAAAATTTATGGAGTTAGACCCTTGAATTAATCTAATAACACATATAATTAGCTATTTAAACTTTGGAAGTATTTTTGCTCACCACTTTAACTCAAGGTGTACCTTCATCATCATTCTCAACACTTGACACGTATCTATTGACATAACCATGGTTCTATAAATACAAAGTAAAGAATTAACTATGGTTATGCCAATGGACACATGTCAAGTGTTGAGAATGGTGGTGAGAGTATATATTAAGGTTAAAGTGGTGAGCAAAAATATTTCCTTTAAACCCTCACTCATACTCCTTTTTATATCACATTGAAATAGTCCCAAAGATTTTATGCCATATGTGATTCAAAAACTAATTGCAAAACGAACTCATGGCAACATTTTTAAAACTCTGTGTCTTCCCAATTTCTCCGTGTGGGATTTAAATTTATACTCTCAGTATTGGCATCACCACAAGAAGAAATTTTTTTAAGAAAATACTTGTCATCTATTTTCCTCAAATAGAAATGTTGAACTCATACTTTTTCCTCTCTTTTTTCTTTTTCCTTTTTATTTGGAAGGGACGGTCTTATGACATGGACAATCAAAATCAGAGCTATAGCCCAAGTGAGATTTCCTCTCCCCACCCTCTTTTTTTATATCTATAGTATTAGTTAGTATATATGTTTAAAGTTTAGCCTAATTCAAAATCTAACAACTCACCTTAAGGTTAATCTAACTCATTTTATTTTAAAATTTTAGGCCCGTCCCTGCTTGGTAGACTACAATGGCAACTAGAAATCATCTTACCTTTACTTGTAAGACTCGAGAGTTCTATTGAACTTCGTAAGACCCGGGTCCTTTTGGGCTATTTGTCGTCTTGCGGGGGAATTTGGGGAGCTAAAGACAGCTAGCATGGTTCTACAAGGTTCTTTGATATTTGATCTCATTAAGCTAACCCCAAGCAGGAAGAAACGATACAAAAGCCTGGGAATCCAAGCAGCAAACGAAAACCGATTAAGAGGCAAATCATGATCATTTCAGTGTTTGCTAACACTTTAGGAATCAAAACAAGAGTGGGGCCCGCATCCATACTCTTGAAAAAAGAAGGATCAGACTCCATGGTGACGGGGTAGTGTCATGCATTCATTCTGATTCCAAGTTAACAAATAAGCAATAACTACTGGGAAGATACATACACTCTAAATTCTCTCTCATACGAATCATTGATAGACTTTCAATAGACTTTCAATACACCCTAAACCCTAAACCCTCCTTTTCCGTCTGTAGTACAAATTTCATTAACAATGACAAAATTTTAATAAAAAAGAATATTCAAATAATTTGAACGTGTCAAAACCACATTGGTGGTATGGAGGGTTCAATTAAGTGGAGGGACAAATGTCAAAATTTTGGATAGGTGACAAATAGGGTACAGAGGATTTGGGTACAGCAGATCTGAAGTCTCTCTTACAATTGTAGTGCGTAAGCTTTGATTTATTAGACTTTTCACTTCCTCCGTGCATAAATTTTCTTCCACATCTATTTTCTGCACTTACTTAAATTCCTTGTTAATCTATTACAGTCTTCTTCAAGATTTTCAGCCGAGAAAATTAATAATGACAGAAGATAACCATGCAATTGGGATCGATCTGGGGACAACTTATTCGTGCGTGGCAGCGTGGCAGGCTGATCATGTAGAAATCCTGGTGAACGATCACGGTAACAGAACAACTCGATCTTATGTTACCTTCACTGATAGTAAGAGGTTGGTAGGAGATGAAGCATTTAACCAAGTCGGGAGGTTCCCCGCCAACTCAATCTTCGGTAAGATTAAAATGATATGATCAATTATACTTAATTGTTTAATTGTTTCCTTCCTGACATAATAATCTAAAAATGATTTTACAGATGCAAAGCGGTTAATTGGTAGGAGATTTAATGAAGAAACTGTTCAAAAAGATGTCAAGTGCTGGCCATTCAAGGTCATTGAAGGTCCTGCTGACAAGCCCTTGATTGTGGTTAACCACAAGGGTGAAGAGAAAAAATTTGCTGCTGAAGACATCTCTTCCATGGTTTTGGCAAAGATGCGGGAGATTGCCGAGTCCTACCTTTGCTCAAAGATTTCAGCAAAAAATGCAGTTATCACTGTCCCCTCTTACTTCAACGACTCACAGCGCCAGGCTACAATAGAGGCTGGCAAACTAGCGGGCTTAAATGTGCTGCGTATTATCAACGAACCAACTGCTGCAGCCATTGCTTATGGAATCGACAAGAAGGCCGGTTGGTTTAAAAAGAGAAATGTGATGATATTTGATTGGGGTGGTGGTACGTTGGATGTGTCACTACTTAGCATAGGCCATGGTGTCTTTGACGTGAAGGCCACTTCCGGAGATACTCACCTTGGCGGTGAAGACTTGGATAACAGAATGGTGAACTACTGCGTCGAAGAATTCAAGACAAAACAGAACGTGGACATTGGTGGAGACGCCAAAGCTCTTCGGAAGGCCAAAACTGCGTGTGAGAAAGCAAAGAAGGCACTTTCGTTTTCCTTTGACACTGATATTGAAATTGACTCTTGGTATAAGGGTGAAGATTTTCATACAACTTTTACACGCGACAAATTCGAAGGACTGAACATGGACATCTTCAACAAGTGCATGGAGCCTGTTAACAAGTGTTTGGAGGATGCCAAAATGGACATAAGCGAGGTCGATGACGTTGTTCTTGTTGGTGGGTCTTCTAGAATCCCCAAGGTTCAAGAGCTATTGCAGGAGGTTTTCAAGGGTAAGGAGTTGTGCAAGAGCATTAATCCTGATGAGGCCGTGGCTTATGGAGCCGCTGTTCAAGCTGCAGCCTTGAGTGGGAACGTAACTGGGAAGCTTCAAGACTTCACTCTCTTGGATGTCACCCCTCTATCACTTGGGTTGGAGAGTATGGAACATGATAGTTCCAAGCTTTACATGAATGTTGTGATTCCAAGAAACTCAAGAATTCCGGTGAGGAGGACAACAAGTGTGACTACTGTTTATGACTACCAAGAGTCTGTTACCTTCCCCATTTATGAGGGTGAAAATAGAATAGCCAAAGATAATAACTTTTTGGGTAAATTTACCCTCCATGGCATTCCTCGGGCTCCCAAGCATGTTCCCAAGTTCACTGTTTACTTTGATATGGACGCAAATGGAGTTTTGAGCGTCTCTGCGGAGGATATGTCCACTGGCCAGAAGAAAGGGATCAAAATCAACCGTGACAGAACCAAGAACTAACTCTTAAGGGAATATTAAGGATTACGATAGCATCTATAAAATAATTATTTTCTTTGATTTCATATCTATGTTTAAGATAGCATGGAATAAGGAAGTCGATATGAACTTCTTTTGCTGGCTGCTTGTGCATTTCGTGATTGGCTGGTTTTTCCTTCTCTGGGTTGGGTGTGGGGACTGTGCTTTGTAAAAGACTTGCCTGATTTGTAGCGCAGACATCTTACAAGTAAAAACATATTTCTTCCCGCAAGCATTCAGGAGAGCTTCATTTTTTTATATTAAATTTGTGTCTTGCTCCTTATAATCATCAAGGGGATTTGTTATAACGTTGTTCAAAAGTTTAATTTGGTACATATTACAGACGTCTAGGGCAATTTATCTTCTTTCTTCTTTTTTTATACAAATGATAGAAATATATTTACAAGGGTAATTTTATAATAGGTCAATAGATTCACACAACTGTCCAATACACCCACAATAAAATCACAACTAGATATCAAACTCATCATCGCAAAAATATATCATTCTCACCTCATCAGTCGTTTATGTGAGTAGAACCTGAGATCTCCTCCAACCAACTGAAGATAAATAACTCTGAATTAAAAGCTAATTAATTAAGGCAAACTATTATTATTAGTATATGAACACCATCAATTCGCTTTTATACAGCTAAATGGAAATAATATATCCACTTACTCAATTATTAAAATGCATTCTTTCTCACTAAGAATATGGAAACGCAGCATGATTGGATGAGGAGATATGAGTGGCACAACCTTTCTTCCTACTCTGAAGGGAGTCTTTCAATGAAGTTCTTTACTTGACCCCAAAAGATAAAATAAAAATTCTTAACCTCGCATGACACAGATAAATGACCATGCAGCTCCAAAAAAATTTATTTTATTTTATCTCTTTGTTGGAAAATATTTTATTCATATTCATTCCCTTGGAAGTTGGAAGTAGTCAACTTATTTACCAGTTATGTCTTGACACATTTTTTTATGTGTTTTTAGTGACTCATTTTTTATATATGTCAAACTAGATTTTTGGGAAAAAATAGAGCTATAGGATTGTTCCTCTTTGTTTTTAGTGAGTCATTTTAGTTGTGCTTGTAAAGAAATAATTAAATCGTGTCAGTGGCAAAACATGAAGGGTAATGTGAGTTTAGGTTTCTGACAAATAATTTTTGAAATGAGTATATAACAATTTCACAAATTATTACTGAACATGATTTTACTGTTTTTGTTGTCGAAAAATGTTTTCAAATTAAATGAACATTTTTGTTTTCCAGTTTTGCTATATTGTGTTAGTTTTGTTATGCATACCATCTAATATTTTTTCTTGTTTTGATCCTTTATGGCCACTGTCATGAGCATTCTTCCTTACCTTTTTAGCTTTCTATCACGACCAAGACTTTTCAGCTGCCCTTTTTAATTTATTGGGTTATTTGCTCAAATGGTCTTATCTAATTTTTATAGTATTTTATATAGATTTTAATTAATTAATTAATATTTTAGTATAAATTGAGGATTTTAACTCTCAAATTAATGGTAATATTGATAGAGTTTAACGGTAGGACTAATTTACCGATTAATATATAATTGATGGACCATTTGAGTAAATAACCGTTCATTTATTTGTAGTAGTCATCGTGACTTTTGCCTTTTGTTTTGGAGAATGCTAGCAACCTTCTCTCTAACCTTCTTCTTTGGACCTTCTCCCTTCTTTGCTTGACATGTGTCATTCTCCTTACACATAAAACCATTAATATATTATACAAGCTAAATTTTACTTTCCAAGTTTACCCTTATTAAATGTATTCAATTTATCCCAAAAAAAAAATCATAACTTTCTTACCATTTTATTAATTTTTTTTTAAAAAGAAAATGTCTGTTTTTTTTAAAAAAAAAGAAGAAGTAATGTTCGGTTTTTTTTTTTTTTTTTTTTTTTAACACAAAGGGTTTGATTGCATTTCTTATACTACTAAATAAACAAAAATGTCCCCCAAATCTGAGTAGAAACAAAATAACACATTTTAATATTAGCAACGGTTACAAAACACAAATAGTGAAATCTTTATACAATATTAAAGTCTTCCCAAAAATTTCCAGAGTCTAGTAGTAGTAGAAACGAAAGATGATTAATCTTCCCAGACTTCGCTTCACTTCTCTTCTTCAAAAGTATACGACTTCACTACTCATCTTCCGAGGCTTCATATGCAAATCTTCTCTAATATGTATCAACTATTCCTATTACCACAAAATTCAATTGGTCAAACAAGCATAAACAAAGTTCTTATAAATAAATAAAAATTCTATAAATAAATAAATAAAAAGTTCTTATAACAATACCATCTTGTGTAGCTTGACCAGCAAAATATTCATGCATGTCTGAGGTCCACAAATTATAATTTGCCTGTTACATATAGTAGATATGCACCTTAATTAATACAAATATATTAGTAATAAATACAAATAAATCATATATGACAATATTAAATTTCCATCCAGTCCATATTTACTTTCATTCCATTATGCCCTTCAAGAGTCTCATATTCATCCTATAACATATCAAAGAAAAACAAGATTTATTCATAAGTAAAATTCAATAAAAGGTTATGATTATTAAGTGCTGAAAAGAAGAATTTGTGTATCACCTATGGTATACTTACTATTTGTTGCAAGCATTCATGAGTATCCCTGTAGTTATCAGAAGCATCATTCCTTGTGTGTGCTTGTTCCTATAACATAAAAAAAAAACACCTTGACATGTATATGTTATATATGCACCTAAAAGGTAATTCCAAAAGAAAACTGATATATCGTGCCTGTCTTGGCAAGGAGCTTTTCATCCGATCATTAGACAGTCCAAGATTTGCTTGTGCCTACGAAAAAAGATGAGAAGTATATTTAATAGAGCCTGAGAGTTGAAAATGCAGAGCGTCTTCTGAAAGATAAAGCAAAGAGAAGACGTTTTAGCTTCAAGGGCAAATATGGAAATATAATTTTTAGTTTTTATATAATTAATAGCATTGTTTTATGTGTAAGGAGAGTGACACGTGTCAAGCAAAGAAGGAAGAAGGTCCAAAAGAGAACGTTAGAGAGAAGGTTGCTAACATTTTCCTTTTGTTTTTTTAATATCGGGAGAGTGACTTTTGCTTGTGGTGATCCCCTTCGTCCACACCTTTTTTGCTTTCTATCACGACCAAGACTTCCATGTATATGGTGACTGTTATAAATCAAGAGGAATTATGGAGAGAATTGAGAGAGAGAGAAGGGGAATGTTTTCTCTTCATTGAATGTGTGTATTGAGTTAGGGAAGGGGGAAACTTTTATAGGCATTTGGGGACTCTACTTTTACAACAGTGACAATCTTGTTGATTATTCAAAATGAATCACCAAGGAAGTTGCGCACACTCAAAGACACCGCCAAGCCGAGACAATCGTGTTACGTTATTGTGCCAAAAAAAAAAAAAAAAATCCATGAAAACATTAGCTGAGGTACGTGTTTTAAAGTTGTGTCTAAATATCAACAATGAATAAAAGTTTCACAAACCCAAACAAATTGTAGACAAATAGAAAATAAATCAAAGTTTCACAAATCCAAACAAATTATAGACAAATAAAAAACAATAAAATATGGGTAATGCTAGACTTATCATATTTTTATACCACATTGTGTACCACCTCTCTAATAGCATTTTTCATAAAATATAAGATTAAGATTAACCAATCTTAATTAAGTGAATCAACCCAATTGAACTTTGATAATATATTATATGGAGAGTAGCGAATAAAAAAGTCACAACCTTGTTTCCAACCTAATTATAATCCATATCCATTGCCACATAGTACGATCCAAATCGTATACTTTTCTCATCTTCATTTATAGATCATTCTTAATTCATAGATCATTCTTACAGAAAATAAGACAAATTGAACATCATTAAGACACTAATGAGGTGTTAGTTGGATTGGCCCAGACTTTTGGTGTGCTCCCAAGTGTTCCTGAGTTTAAGTCCCCATGGTACTAATATGAGTTTCCCCTCTGCCTTCCTAACTTTAACTAAAAAAAAAATCATTAAGGCATATAATTATGGCCAACATAATAGACAAACATGGTGCTTAAAAAAAAAAATAATGACAACTATTATTTGAGTAGTCAAATTAATGGTTTCAAATTGGAATTTTTTTTTTTTTTTTTTTTTGTAGAGATGATCTTTGAAAGAATAGTTAAAAGTTAGACAGTTCAAATTATTGAAATATAATGCAAATGAAGCCTTACGAGGTGTCTGTCAAATAATTTGAGGGATCATTACATATATATATATATATATATATATTTCAAATTAAGATAATCAACTCGTTACTCATCAACTTCCCCTCCATACCGACTGCCAAAAAAAAAAAAAAACTCATCAACTTCTGCTTCTAGCCAGTCTCCTAGACCTGGTGCTTCCATGGCCGTAGAGAACATGCCACCATTTCCGGTTGCAATCAAACTTACGTCTGATATATATAACTATCAACAGTGGAAATCTTTCTCTCTTTCATATTTTAACTACCACAATCTTTCTGGAATCATTCATGGAACAGAGCCTCGTCCGGGCCTAATTGAGTCTACCCTTAGTAATTGGTCGGGCAGAGTTCAAAAGGGTTTGAGTTGGTTCGACAGAGATCAACAGGCTTTGAATTGGATGAGAGCCACTCTATCTGGAATTCTCCAACAAATGGTCATGGACGGAGCTGACTCTTCACGAAAGGTCTGGCAAAATCTCGAGCAACACTTCGCCCATCTCTCTCATGCTAGCATCTATCAGCTTAAATCCGAACTACACAAAGTGAAGAAAGATCCCACCATTCCGATGGCTGACTATCTGGAAATAATCAAACAGCTGGCGACCGATCTTGCAGCTGCCGGTGCTCCTCTGGAATTTCCCGAACTAGTTCATGTACACATCCTGGCGGGATTACCAGAGGAGTACAATCCCTTTCGTGCAAGGATAAACCACTCTCCAGTAAGTGGTTGGGATGAGTTGTATGACTTATTGTTGAAGGAGGAAATGCGTCTGGATCCACAGCGCACCTTAAAACTTGGACATGCTTCTTCTGCCTCTGCTCCTCAAGAAAAAGAAGAGTACGCAATCGGGATCGATCTGGGGACAACGTATTCCCGCGTAGCAGTGTGGCAGAAGGATCATGTAGAGGTTATACTGAACGATCACGGGAACAGGAAGACTGCATCTTATGTTGCCTTCACTGAAACTGATGAGACTAATCTGGTAGGTGATGCAGCATTTAACCAAGTCGTCAGAAACACACCCAACTCCATCTTTGGTACGTATCATATTCATATGTAGGATTAAACTGCACGTTTACTGTCTCCTTTTTAATTATATTCACTTAGAACTATAATCATAAGTATATATATGAAATTGTCACTTTTTCTAAGCTATCTAGCTAGATTGTGAATCAACACTACCCATAATCTTTGCTTGAACAAATCCAAAGATTGATTTTGATTTTTACTGCCAGAGCCAGCTAATATATGTTTGCATGAATTGTAGTTTAAGAATTTTTTGAGGAAGTTAAAATTGTCGTAACTTTCAGTAAGATCCTCCCATGGTGAGAAAAAAAAGTTAATGTATTGGTTAATAAGCTATTATATTAGATTCCTACTTAAACTCGTGCTATCTGATAGAACTTGGCATCCATTTGCAGATACAAAGAGGTTAATCGGTAGGAGATTCAGTGACGCCTCTGTTCAAAGTGATGTGAAGCTCTGGCCATTCAAGGTCATTGAAGGTCCAGGTGACAAGCCCGTGATTGTGGTCACCCACAATGGCCAAGAGAAACAATGTTCTGCTGAAGATATCTCATCCATGGTTCTGGTAAAGATGAGGAAGATTGCCGAGACCTACTTGGGCTCAACTGTGAAAAATGCAGTTATCACGGTCCCTGCTTACTTCAATGACTCGCAGCGCCGAGCTACAAAAGATGCGGGCATGTCTGCTGGCCTAAACGTGTTGCGTATTATGAATGAACCAAGTGCTGCTGCCATTGATTATGGCCTTAACAAGAAGGCCGGTTGGAGTAGCCCGCGAAACGTGATGATATTTGATTTGGGTGGTGGCACTTTAGATGTGTCATTGCTTACCATTAGCACTTCTGGTGACTTTGAAGTCAAGGCAACGGCTGGAGACACTCACCTTGGCGGCCAAGACTTCGATAACAGATTGGTGAACTACTGTGTTGAGGAATTCAAGAGGGAGCATAAATTGGACGTTAGTGGAAACAAGAGAGCTCTTAGGAGGTTAAAAAATGAATGTGAGAAGGCAAAGAAGAGACTCTCATTTGAGTCTGACATTGACGTTGAAATTGACTGTTTGTGTGAGAATACTGATTTCACCATAACTTTTACTCGGGCCATATTTGAACAACAAAACAGGGAATTATTTACCAAGTGTATGGAGCCTGTGAAGAAGTGCTTAAGGGATGCTAACATGGACGTAAGCCGTGTCGACGATGTTGTTCTTGCTGGTGGCTCTACTAGAATTCCCATGGTGCAACAGCTATTGCAGGAGTTTTTCAAGGGGAAGGAGCTGTGCAAGGGCGTTAATCCGGATGAAGCAGTGGCATATGGCGCTGCGGTTCAAGCCGCAGCCTTGACTGGGAATGGAAAGGGGGAGTTTATTCAGGACTACACACTCAAGGACATCACTCCTCTGGCACTTGGTGTTGCAGATAAGAAATTCATGCAGTTGATTCCAAGAAACTCTCTAATTCCCGTGGACAAGAAACTAGAATTGTGCACTAATATAGATGGCCAAATTCTCATGAACATTCCCATATATGAGAGTGACAGTAGCATACCAGCAAATCTCAACTTTCTGGGTGAATGCAGCATCCGTGACATTCCTCCAGCTCCCAAACATGTTCATAAATTCGATGTTTTCTTCGAAATTGATCCCGATGGCATCTTGAGTGTCTCTGCTGTCGATAGGTCCACTGGCCAAAACAGAGAGATCATAATCAACCGTGACAAACCGAAGAAGTCTGAGGGAATGCAGAGAACTAAGAGATGAGGTAAGAAATGATAATCCATATGCCATGCTACCGCTGAAACAGAATATATTATAAAATCAAATCAATTTGATATATCTTTACTTTGTTAACTTGTAGCAGGTTATATTGTTTTAGGGTGAAATCATGGTTTTTTTTTTTTTTTTTTTTTTTGGTGATCTACTTCAGCAGCCCCAATATTCCTGTGGCCGTCTACGCTGCACCGCATTGCAGAACTCAATGATCCTCACCATGTGGTGCCTCACTGTTTTCTTGTTAATGCTTAATTATTACTCGTTATATTTGAACTATGTAAAGTTTAAACTGTGCTATATATTTGATATTTTGTTTTGCAAACTGGTTAACTACAAATTGGGTTCATTCGGCTGGAGCTGGTATTGGGCTTGATTTCTTTTGTTTGGCTCATTCGAGCTTAGTAATGAACAATCCAATTACGACACCAAAAACCCACTAAGTTCTCTAAACCATTTGGTCTTCTTTCATGTTTAGGTTGGGCTCCCCTTTGGGCCTTTACATTTGGGTTTTTTTTAATGAAAAATTACTTGGGGACCTTTTTTTGTGGATATAATTCACCAAAATAGTCGATCCACAATTCATGATCTAGAATAAGAGCATAATCTTAGTTAAAAGATTCACAGCCTGAATACAATCACGCCATACAAAAAGTGGAAAATTATAGAAACAGATGCAGTACCAACCCTGCTCCTTAGCAACATCGATGTGGATTTGAGAAGGAAAATAACAAAATAAATGTAAGTGCATAAAAAAGAGAAAAAAAACAAGGCACATTTGGGATAAGCAAATATCAAGGCCCCTTACAAAATAAATCAAATTAGGGTAGACGAATGAAAAACTACTCTCGGGCCAGTAACCACAATCAGACCATATTATATTCGAGATTTGCAAAATTCGACAACCAAATTCACGATTGAAGAGGAACTACAATATTGAAGATTATGACATGGGTTTTTTTTTTTTCCCATCAAATATAAATTTTGAACCCTATAATCCTTGAGCACCACTCACGGGCCCAAAACTTGCCTTGTACAAATATAAAACAGTATTTAAAAGAACTTAATACAAGAAATTTTTTATTCTCATTCCTTAATTGTGATTGGATATAGAGTAATGAATTGGGTTTCGTGCTCTTTTTCTTTTAGTGCTAGTCATTGTGAGTTCACATCTGTGGTGGGTGACCTGTCGGCTTCTCATCATTACAAAGACTTTCAGCTGACTTGCATGCAGCTGCATGTGTTTTTTTTTTCCTTGGGTTTTTTTTTTTTTTTTTTTTTTTTGGACAAATTTTTTTTCCTTGGGTTGTAAGCTACGTATGTGTTACATTCATGGTCACCGTCAATGTCATGTTGCGTTGATGGTGAAGTTTCCAATAATTCTCTCATTGCTAGCAAGTAGTGTTGCTTTTTTAGGGTGAGCACGGTACGTGTTACATTCATGGTCACCGTCAATGTCATGTTGCGTTGATGGTGAAGTTTCCAATAATTCTCTCATTGCTAGCAAGTAGTGTTGCTTTTTTAGGGTGAGCACGGTACGATTCTGCTGCTTTTGTAGTGTTGCTTTTTAAGAGTGGGCACAGTACGATTCGGCTGCTTTATTAAGGGGAAGGGGTCCTCCTAGTTGAGGTAATATTTCTTTTGTTTTGGTGGGAGACAAACTTTCCATGTTTTATCACATGTTTTGGGGTATGTGTCACTTGATCGGGTTTTCATGGTACACTTTTGTGGGGCTGCTCTTTTTTGTTGGCTCTGGAGGAGGAATTTGGGGAGCTGCACTGCATGGTTTCTTCGCTCATAAGGCTGTTGGATGGCAAATTCCCTTTGGCTGAAGCAGCAAATAATGGAGAACTAATAATTGAGCAGAAAATAAAAAGTAGCTTCATTTGCTTTTCTGGTGACCTAGAAAAAGACTTTAAAGCAACAAAAGTAGGATAAGGATCCTAGGAAGGAATCATATCATTTTGGAATCTAAGAAAGTAGATTGAAGATAAAAAAAAGATATCCCTTGCACAGTAATTCAGCAACGACCTTGCACAGTCAGTCAATAAGATAAAGAAAACACAACAGAAAAAAATCGTCCTAAAAATCAACAGACGACGATTAAACATTGGTCATCAGTAATCACTCTGATTCATGCTCATTCTGATTCAAGTTAGGAAACGTGTCATAAGTAAAATACACAATAATGAGAAGACACATACACTATCTCTCATACGAATCATCGATAGAATTTCAATAGGCTCTGAATTTTCTTTGATTAATTTTTTTTTCTCAATACACTTTTCGTGCCTAAACTTTGGTTATTTTTGAATCTAATATCTAAATTATAATTTGTCACAAATTTTCTTTTGGAATATGATATGCTAAATTATTCTATTGTATATGGAGGATGTCTAACTAGGGTGCAAAAGGGCAAACATGTTGTCTTGACCAACTGGCGCAACCCACATATGCTAATTTGTCACAATTTAGTTTATAGCTTCAATCAGAATGTTTGATATCTCATAGCAATTTTGCGTGTGTCTCCCTTCCTTATTATCATAGAGGACAATTATAATGAACTAAATGCAAGTACGTACAAAAATTTATGGAGTTAGACCCTTGAATTAATCTAATAACACATATAATTAGCTATTTAAACTTTGGAAGTATTTTTGCTCACCACTTTAATCCAAGGTGTACTCTCATCACCATTCTCAACACTTGACACGTGTCTATTGACATAACTATGGTTCTATAAATACAAAGCAAAGAGTTAACTATGATTATGCCAATGGAAACATATCAAGTGTTGAGAATGATAATGAGAGTACACATTAGGGTTAAAGTGTTGAGCAAAAATATTTCTTTTAAACCCTCACTCATACTCCTTTTTATATCACATTGAAATAGTCCCAAAGTTTTTATGCCATATGTGATTCAAAAACTAATTGCAAAACGAACTCATGGCAACATTTTTAAAACTCTGTGTCTTCCCAATTTCTCCGTGTGGGATTTAAATTTATACTCTCAGTATTGGCATCACCACAAGAAGAAATTTTTTTAAGAAAATACTTGTCATCTATTTTCCATTGGCTCTAAACAACCAATACTTCAAGTCTTTGTTCAACTATGACAATCATTAATTAGAAACTACACCGCAAGATGATTATGATGTGTTTTTTTTCATCAAATAGAAATGTTGAACTCATACTTTTTCCTCTCTTTTTTCTTTTTCCTTTCTATTTGGGACGGTCTTATGCCATGGACAATGAGAATCAGGGCTATAGGCCTATAGCCCAAGTGAGATTTCCTCTCCCCACCCTCTTTTTTATATCTATAGTATTAGTTAGTATATATGTTTAAGGTTTAGCCTAATTCAAAATCTAACAACTCACTTTAAGGTTAATCTAACTCATCCTATTTTAAAACTTTGAGTCCGTCCCTGCTTGGAAGACTACAATGGCAACTAGAAATCATCTTACCTTTACACTCGAGAGTTCTATTGAACTTCGTAAGACCCGGGTCCTTTTGAAAACTTGCCCTTTCACATGTGATAAAAAAAAGAAAAAAAGAGCACCATCTCTAAACTCCTTGCACAACTCAAGGGCCCCACTCTTTTTCCGAGAAAGAGAGAGAGAGAGAGAGAGAGAGAGAGAGAGAGAGAGAGGAAGAATTTCTCAAAATTTATTGATAAGAAGAAACTAAAAGAGAAGTGGTAATTTGAATACAAGGAATCTTGATTCTTTTTCCTTATTGTGATTGGATATAGAGACATAATGAAGTGGGTTTCGTGTTTTTTATTTATTTATCTTTTTAGTGCTAGGCGTTGTGAATTCATATCTGTGGTGACCCGTCTCATCATTATAAAGACTTTCAGCTGAGTTGCATATATTTTTTTTAGTTAATTTAGGTTTTAGCCATAAAAAAAAAACTTTCACTTTAAGGCCAAAGTTTTTTCGAAAAAGATAAAAAAAGTTTTCTATTTTTAAATCAAAGACATGCAAATGTAACTGATTCATTGGGAAATCCAAAAATACATAAAGGCAATTTTGTCCATTTTGGTTTCTTTTAAAAAATTTCTCTCTTCTTTGACTTTTCCAAAGTCTCCTCTTTTTTTTTTTGATCGTAAGCTACATATGTTATATTCATGGTCATCGTCAATGTCATGTTGCGTTGATGGTGAAGCCTCCAATAATTATCTCCTTCCTAACTAGTAGTGGTTCTTTGAAAAATCAAAATAACTGTGACTTAATAATACAAGGAATATGATTTCAAAATCTAAAAAAATAAATCGAAGATAAAAAAGTAACCTTTATTTTTTTGGTCGAAATTTGATATCATTAAGCTAACCCCAAGCAGGAAGAAACGACACAAAAGCCGGAGGCTCCAAGCAGCAAACAAAAACCTATTAAGAGGCAAATCATGATCATTTCAGTGTTTGCTAACACTTTAGGAATCAAAACAAGAGTGGGGCCCGCATCCATATTCTTGAAAAATGAAGGATCAGACTCCATGGTGACGGGGTAATATTATGATTACTAGTAATCATGAGTCATCATGCATTCATTCTGATTCCAAGTTAATAAACATGATATAAGTTAACAAATAAGCAATAACTACTGAGAAGATACATACACTCTAAATTCTCTCTCATACGAATCATTGATAGACTTTCACTACGAGAATTTTCTTTGTTTAATTTTTTTTTTCTCAATACAATTTTGGTGCATGAACTTTGGCTGTTTCGGAATGTAGCACCTAAATTATAATTTGTCATAATTAAAAATAAAAAAAATACATATTGTTGAATTACTCTAATATACTGGGACAAGGGTGGTTCCAGCATGTAGCAGGGTGGGCTCATGCCCGGCCCAAATTTATGTTAAATAAATAAGGAAATGCTGGCAACCTTATCTCTAATTTTCTTTTTTGGACATTCTTCCTTCTCCTCATGACATGTGTCATTTTCTTAACACTTAAAACAATGACATTAATGCATTGGACAATATATCTTTTGTTCCCAAATTTACCCTTATTAAATGTATTAACTTTATATTTCCTTCAATTTACAACTTAACTTAGACAATTAAATTTAAAAAATAAACATTAAAAGTTCAATTAAATAAATATTTAAAAATAAAAGCGAAGTATACTTCCCTAAAAAAAACTTTTTTTGGTTTCAAAAATAAGTATTGCAATAAAACCGTTCAAAATTATGGAATTTTAAAAAAATACAGATAAATATATTTTTTAAATTAATGAACATTCCAATTGATTAAAAAAGTTAAAAGATAAAAAGAAACAAAGAAAAGAGAAAAAAAAAAAAAAAAAAAACCCAACCCACCGTGCACTGTACTTCTCACTCTCCTCCTTCAATCCATACCCCAAAATCCATTCTCCCTTCCCTCCACAAAAAAAGGTAGTAAACAGAATTTTTTTTTTATTTTAAAAAAAACTGACGTTAATTTTGTGGAAGAATTTAAAATTATCTTTTAATTTTTTTAACAAGGTGGAAATAAAAGTTAGTTTGTCCAATGCATTTAACAAGGGTAAATTTGGAAAACAAAACATACATTGTCTAATGTATTAATGACATTATTTGAAGTGGAGAGAAAGTGACACATGTCATGAAGAGAAGGGAGAAAGTCCAAAAGAGAAGATTAAAGAGAAGGTTGCTAGCATTCCTCAAATAAATATTACCCACACTCTTCTCTCTCCTCTCTTCTCTTTTGCCCGGCCCTAATTTTTGTTAAAAAAAATATTACATACACTCTCATCTATCTCCTCTTTTTTTTTTTTTAGGTTAATGATTTCCCATTTCAATTTTATCCACTTACAACTCCTTTTTAAAAATCAACAAGACTGAGGGGATGTGCAACTTTCCGCACCTTCAACGCTTTCTTCGGCGAAGGGAGGTGCAACTACATCTCCTTGCGTCTTTGTAGGCCCATCAATGACTAGGAGGGGGATCAAACTCAGTTGTAAAGGGGCGAGCACGTTACTGGACTGGCTCCTTAAAACTGAGGATCCTCCTCAAAACAAATCGGGTTTTGAGACTTGTTAATTTTTTATAATTCTTTTTTTTTTTTTTTTTTTTTTGGTACCAAAGTTAGAAAGTGGGAGGGAGGGGAAAACTCACACACTGGTACCGTGGGGGTTTGAACCCAAGACCACTTGGGAGCACATCAAAGGCATGAGCTAATCCAACTAACACTTCATTGGTTCCTTTTGAATTCTTTTGACCCTTTGTTCTTTTGGAATTTGGCAAGTGTAAGACTCTCATTTATTGTGAGGAGGAGCTCCTCTTTAGTTTTAAGGAGCCAATGTGTGCCCTTTGATTTATGAGCACGGCTTGGCTCCTTAAAATTATGGAAAAGCTCCTCCTTAAAATCAATGGGGTTTGACCCTTGTCAAATTTCATTAACAATGACAAAGTTTCAATAAAAGAGAATATTCAAATAATTTGACACGTGTCAAAACCACATTGGTTGTATGGAGGGTTAAATTAGGTGGAGGGACAAATGTCAAAATTTTGGATAGGTGACAAAAAGGGTACAGAGGATTTGGGTACAGCAGATCTGAAGTCTCTCTTACAATTGTAGTGCGTAAGCTTTGGTTTATTAGACTTTTCACTTCCTCCGTGTATAAATTTCATTCCACATCTATTTTCTGCACTTACTTAAATTCCTTGTTAATCTATTACAGTCTTCTTCAAGATTTTCAGCCGAGAAAATTAATAATGACAGAAGATAACCATGCAATTGGGATCGATCTGGGGACAACTTATTCGTGCGTGGCAGCGTGGCAGGCTGATCATGTAGAAATCCTGGTGAACGATCACGGTAACAGAACAACTCGATCTTATGTTACCTTCACTGATAGTAAGAGGTTGGTAGGAGATGAAGCATTTAACCAAGTCGGGAGGTTCCCCGCCAACTCAATCTTCGGTAAGATTAAAATGATATGATCAATTATACTTAATTGTTTATTTGTTTCCTTCCTGACATAATAATCTAAAAATGATTTTACAGATGCAAAGCGGTTAATTGGTAGGAGATTTAATGAAGAAACTGTTCAAAAAGATGTCAAGTGCTGGCCATTCAAGGTCATTGAAGGTCCTGCTGACAAGCCCTTGATTGTGGTTAACCACAAGGGTGAAGAGAAAAAATTTGCTGCTGAAGACATCTCTTCCATGGTTTTGGCAAAGATGCGGGAGATTGCCGAGTCCTACCTTTGCTCAAAGATTTCAGCAAAAAATGCAGTTATCACTGTCCCCTCTTACTTCAACGACTCACAGCGCCAGGCTACAATAGAGGCTGGCAAACTAGCGGGCTTAAATGTGCTGCGTATTATCAACGAACCAACTGCTGCAGCCATTGCTTATGGAATCGACAAGAAGGCCGGTTGGTTTAACAAGAGAAATGTGATGATCTTTGATTGGGGTGGTGGTACGTTGGATGTGTCCCTTCTTACCATAGGCAATGGTGTCTTTGACGTGAAGGCCACTGCCGGAGACACTCACCTTGGCGGTGAAGACTTGGATAACAGAATGGTGAATTACTGCGTGGAAGAATTCAAGACAAAACAGAACGTGGACATTGGTGGAAACGCCAAAGCTCTTCGGAAGGCCAAAACTGCGTGTGAGAAAGCAAAGAAGGCACTTTCGTTTTCCTTTGACACTGATATTGAAATTGACTCTTGGTATAAGGGTGAAGATTTTCATACTACTTTCACCCGCGACAAATTCGAAGAACTGAGCATGGACATCTTCAACAAGTGCATGGAGCCTGTTAACAAGTGTTTGGAGGATGCCAAAATGGACATAAGCGAGGTCGATGACGTTGTTCTTGTTGGTGGGTCTTCTAGAATCCCCAAGGTTCAAGAGCTATTGCAGGAGGTTTTCAAGGGTAAGGAGTTGTGCAAGAGCATTAATCCCGATGAGGCCGTGGCGTATGGAGCCGCTGTTCAAGCTGCATCCTTGAGTGGGAACGTAACCGGGAAGCTTCAAGACTTCACTCTCTTGGATGTCACCCCTCTATCACTTGGGTTGGAGCTTGTGAAACATGATAGTTCCGAGCTTTACATGAATGTTGTGATTCCAAGAAACTCAAGAATTCCGGTGAGCAAGACAACACATGTAACTACTGTTGATGACTACCAAGAGTCTGTTACCTTCTCAATTTATGAGGGTGAAAGTAAAGTAGCCAAAAATAATAATTTTTTAGGTGAATTCACCCTCCATGGCATTCCTCCGGCTCCCAAGGGTGTTCCCAAGTTCACTGTTTACTTTGATATGGACGCAAATGGAGTTTTGAGTGTCTCTGCTGAGGATATGTCCACTCGCCAGAAGAAAGGGATCAAAATCAAGCGTGACAGAACAAAGTAACTTTTTAAGGGAATATTAAGGATTAAGATAGCATCTACTATGAAGTAATTATTTTCTTTGATTTCATGTTTAAGTACAATATCTTTAAGGGAAGTCGATGTGAACTTCTTTTGCTTGTGCCTTTCGTGATTTGCTGGTTTTTTTTCTTCTCTGGGATGGGGTGTGGGGGAGTGTGCTTGTAAAAGACTTGCCTGTTTTGTAGCGCACACATCTTATGAGCAAAAACATATTTCTTCCCGCAAATACATTCAAGACAGCTTCAGTTTTTATTTTGGATTAAATTTTTGTGTCTTGCTCCTTATAATCATCAAGGAGATTTGTTATAACGTTGTAAAAAAGTTTAATTTGGTACATATTACAGACACAAGAAGATAATTTATAGATTAAATTAGGGCAATTTATCTTCTTTCTTCTTTTTTTACAAACGATAGAAACATATTTACATTCACACAACTGTCCAATACACTCACAATAAAATCACAACTATCAAACTCATCATCGCAAATATATATCACCCTCACCTCATCGGCCGTCTATGTGTCCACTTACACAATTATTAAAACGCATTCTCTCTCACTAAGAATATGGAAACGCAGCATGATTGGATGAGGAGATATGAGTGGCACAACCTTTCTTCCTACTCTGAAGGGAGTCTTTCAATGAAGTTCTTTACTTGACCCCAAAAGATAAAATAAAAATTCTTCCTCGCATGACACAGATAAATGACCATGCAGCTCCAAAAAAATTTATTTTATTTTATCTCTTTGTTGGAAAATATTTTATTCATATTCATTCCCTTGGAAGTTGGAAGTAGTCAACTTATTTACCAGTTATGTCTTGACACATGTGCAGAAATTCTTCCTTATGTGTTTTTAGTGACTCATTCTTGTATATATGTTCAAATTAAGGTTTTGGGAAAAAAGGAGCTAAAGGATTGTTCCTCTTTGTTTTTAGTGAGTCATTTTAGTTGTGCTAGTAAAGAAATAAATAAATCTTGTCTGAGTGGCTGAACATGAAGGATAATGTGAGCTTAGGTTTCTGACAAATAATTTTTGAAATGAGTATATAGCAATTTCACAAATTATTACTGAACATGATTAAACTGTTTTTGTTTCGAAAAATGTTTTCAAATGAACAATTTCACAACTACATTCTTAGATATTGTATTAGTTTTGTTATGTATATACGATTTTATATTTTTTCTTGTTTTTATCCTTTATGGCCACTGTCATGAGCATTCTTCCTAACCTTTTTAGCTTTCTATCACGACCAAGACTTTCCAGCTGTCATTTTTCATTTGTTGGGTTATTTACTCAAATAATTTTCAAACTTATACTCGAGTTGCATTATGTTCTTCAACTCAATTATTCGTTCAAATGGTCCACCAACTCTATATTAATTGGAGAATTGGTCCAACCGTTTCATTTTCTGTGAATTTTAGTCATTGATTGGATTGTGCATGATTTTCTCCAGATCAATTCAACATGTTGTTGTGTTTGGTCTCTAGAGAAGAATTACTCATATTCGTTGTTTGGATTGTGCGTAATTCTCTCCAGATCAATTCAACATGTTGTTGTGTTTGGTCTCTAGAGAAGATTTACTCATATTCGGCACATAGTTGCTCTATACTTTTATTTGCTCATCAATAATATACTATCGCCTATTTTATTTTATTTTTTAAAAACTACTTTTAACATCTAAATTATGTAAATAAAAGAGGAAGAATAAATTATTATGAATGATCTTAGCCACTTCAGTTTTACTGATAGTTGAAAAGTCCAAGAAAATAAATTATGTAAATGGTTAGACTCAACAAGATATCACCGTCAGCAACTTGAAAATTAGCCTGGGCTATAAAATTATTTTTTCTCAAGAGCACTACTAAAAATCTTAGTAGTTAAATTGAAAATAAATTTGCATTTTAAGGCCAAAACCAAATTACCAATTTTTTGCCCCGAAACCTAATGCCCCTTATTACCTTTTTGGCAGTACCTAAATTATACGGAAAAGTTTTGGTAGTGCTTGTAAATAATCGTGTCTAGAAGGGTAATGTGAATTTTGGTTTCTGAAAAATAATTTTTTAAATGAGAACATAACAATTGCACAAATTATCAATGAATATGATTGTACTGATTTTTTTCTCGAAAAATGTTGTCAAATATGCATGGGTAATGCAAATTCTTTTTTCCATTTTTGCAATACAAAAACATTTTAAGAAAACGTTACTAGATAGAATGAAGGCAAAACGAGCTCCAGCAGATTTGTTATATGGCTCTCTACATTTACAGAGGAGGAGAGAGAAATTGAGGGTTCGCTATTTCTTCCTCTTCTCTCTCCCTAGGCTCATGCGTCACAACTAGGGGTGGGCGCGGTCCGGTTCGGTCCGGTTCTCACCTCAAATCGGAACCGAAACCGGTATTATTTAACCGGTTCGGTTTAGGCAAAAAAAATTTCAAAAACCGGCCGGTTCGGTTCTAACCGGTTCCGGTCCGGTTCTGACCGGTTCCGGTTTTGAACCGGATTATTAATTTATTATTTTTTTAATTTTTTTAATAAAAAAATTATAATAAAAAACTTATTTTTTTAGCTTAAAAATGAACAAATAATCCAATTCATACATTTAGAAATTTTTTGAAGTTGAACTTGGAAAATTAGTGATTATAGAAGTTAAAAAATGGCATTAGATTTTAAAATTTTATAAAAATATAAATATAAAATATATGACCGGTCCGGTCCGGTGCGGAGAGATGTAAAACTAGAACCGGAACCGGTTGAAACCGGTTCGGTCCGGTTTGTTGACTTTTTTGGTCAACCGGTTTTTTTTTCGGTTTTTTTTCACCGGTTCTGTTCGGTGTTCCGGTTTTCCGGTCCCGATGCCCACCCCTAGTCACAACCCTCTCTCACTTCTTACTTTCTAATTTTTTTAATAAACTTTTAATTTAGAAAGGAGGTTACATAAATAATACAATATTAGAAATGAGTCAAAATAGAGAATATTGTTAGAGGAAACACTTTTTAAGTAGTTTGCTATAATAACTTTCTAACTATTTTAACTAAAATTTTATTAAATTTTGAAGACTCTCCAAAAAATGCTCTTATATTATATTCGTTTTTTTTTTATGCAAAATCGAACTGTAAAATTCGCATACACTTTTATTTTATTATATATTTTTTCTGAAGAGTGATCAACGCTTTCCTTTGTATTTTTTTATTGAATATGGCCGCGGTCATGATTTCACACATGAGTACTAGTCACTGTGACTTTTGCTTTTTTTAATTTTATAATATATATAGGGAGTGACTTTTGCTAATGGGTAATCCACTTCGTCCTCACCTTTTTTTTTTTTGGCTTTCCATCGTGTTGATTTTTCAAATCAAAATGAATCACCAAACTCAATGATACAGCCAAGACAACAGAGAAAAACAACCCAAGCTTTGCAGAACTTTATTACATATTTTATGTTGTTGTGCCAAAAAAAGTTCCATGAAAACATTAGGTGCGGTAGGTATTTAAAGTCTTTGAGTCTACCTTTGTAAATGTCAACAATAATTAGAGTCTTTGAGAGAGAAAGAGACTGGTCTACTTTTGTTAGTCTTGTTACCAAATACCTGTAGCGGGGTCAGGATTTGGAACTCACATCACTAGAATTATTTTCTTTCTTCTCGTATGTAGGGGCTCTTAAAAGTTCCCTTATTTTAAAAGATGGATAGAGAGTAGGGTTGAAGTTATATTTTTCCAATTCTTCCCTAAAATTTGTTTAAGAATATAGTTTAAGGAGTCCATTGTAGATGCTCTAAGTAATCAAAAATACAAAAACATCATACATATTACATATATATAAAAAAATCATTACAATTTTTTTGTGTATGTAATAAGTACCCAAAACAATTGTGTGTGTACAACATTATAACAAATCTACTTGGTGATTTTAAGGAGCAAGACACAAAAATTTAATCAACAATAAAAACTGAAGCTCTTTTGAATGTTTGCGGGAAGAAATATGTTTTTACTTATAAGATGTACGCGCTAGAAATCAGGCAAGTCTTTTACAAGCACACTCCCCCACATCCAACCCAGAGAAGAAAAAGAAAAAGAAGAAGGGAAAAAAAAAACAGCAAATCAGAAAATGCACAAGCAAAAGAAGTTCACATCGACTTCCCTTAAATAATTACTACATAGTGGATGCTATCTTAATCCTCAATATTCCCTTAAGAGTTACTTTGTTCTTTCACGCTTGATTTTGATCCCTTTCTTTTGGCCAGTGGACATATCCTCAGCAGAGACACTCAAAACTCCATTTGCGTCCGTTTCAAAATAAACATTGAACTTGGGAACATGCTTGGGAGCCGGAGGAATGCCATGGAGGGTGAATTCACCTAAAAAATTATTATTTTTGGCTATGCTACTTTCACCCTCATAAATGGAGAAGTTAACAGACTCTTGGTAGTCATAACTAGTAGTTACACTTGTTGTCTTCCTCACCGGAATCCTAGAGTTTCTTGGAATCACAACATTCATGTATAACCTGGAACTATCTCGTTCCTCACACTCCAATCCAAGTGATAGAGGGGTGACATCCAAGAGAGTGAAGTCTTGAAGCTTCCCAGTTACGTTCCCACTCAAGGATGCAGCTTGAACAGCGGCTCCATACGCCACGGCCTCATCGGGATTTATGCTCTTGCATAACTCCTTACCCTTGAAAACCTCCTGCAATAGCTCTTGAACCTTGGGGATTCTAGAAGACCCACCAACAAGAACAACGTCATCGACCTCGCTAATGTCCATTTTGGCATCCTCCAAACACTTGTTCACAGGCTCCATGCACTTGTTGAAGATGTCCATGTTCAGTTCTTCGAATTTGTCCCGGGTGAAAGTTGTGTGAAAATCCTCACCCTTATACCAAGAGTCGATTTCAATATCAGTGTCAAAGGAAAATGAAAGTGCCTTCTTTGCTTTCTCGCACGCAGTTTTGGCCTTCCGAAGAGCTTTGGCGTCTCCACCAATGTCCACGTTCTGTTTTGTCTTGAATTCTTCCACGCAGTAATTCACCATTCTGTTATCCAAGTCTTCACCGCCAAGGTGAGTATCTCCGGCAGTGGCCTTCACGTCAAAGGCACCATGGCCTATGGTAAGTAGTGACACATCCAAAGTACCGCCGCCCCAATCAAATATCATCACATTTCTCTTACTAAACCAACCGGCCTTCTTGTCGATTCCATAAGCGATGGCTGCAGCAGTTGGTTCATTGATGATACGCAACACCTTTAAGCCGGCTAGTTTGCCAGCATCTAAGGTAGCCTGACGCTGTGAGTCGTTGAAGTAAGAGGGGACAGTGATAACTGCATTTCTTTCAGAAATCTTTGAGCAAAGGTAGGACTCGGCAATCTCCCGCATCTTTGCCAAAACCATGGATGAGATGTCTTCAGCAGCAAATTGTTTCTCTTCACCCTTGTGGTTAACCACAATCATGGGCTTGTCGGCCCGACCTTCAATGACCTTGAATGGCCAGCACTTGATATCATTTTGAACAGTTTCATCACTAAATCTCCTACCAATTAACCGCTTTGCATCTGTAAAATCATTTCCCAGTTTAGATTCTTATGTCAGGATAAGGAAACAAATAATTAAAAAAATTAATTATAATTGATCAGTTCATTTTATTTTTACCGAAGATTGAGTTGGTGGGGAACCTCCCGACTTGGTTAAATGCTTCATCTCCTACCAACCTCTTACTATCAGTGAAGGTAACATAAGATCGAGTTGTTCTGTTACCGTGATCGTTCACCAGGATTTCTACATGATCAGCCTGCCAAGCTGCCACACACGAATATGTTGTCCCCAGATCGATCCCAATTGCATGGCTATCTTCTGCCATTACTAATTTTCTCGGCTCAAAAGCTCCAAAAAGAATGTCAAATATTAACAAGGAAGTTAAATAAGTGCAGAAACCAGATGTGGAAGAAAATTTATACACGAAGAGGAGGCGAAAAGTCTAATAAATCATTTCTTACTGAGGAAGGAAGCGAAAAGTCTAATACACACGTATGAGCTTAATTTCATGATTAATACTATACGAGAATCAAGGAAAGAGATTTAAAATGCTATACTATTCCCAATGCATATTTCTCTATCTTAAATAAATCAGTAATTAATAAAAGGAATTTTTTTTTTTTTTGGATAAATACCACGAGGTGTTCTCACACCCTAAGGCCCCGTTTGGTTTACGGAATGAATTTGAGAGGAAATCATTTCATATGTCATTTCCTAATAGATGGGAAATGGAAGATTCCTTTCCCACATTTGGTAATGCTGGGAAAGTAACTTGGAGATACCACTTTATTTCATTTCCTATGTTTGTTTTGAATAGGAATGGAAAACAAGGTTTGTATAAATTTTCAATTATACCAATACCAAATCAAATAAAAAAAAGAATGCATTTAATGATATATTGTAATTCTAAATTGTTAATAGGGACAAAATGGTTATAAGAAATGTGTATTTAATGTTGGCTAATTTTTCCAAACTTTCCATGAGGGAAAACAAAACCCAAGTTGGGAGAATGACTTCACTTTTCCCCCTACTTTCCCATGGGCCAGGCAACGATTTCCCATGCCTG
This sequence comes from Prunus persica, assembly GCF_000346465.2. Taxonomy (NCBI): domain Eukaryota; kingdom Viridiplantae; phylum Streptophyta; class Magnoliopsida; order Rosales; family Rosaceae; genus Prunus; species Prunus persica. Next base: position 13,610,155 of record NC_034015.1, read on the forward strand.
GACTTACCAAACATGAGAAAGCAATTGATTTCCCATCCCCAAGTCTCATTTTCCATGAACTAAACGGGACCTAAGGGTGAGATTAATCTCTGCTTGAGGTTCAGCTTGCCCCTGGCCACAAAGTGCTTCCAACGGGTTTCGAACCCCTTCCATTGAGGCATTAGATAGCTCGCCATTTTTACTCATTATTTTAATAAAAGTGTACCATCATCACCTTTATCAATACTTAACATGTGTCCATGAGTATAACCATAGTTACACAAATACAAAACAAATAGTTAACTATGGTAATGCCAAAAAACACATGTCAAGTCAAGTGTTGAGATAATAATTATAGCACACCTTGGATTAAAGTGGTGAGCAAAAATATGTGATAATTTTCTCATACTCATTGGAAATATCACTAATTATATTTTTTTCCTTTTGGTTTTCTGATCATTCTCTCTACCCTCATTAATATATACGCCCTTAAATTTTTTCCCATTACCTTCCCCTTGCCATTGTCATCTGTACTAACCGATTCTTCTTCAAGGCGAGTATTTTAGTTTTCTGATTATCCTCTTTATCTCATCTCCATTTATTGGCTAAGCAAGAAAAAAAAAAAAAAGATAAAATTTCTGATTGTATATTGTTTTAAACGTTTGGTCTTCGGAAGGAGAGGCGGCTGAAGCTGCTACAATCAACTCATCAACTTCTGCTTCTAGCCAGTCTGTTGGAGCTTCCATGGCCCTAGAGAACATGCCACCATTTCCGGTTCCAATCAAACTTACGAGTGATATATATAACTATCAACAGTGGAAATCTTTCTCTCTTTCATATTTTGACCACCACAATCTTTCTGGAATCATTAATGGAACAGAGCCTCGTCCTGGGCTATTTGAGTCTACCTTTGGTAGTTGGTCCGGCAGTGATCTAAAGGGTTTGAGTTGGTTCGACAGAGATCAACAGGCTTTGAATTGGATGAAAGCCACTCTATCTGGAAGTCTCCAACAAATAGTCATGACCGGAGCTGACTCTTCACGAAAGGTCTGGCTAAATCTTGAGCAACACTTCGCCTGTCTCCCTCAAGCTCACATCTATCAGCTTAAATCTTATCTACACAAAGTGAAGAAAGATCCCACCATTCCGATGGCTCACTATCTAGAAAAAATCAAACAGGTGGCGACCGATCTCGCAGCCGCCGGTGCTCCTGTGGAATATCAAGACCTCCTCCATGTACACATCCTGGTGGGATTACCAGAGGAGTACAATCCCGTTCGTAAAAGGATAGAACACTGTCCGGTAAGTGGTTGGGATGCGTTGTGCGACTTATTGTTGAAAGAGGAAATGCGTCTGGATCCACAGAGCACATTAAGACTTAGACATGCTTCTCCTGCCTCTCCTCCTCAAGAAAAGGAAGAGTACGCAATCGGGATCGATCTGGGAACAACCTATTCCCGCGTAGCGGTGTGGCACAAGGATCATGTAGAGGTTATACTGAACGATCACGGGAACAGGAAGACTGCATCTTATGTTGCTTTCACTGAAACTGATGAGACTAATTTGGTAGGTGATGCAGCATTTAACCAAGTCGTCAGAAACACACCCAACTCCATCTTTGGTACGTATTATATTCATATGTAGGATTAAACTGCATGTTTACGGTCTCCTTTTTAATTTTGTTCACTTAGAACTATAATCATAAGTGTATATATGAAATTGTCACTTTTTCTAAGCTATCTAGCAGCTAGATTGTGAATCAACAAATCTAAAGATTGATTTTGATTTTTACTGCCAGAGCCAGCTAATATGTGTTTACTTGTATTAAATACCTACTTAACTCATGCTATCTGATAGAGCTTGGCATCCATTTGCAGATACAAAGAGGTTAATCGGTAGGAGATTCAGTAACGCCTCTGTTCAAAGTGATGTGAAGCTCTGGCCATTCAAGGTCATTGAAGGTCCAGGTGACAATCCCGTGATTGTGGTCACCCACAATGGCCAAGAGAAACAATGTTCTGCTGAAGATATCTCATCCATGGTTCTGGTAAAGATGAGGAAGATTGCCGAGACCTACTTGGGCTCAACTGTGAAAAATGCAGTTATCACGGTCCCTGCTTACTTCAATGACTCGCAGCGCCGAGCTACAAAAGATGCGGGCATCTCTGCTGGCCTAAATGTGTTGCGTATTATGAACGAACCAAGTGCTGCTGCCATTGATTATGGCCTCAACAAGAAGGCCGGTTGGAGTAGCCCGCGAAACGTGATGATATTTGATTTGGGTGGTGGCACTTTAGATGTGTCATTGCTTACCATGAGCACTTCTGGTGACTTTAAAGTCAAGGCAACGGCCGGAGACACTCACCTTGGCGGCCAAGACTTCGATAACAGATTGGTGAACTACTGTGTTGAGGAATTCAAGAGGGAGCATAAATTGGACGTAAGTGGAAACAAGAGAGCTCTTAGGAGGTTAAAAAATGAATGTGAGAAGGCAAAGAAGAGACTCTCATTTGAGTCTGACATTGACGTTGAAATTGACTGTTTGTGTGAGAATACTGATTTCACCATAACTTTTACTCGGGCCATATTTGAACAACTAAACAGGGAATTATTTACCAAGTGTATGGAACCTGTGAAGAAGTGCTTAAGGGATGCTAACATGGACGTAAGCAGTGTCGACGATGTTGTTCTTGCTGGTGGCTCTACTAGAATTCCCATGGTGCAACAGCTATTACAGGAGTTTTTCAAGGGGAAGGAGCTGTGCAAGGGCGTTAATCCGGATGAGGCAGTGGTGTATGGCGCCGCGGTTCAAGCCGCAGCCTTGACTGGGAATGGAAAGGGGGAGTTTTTTCAGGACTACACTCTCAAGGACGTCACTCCTCTGGCACTTGGTGTGGGGGTTGCAGATGAGAAGTTCATAAAGTTGATTCCAAGAAACTCTCTAATTCCAGCGAAGAAGAAACAGGAATTGTGCACTGCTGCGAATGACCAAGTTATCATGAACTTTCCCATATATGAGAGTGACAGTAGCATACCAGCAAATCTCAACTGTTTGGCTGAATGCAGCATCCGTGACATTCCTCCAGCTCCCAAAAATGTTCATAAATTCGATGTTTTCTTTGAAATTGATCCCAATGGCATCTTGAGTGTCTCTGCTGTCGATAAGTCCACTGGCCAAAACAAAGAGATCATAATCAACCGTGACAAACTGAAGAAGTCTGGGGGAATTCTAAGAACTAAGGGATGAGGTAAGAAATGATAATCTATATGCATTGCTACCGCTGAAACAGAATATATTATAAAATCAAATCAATTTGATATATCTTTACTTTGTTTACTTGTAGCAGGTTATGTTGTTTTAGGGTGAAATCATGTTTTTTTAATTTTTTTATTGTCTACTTCAGCAGCCCCAATATTCCTGTGGCCGTCTACGCTGCACCGCATTGCAGAACTCAATGATCCTCACCATGTGGTGCCTTACTGTTTTCTTGTTAATGCTTAATTATTACTCTTTATATTTGAACTATGTAAAGTTTAAATTGTGCTATAAATTTGATATTTTGTTATGCAAACTGGTTAACTACAAATTGGGTTCATTCAGCTGGAGCTGGTATTGGGCTTGATTTCTTTTGTTTGGCTCATTCGAGCTTGGTGATAAACAATCCAACTACGACACCAGAAATAAACTGTATTGCAATGGTGAAAAAATAAAAACAAACATAAACACCTAAACATTTTCTCTTCAACCTTCTAATGTCATCAATCCACAAACACCAGAAACTGTTTTGTTAAGCCTCTATCTTTCAAAAGACAACAATTCAGGTTCAAGAGTTCTTCCTTACCTGTTGCATACCTTTTATCTCTTTTGGTATGTGCATATTTTCCATCACCATCCAGACTATAGTATTATTATTGTTGAGGGCCGAAAATCTAAGGCTGGGCCCAAATATATTTCTAGCCCAATACGACACCTAACTTGGGAAGAAACCCGACTTGGGTACGCAAGAGTTTGTTATATGCACTTGCACACATGCCACGCTATGCAACATGCCACGCAGAAAGGTCGTAACAAGCCCGTAAAAGTGCTGGTTCTATGAACCCATGCTCATTATCCCGTCAAGCGCCATTCTGGCCCGGCCATAGCCTTTACAAAACGGCAAAGCTCTAGCACAAGCATGCCAAATCACATGCCACGCCAAGCGAAAAAACCTTATTTTTTTGCACCAAGCCACGCTACAAGCTTAAGTGGGCCCAAGTCACGTGAACGCCTAGCGTTTGCTGAGCGGGTTGTGGTATCGATGGTTACGAGTAGTCACGAGGCCCATTGATGGTCCAAGGAATGGAAGTTTTTGGCTGCTTTGGAGCACCAAAACTTGAGTCCATTTCTTGAGCCCAAACATATAGGTAAGCATGAGAGACAACCCAATAGCCCATCACCTTAAGAAAAGGCCCAAACATCTTAGAAAATATCCAATAGCCATAGCCCACAACACTTGGAAATATCCCACATCAGTCAAAATATCCAACACCTTGTCAAAACCAAGGCAAACCCACGTGAACACAAGCTGCTCCCAGCACCTTGTTAAGATCAATGTGTTAATGTATGCATTTTGGGTTTTTCTTTTGGCTTCCATTGACAACTTTGTAATAGGATTTCTATTGTTATTTATCAAGCTCAAGTTTAGATTGAGAATAGCTTCTCTAGGTGTTCTTAACTAACAACTACCATATGGAGGTTCATGCAAATTGGCAAAGGTAAATTGTGCATTGCATAACATTGCATTATACTGTTTTCATAAAATGATGACTAGTCATCTGTTTCTTGGATGACTAGACATCCTTGCTCTCCAGCTTGATAACCAACTTTTTTGTCCTATTCCTTTTTCTCTCTCTGCTACCACATGGGATTCTGACCTAAGGGAATTTTTTGGTCTGTATAGGCCTTGCGATTCCTCTTTTGGTAAGCCATCTCTTTTGTGTGGAATTGGAGGAAAGATTGGTTTTCTATCTTTCCGTTCTTCTTCCTCAAGAGAGAATAATATTTCATCTATGAGTTTTTTCAAATTGATTTCTTTATGAAAAAACTGCATTTGAAATATAAATATGCATTTAGCTTCATAAAAACATTCTCTCATTTATATCTAGGTCAGATTCACTACTGATTTCTTCAAGAGTATGGTTTCTTGAAGAAATTGGTTATTCTCCCTTGAATCCAAATTTTGGTTTCTGTTTGAGTTGAGCTTGCAAGCTGGTGTCATGGGATGAATGAGCTGAAGAAGGAGCTGTCATTGCCATGAAGAACTGGGGTTCAAGCTTTGCTAAGTTGGATAAGAAGATTGCACAAAGGAGGTATTGCTCATCTTCCTAAATAGATCTAGGTTTTGCTTGAGCTTGCTTGTGTTCCTTTGTAAGAATCTTTTTCTACTTAGTGGATTGCCTGGTCGGTTGATGACCCCCAGTTTTTTCCAATGGTAGGTTTCTGGGTGAACAATTTCTGATTGCATCCTTGTAATTTTTCTGGGTTTGTGTTCTTGGTGGTCGACTAGTCATCGTATGAATTGTGGTTGACTAGTCATCATTATCTGCTGTTTGGTGTTTGCTTGATTATGCTGTCTTCACACACTTTCAACATAGTTGTTGCTAGCACAGGGGATGCCTAGATTGATGGGTCCTTCTGAGTGCCTAGGTTGTCACTAGTAATTCTCTAGGCCTACAGGTACATCATGGTATGCTCTGTGTATGTTGTTGTTTGGTATAATTCATATCTGACAGTTGACTAGTCATAAGAGTGATTGGCCAAGGTCTAGAGTGTGTGAAGTTTGTTGCATTTTTTTGGCTGAATATCTTTTAAGTTTACAATTGGTATCAGAGCGTCAGCTCTTAATACAAATAGAGAGATCCTAGGATTTGTTTTGGTGTTTAGGTGTGCTCACTATGGAACAGGATCGAGTTGCTGGATCTTGCGACTCCCCTCCTTATTTTGATGGAAACAACTACGCTGCTTGGAGAGAAAAATTTGAGATATTCCTTGATGCTCTTGATGAGAACGCAAGTGAGTATCTCACAAAAGAGTGGGTTGCTCCTGTCAAGACTGTTGAGAGTAATGTTGTGCCCAAGCCTAGGTCGAAATGGACTGAAGCTGAGGTGTTTGCTGCATATTCAAACAAGAAGGCCAGAAATGCCTTAGTTACAGCCTTGTCTAGAGCACAATTTTCACATATACAACACATCCCAAATGCGAAACAAGCTTGGGATAAACTAAGGGTGGTTCATGAAGGGGATGACCAAGTTAGAATCCTTAAACCTCAAATGGTGCTTGCAGAATTTGAAGAACTTAGGATGTTTGAAACTGAGTCTATTTCTGAGTTCTATGAGAGAGTTGAGATGATCACAAATGAAGCCATGAGTCTCGGTCAACCTATTGATAAGCTTCTTGTTGTTCAGAAAATCCTTCGTGTTCTACCATCTAGGTTTAGAGCAAAGAAAGCTGCAATCATGGAGGTCCAAAACTTAAATGAAATTAAGCTTGGCAAGCTCGTAGGAAAATTGAAAACCTATGAGATGGAGTTGAATATGGAAGAGAATGACACTAAAAAATCAAAAAATGTTGCACTTCAAGGAGTGAATGATTCATCTCTGAAAGGTGGTGAAAAATCCTCAAGTTTTGAGGACGAGATGGCTTTGTTTGTCAAAAAATTTAGGAGAATTCTTAGGGATAAAGGAAAGTTTGCTAGAGAGGGCAGCTCTGGTAGTGAGAGACAATTTAGACCATCAACTGATCGGTCTAATGAGAGGAACAAGGATGTCAAATCTTTCACTAAAGATTTTAGAAAATCTGTCAAGTGCTTCACATGTGGAGGCATTGGGCACTATGCTGCCGACTGTGCAAACAATCAGAAAAAATACTCCAAAGGAAAGGACAAGGCCATGAAAGTTAGCTGGAGTGAGAGTGAAAGTGAAGTGTCTCAAGAGGATTCTTCCTCTGATAATGATGACCACCATGTTGCTTTTGTTGCCTCTGTGCAGCCAGTGTCTGATGAATCTGATTCTGAGTCAGATGACCTGTCATACGAGTCATTAGGAAGAAAATATGATTGTTTGTTCAAAGAGACATTGTCTTTGAAAGAAGAGAGCCTCAAACCTGAGGCCAACAACCATGAACTTCAACATGAAATCCTCATCTTAAAAGAAACCAAAAAGGAGTTAAATGACAAATTTGTGTCTCTAGAAAAAGAATTTGTTGCACTTGTGTCAATTAGGAGTAATCATGAAAATCAAGTTAATGTGCTCAAGGAAAGTAACATTGGTTTCCAGAACTCAAACAAACTGCTCCTAGGTGAATTGAATGAAGCAAAAAGTAAGGTTATATCTATGACCATTGGTGCCTTAAAAATTGACAAAATGTTGACTATGGAAAACCTCATGGGGACAAAGGTGGTCTTGGATTTAATCATTTTGATTCTAGTTCGTCTAGCTCTACCACTAGGTTTGTCAAGTCAAAAACTCCAACCGTGGCTTTTCTTGATGCTCAGCCGGTAGTCAAGAAACCTAAGTTTGTTCTAACTTGTCACAGGTGTGGGTTGACCGGTCATATTCGACCAGTCTGTCATATGTACAAAAAGGATAAGACTAGAAAATTGTCTTCAAAATCTAAAAGGAACCCCAGATCTTTGCAAGATCAGGTTGATCATTTGCTAAAAGAAGTAACTAAGATTGCCAAACTTGTCTCCCTTAAAATGTGTTCACCTATTGTGCCAAGTCTACTTGGGTTGAAAAAGGTCATACCAAATGTCTTGTTGTGCTAAATGCTTTTGCTGCATCAAACACCAACTCTTGGTACTTTGATAGTGGCTGTTCCAAACATATGTCTGGTGATAAGAGTGTCTTCTCATCTCTCAGTCCTTTTGACGGAGGCACTGTGGCTTTTGGTGGAGGTCACAAGTCTCAAGTTGTTGGAAAAGGTACTGTTTGTATCCTTGGATTACCCGAGCTTAAGAATGTTAGATGTGTTGAGGGTCTTACATCCAATCTCATTAGTGTGAGTTAGCTGTGTGATGATGGAGTAATAGAAGTTAGATTCTCCAAGCATGGGTGCAAAATCATTGGAAAAGATGGCAATGAGATTGTGAGCGTGGCTAGGTCTAGGGACAATTGCTATTGCATTGATGGTGTCAATGATGCAAAAGAAGTAGTTTGCAATAAGGTTGTGAATGAAACAAGTGTCTTGTGGCATCAAAGGCTTGGACATGTGAACTTTAGAGACTTGCATAAATTGTCCAGGAAAGAGTTAGTGAGTGGATTACCAAAGCTTGACAAATCTGATCAACATTTTTGTGAAGGATGTCAATTGGGGAAGCAAGTTAGAGTGTCACATAAGAAGGTCAAACACATTCAAACACAAGTAAGCCTTGAACTTGTTCACATGGACCTTATTGGTCCTATCCAAACCTTGTCCCTTGGTGGAAAGAAATATATTCTTGTCATGGTTGATGATTTCTCTAGGTTCACTTGGGTCTCATCTTACGTGAAAAAT